>NC_091822.1:174064149-174371649 GCF_038994185.2 Dermacentor albipictus
CTTGTCCCCTTCGGGCTGAGCCGGTTCATCCCGAGTCCTGCTTCTTTTTTATTCCTTTTTATGTATATCTTTCTTTCTTTCTTTTGCTTTCTATATATATGGTTTGGTAGAATATATTTTTAATTCTAGACTACTTGGTCTATCTTCCTCCTCTCTTTACGGGCAGCCGTTGTTGGCGAGGGTTACTTGAGCACAACCTTCTCGACCTTTTTTTTTCTCTCTCTCTCTCTCCCTCCTGAACATGGTGCCCTCCCCGGCAGTGGCGGAGCTAATTATGCTCGGCTATCTTGGGCGCCCCGCCCCGCCGGCGAAGCGATAGGCGGTCTTCTTGGAACGAGTTGAGCAAGCGTCTACCGTTCTGTCATTCACGCGGATGCAAGCCGCACATACGGCTCCTGCATTCGGGACGCGCGCATTGCTGTGTAAGCGCGCTCCCCTTAATACGCGGTTGTCAAAACTTTCTTCAGAGCCCGCTAGGATTCGGCAACACTTTGCTTAATCGTCTATCAATAAAGAGGTAAACTAGCCTTCGTTGTACTTGGAATATGTTAATAGTCGCGCTGTTTACGCAGGTCGGTGCCTCTTCTAGTAAAGTTCGCAACCGGCCCATCCGCACGGCACTCTTTGGTGCTCGTTCTGATTGTCGTGTTGCCGTGTTGTAGTAGCCGATGTGCCACTTAGTAAATTTGGGACGGCGGTACTAGAAAGATTAGTACAGCCGTCCCAAGTGAAGCCGATCTCGTGCAAAAGACTTCAAGCGAAAGGGGGAACAAAAAAAAAAAAGAAAAGTCTGAGAAATCTGCGCGGTATGTTTATTCCTGTGGACGGCTGAGTTTATTAGAATTGTCTTTCCTCGCGTCGACCAACCGTATTAAGCGGTGTGCCAAGCGTCTTACACCTCAAGATGCGGGGCGTTCTGCGGCTGGGGTTCGGTTCTAAGCTAAGCCGCTTTTCCGCTTCACGGACTTGTAGTACCGCGAAGCAGGCTCTAACCAGAAAGAAAGAAAGACAAGAAAGGTAGACCTAGTGAGAGAACGTTTCCTTCGTATTCCACGTAACCTGAGCACCATTACTCGACGTTAGCTACATACCTTAGCTGCGACCTTCCCAAAGGTTGTGGCCAGTTCGCTTCCGCGCGTTTTACGCATACTGGCTGGCCGCCAGCTCGGTCATGCGCCGCCGAACGAGCGCGTGCCGTAGGGCTCGTGCAGAGCGGCCCCTGCGGCCATAATCTAGTAACGTTGCCTGCGGCGGCGTCCGCATCGGCCACTTCCACGCCGAAGTTTAGTAGTGGCGCGAGCCGTGTAGTCTAGTAGCGCACGCCGGCGCTGGTATGGAGCCCCCCTCTTGTTGGTCGGTCGTAATGTTGGGTCGTATTGTTTTTACGGCTAGTCCTAGAACCGCGCTTGCTTGCATGCTCGCTACCTTGTTTTCCTTCTCCTTTCTTTCGCTCCCTCGCCGCCTGCGTATACGCCATGCTTCTATTACATCGCCCGACCGCTCTGCCTGCGCGTAATGTTATACAGCGCGGGGAAGCACGGACGGTACGATCGGCGCGGAATTCGAAAAGAAGCATAAAGCGTGTAGCGCGTTCCGAAAGCGATGTGGGGCTTGCGGTACTCAGCCACTATTGCCGTGCAGTTGCGTTTTCCCAGCTCCACCGCGCGTTCCTTTGCGCGCTTCTTCGTTCCGTTCGATGGGCCTTCTTTATTTTTCCCCCTCTTGCTTTCTGTTCTTATTGTTCATGTGGTGTCGCGGAGCTAAAGCTTGCTTTGTTGGCCTCTATTGCTACGACTTTCTTCTCTGCCAAATGCCCTACAAAACAATAAAAGCAGTGCGACGTTTATTTTTGTCATCTTTGGAAATTGTCGCGCCTTCTATCTATCTATCTATCTATCTATCTATCTATCTATCTATCTATCTATCTATCTATCTATCTATCTATCTATCTATCTATCTATCTATCTATCTATCTATCTATCTATCTATCTATCTATCTATTTTTTTTATCTGGAAGCACCCGCAGCGCCCCCTCGCGCCCGTTAGTTTTCCCTACATCGTTCCCATCGTGTCTCAGTATTGTAGCTTCTCCGCCAGAGAGAGCCGCCATACGCTGTCCTCTAGAGTTACTGTATAACCTGCACATAGGCTCCGTTTTTCTTCTGTTCTCCTCTTTGTCATTGCGCGTTAACGCGCATTTGGCATGTTTTCGCAGCCGCTGATACATGTTTACCGAGGAATCGGTGAAAAGGTACAGCGATGTGTAATGTAAAGCTGCCGCGTCAGCCGATAAAGGCGTAGCGTATTTCTGCGTTCTATTTCGTTCTTGCAGTGCGCGTAAGAAGAAAACATTGTTTATAGATCGAAATGCCGAGGCCTTCCTAATCGAGCAAGGCGCAAGAATTCAGAGCCGTTACGTCGTGCTAATCGCGTGCGCTTTTCTTTAGATGTTTATCGAGGGAACACCGGCCGTGACGTCACTACTCAGTGTGTCTTGGATTCGCGATATATATATAATTAGGGGGCTTTGCTGTTGCTTATGCTCGAACATTATAGAAACACGGGTATTTCAAAACCTATACAAACCTCTTGCGATGCTCGGACCACAGAGTGGTGTTTCGTTTGCTTTCAGTCGCATGCACAAGCACGCATGCGCCGTCCCGTTCGTTGCAGTCGGGAACAATTGCAAGGGATGCGCTGAGCGCTTGCATAGCTTCAACAGTGGAAATTATGCGCAGTACGATCGGTTGCGAAAAAGCGATACTGCGTTTGTTCGCTCTCTACGTAACAGCTTCAGTATGTATACCTCGTGTAACTTCCATACCGTTGCACGGTTGTATTGAGACAAAAGCTCTCTCTCTCTCTCTCTCTCTCTCTCTCTCTCTCTTTAGCGCATCGCTTTTGCAGCGAGCACGACCGGCACACGGCGAAGAGCGTTTGCACGTCGGCATGCCAAACGCGCGCGAACAGAGCCCTCGTCGTCTCTGTTCGTCGTTCGCGTACATCTCCACTCGCCCGCTCGCACAATTTTCCATTTCTGTTCAGCCTGCGCGGAGGAAAAGGAGCACGAGTGCCGTTATTCCTCTTTTCTGCAGTCGTTCTCCGTTGCTGCGTGGGCTTTCGCCGGTATAGAGGCGGGTGGCAGCACATCGGACGACGACGACGAGCGCTCTGTTCGCGCCGGCATCGTTTGTATGTGCGCGCAGCCGCTTCCGCACGCCCGTGCGTAGATGCCTCTCCTCTCCGTTCTGGCTCTTTGCTGGCGGTGGTTGTGGATATCTGGCGGTGTGGTACTTGCCTGCCTTGCGGTTCGCTGCCGGTGTTGTTCTGCCTGCCTGGCGGTGGTGGTGGCCGGACGGCAATCTTTCTGCGCGCGTTCCGCGCGGCAGAGTGAACGAGCGAAATATGCTAATGGGCCAGGTCGAGGGAACGGTTCGTCGAGGAGGGAGGTGTATAGAGGAGGGTGAAAGCGGGATAGATAGAACAGGGCGGCGGCTGCGGCGGACGGCGAAGCGAGGAGTCGCAGAGAAAAAAAAAAACCAGAACAACAACAACAAAAAAAAAAAAGCCAGAAGAAAAGGTTGGAACGGCGTCGTCGTTCGTCGCATCGCCGAGCTTTTGCTTCGCGTGAGTAAGCGCGAGCGCGCACACCGTTGCGCGTGTATGTGTGTTTTTGAGCATTGCTCCTTCGGACTGCCGTGTTCCTTCTTCGCCTCTTTTTCTCGGTCGATGCAAAATTCAAAAGGCTCTCTTTTTCTCTCGCTGGGTCGGCGGGCCTGGCGCGTCGGGCGAGGCAAAACGGAGGAGAGGTGAGACGGTGTAGCCACCGTCTAGGACAGTGCGACGACTCAAGCAGCCGACGCCGCTACACCGACGACGGATGAAATTGAAGAAAAAAAAAGAAGGAGGGAAATGAGAGAGACAGGGATGAGAAGAAATGAATGGGCTAGCTGTGTGCGAGCTTGAAAGGGAAATCGGTAAAAAGGTCTAGCACTGACGAAGAAGGGAAGGAGTAGAACCCCCCGCTTTCGTGGCTTCACCGTCTCTTCTGCTCCTCTTCCTTCTTCTTGTTTTGCTCTTTTATTTCTTACCCCGTGACTCTTCCGTGTTCTTTGTTCCGCCGCTTTTGGCGGCCTGTTCTCGCTTTCAGGCGCGCATGTCGCCCCTCACGCCCGCCGCAGCCCTTTGCTGCCTCGCATGTGCGCCTCACCGTCGCTCGTTGTTGAAGAGCAGGTGCTCGCTCCAGCGTCGCCCTCGCCCGTGGCGGTAGGGGAGGGGGATCGGTGCGGCGCGCTCTAGCGGTTGCGTGTTTACATAGTTGGCGTAATTTCATTGAATGAGGAGGAACGAGCGAGGTGGTGTGGGAGAAAAAGGAAGCGCCGGATGGCAGCGACGAACGGCGTGCAGGAGACACCGGGCTTCTGCTCTTTGTTTCCCAGGTCTACATCGCTGCTCTGCTTTCCTTTTTCATTCCTTCTTTGCTGTGTTTTCGGTCGCTTTTACCGAACGCGTGCCCGCACCTCGAAGCTTTCGGTATGGAAGGATGAACGCGATGTAAGGCGCAACTTAAGCTTTCGCTGTTTGCGTTAAACGCAAAAGAAATATAGAAGTGTGTGTGTGTGTGTGTGTGTGTGTGTGTGTGTGTGTGTGTGTGTGTGTGTGTGTGTGTGTGTGTGTATGGAAGTGTGCGCGGTGTTGGATATACATGCAATTTTGCTTTGCCACTTCTCACTTCGACTGCATGGTTGCCTGGTGCTGAAACCTTCCCTTTCTTTCAGTTCCTTGTTTGTCAATCTGCTTAGCGGTGGTTTGCACAGTAGTGCTTTAGAGTTAACTCTTATGCATTGCTCGCTTGCGTCCTAGCCTTCCGGGCAGAAATTCCGAAATATGGGAAGATAGGCAATGTTTGTATAACAAGCTGTCGGATACGGTATGTTGTTTTCTGTGTTTCGCTCTCTCTCAAGATCCTGAAATTGTAGCTTAGGGAGGCGAAATTCTTTCTTTCTTACCTTCTTTCTTTCTTTCTTTCTGTTTTTCTTTTTTCCTTTCTTTCTTTCTTTCTTTTCTTTCTTTCTTTCTTTCTTGTTAATGGGGTGCTTTCCCGCTTTGCGCCTGCGGTCCCATTCGCTGCATGGAAAGCTTTCCCTCACAGTTGGACGTTTTTTTTTCCTTATACGGTAACAACAAAAGCACGTCTGAAATGCCCACTACGACCCGTGAGTTTCCGTATGATCAAGTCCGTGCCTGCGATTTAGTTGCAAGCACAAGGAATCTTTCGCCTCTTTGCCGCGTTGAACGTAAATTTTAGTGCACACCGCCTAGCGCTTTAAATATTTTTATTTTCCCTTTGCATTCCTGTATGTCATCTTGTTAATGCTGTTGCCATTCTAATGGATATTTGTGAAGCCATTGACGCAGCTGATAAAGAATACACGCACAAAAAGAAAACGAGAGAAAGGGGGAGAATCCGTATGTATACTCTCGCACCAGCCGCAGTATAGCAACAAGAGAAAGGTCGATGAGAGCCAGAATACGCACTTTGAACTATAGAGAAAAAAAAAAACGGAGGACAGCCAAGAAGGGAGTCGAGAAAAGAAGGCGGACGGGGAAGTGAGAGAGAGAGAGAGAGAGAGAGAGAGAGAGAGAGAGAGATCACAAGTGACCAGGCTGCGCCTGCGTTTATTCCCTTCTGTCCACGCCTGTATGTACTCTCGGCGTTCGTATAGCTCGAAAGCACGGCAATGCACTCTAACCGGGTCCCATGGAGCTCGGACTTGCGGCGGCCGAGCCGGTGTATTAATATATATATAAATAAAGAAGAAAAAAAAAGCAGAGAGAGAGACATGGCGGGACGGAAGGAATGCTTGCGTGATGGCCGCGTCGGCACACCGGAATTCTGTTTACGATCGCAACCCACGATCGCAACCCAATCACAAGAATCGCTGGGGGAGCCAAAAAGGGGAAGCGGCAGAGGAGGCGCGGGGGGGAGGGGGAGGAGCGCAGGGATGGCAGGGACAAAATGGGAGCGCGTAGCAAAGCTTTTATATACGTGCTGAGCTTTGAGGAAGCCGTGGCGCGCGCGGCACTGGAACGTTGGGAACTATTAGGAGGGAGAGAAGGGAGGGGGAGGAGAAGAGAGAAAGATATCGCCCGGCGCTCGAAGTTTTTGAAATTGGATTGAAAGCAGCGCGAATAAAAACGAAACTCGTCGCGGCGAGGCGCAGGCGAGGCACAGCGAAGAGCAAAGGAAGAGCGAAGAAAGATGTTGAGCAAGGAAAGAGGAAGGGAACTTGATAGAAGCTAAGGGTAAGAAAACGGCGCGGCACGACGAAGCGAAAGAGAGAATAAGAAGAAAAGAAAACGATACAAAATGAAGCTCGAAATGATGTTTCGAAACTATCGCTCTGTTCTTTGCGTCTGAGTTCGGACTTTTTCTCTCTCTCTCTGTCTTCTTTTTTTTTCCTCCGGTTTTTTTAATGTTTCGTTATTCATTTCTAGGCGTTTGTTAGTTTCGTGTCTCGACAACACTCCGGAAAATGTTTCGCCTCGCGCTCGCTATAACCTTTTTATTTTTATTTTTTTCCCTCCTTCTTCCACCCCTTCTCTCCGGGGCCTCCCGTTTCTCTGGAGCCATCTCGAGCTCTCTTGCGGCGAAGCCTCGGTTTCTCGTCAAACGCTCCGCTTTATGGTGGGTTCTTCAATTCTTCCGCATTGCAACTGTCGAGTGTGTGTTTCTTCTTGGGACGCCGAGGCTTCCTGTCTTTGTCCTTGCTTTTTCTTGTTGTTATTTTTTCATTCATTCATTCGTTTTTTTTTCTTCCTCTCATTCTCCTTGCCCTCCGAGAACTCGAGAAGTCGTTCCCCGGCGCTGGCTAACAACGTTGGAACAGCGCGGCAAGACTGACTCCGCGCGGATGGGAAATATATAAACCGTGGCTTTATTTATTTATCTTCCGAGAAGGCCTCCCCCCCCCCCCCCCCCCCCTCCCAGCCTCCCTCCCGCGAGGAAACAGCGCCATTGGAGACGTTTTTGAAGTGACTTTTGAGTGGTTCGCAGGATAAATAATAAGCATTGCCCAGAAGAAAGAAAACAAAGCAACGAGAATGACTCAAACCCTCCCCCTGAGCGTTCTCCTCCGCTGCTATCCTATCGGCTCACGTCTGTTTACCTGAACTGTGGATATAGAAGCTTCCTTCGGGTCTTCTAGCGGGCGTAGTTACTTAAAGGGAAGCTGAAGAGTCTGTCGAATTCAATAAGACGCTCATATACGGATTCGGGAACCTTATAAACCATGTAGGTCAAATTTGGGGGGTTTTTTTTCAATTAGGAGCGACGTAATCGTCGGTTGAAATTTCGCTGTAGCTCCGCCCCCCGTCGAATGCCGCGCGCTGCTGCTGACGCTGACGATGCGAGCGGAGACCGGAAACCGCGGTGTTGTGACGTCAACTTTAGTGTTTTGCTCCTTCGCAGCCTGCGCGACCGTGCCTGACCGTGCTTGTTTCTGCGTGCGTGCCGTCGTAATCTGCTTCGATCGACCCTGCATTTCTTTGTTGGTGCGTCTGTGTGTATGTAGAGTGGTGGTCAACGTGCGCAGCATCAACTCATGTGGTGGGCCGATCATGCCGTCTTTCTGTGCAGCCTACGGTTGCACGAACACCAGCGGCCGCGACGATGTTGTCTTCCATTGCTTCCCACAAGACAAGAAGCTTTTAAGGAAGTGGGAGGCTGCTGTAAAGCGAAAGAATTTCAAGCCCTCAAGAACAACACTGCTGTGCTCCAACCGCTTCCGTGACGACGATTATCACCACAATTTCCACTAGCAGGCTTTCTAAACGCAGCGCGAAAAGATCGGAGCAACGAAAACAAAGACGGCACGAGTGCGGACTGACTGACGATAACTGGTGTTCGAAGGCCTTATGAATACACGAACTCGCCCAAACCTGGATTTTGAGTTACTGCGAGCTCCTTCATGTTAGCACGCTGAACGGAAGGTTCATGTTTATTTCCCGCCCTCGACGCAGGTTTCGTCACAAAGCGCCGCGAATTTTCTATTTGCACGTGTGTTGTAAGACAGCCTGCACGCAGCTACCATAACGCAGTGCAAATGTAGAGTTTGCATGTGCTGGAAAGCCGGCGCACGCCAGGACGCTACGCTCCCCCCGTGTCTCGCGCACAGCGAGAAACCGACCGTCTCACGTAGCCGACGGAATTCGCCGCCTTTACGACTTCGGTTGCGAGTAGTGTGCGGATGGCGCACAGATGAAGGTCACTACACGTACTGCATGAACCGGGAAGCTTTTCACGCGTTTGAACCGTCTTTGTAGGTTGCCGACAGCTTTGGACAGCGCACAAATGCCGACGATCGCATCCCCGCTTACGTTCCACGAGGAGGCATGCAGGAACACAACACTGCAGTTGTTTGACCGGAAACGAGCTCACTAGATCGGCGAAAGATCGGCGAGTTCACTAGATCGCTTTTCAAAAAACATATTCACCAAAGAGCATTTCCAACACGAGGAGATCCCAAGACTTCGCTTTCGTTCTCGTCGAAAGCACTGCTCGCACCAGCATCGTTTGCTTCTTCGAGAGGCCGGCTCTTTGCAATCGGCTCGTACATGTAGGGAGCAACGCCGAACTCTTCAGAAAAACGCAGTCTCTCTAAATTTTCTATTACCTCTGACATTTCTATTACGGCACCAAACTACCTGGCACCGCGCTTCATGTGGAGCGGCAGCGGCCGGTCGCTAAAGTTGACGTCACGGGTCGCCCGACCAATCACAGGCGGAAACGAGACGCGCGAGCTGGGCGTGTCCGCTGCTGCACTTTTCGTCGAAATAAAATATATTTGCGCTTTCTTTCGCTCAATTTCGATACGATATTCGAATTCGGAGGGTTGAAAACCATTATGTACACATGTTCACTCATTTTTTCTGGAAAACCTTTCAGCTTCCCTTTAATAGATTCGAAGGTTTGTAGAAAGCAGATTGTTACCGTTGCATGGCGCTTGCTTTTTATTAGCCTTATCCTATATGGCACAGAAGTGTGGGTGGGGATGAACTGTCTGTTTATAAAGTAATGCTTTGTAACAAAAAAAAAAATACAGCTACAAATTTGACCATGGTTAAGCCGAACTAGCCAGAGAACACGCCATAACAAAGTGCAAATCTGAAAGCGGCAGAATATAGCCCTAAGGCAAATAGTCTGCGCTTGAAACGACGTCGTTATTTACCTTTCGCGCTGAGTAATGCAGGTGTTTGGCAATATTACCTTTGGTTACCATACTCAAGTCCGGTATGCTTCGGGCAATGTTTTAAGTACCTTGTTTTAGCGTCAAGAAAGCTTTAAATGATTGTCCATTGTTTCGGAGGTTTCTGCATTGCTGAACGCCTGCAGGCAACGGTAACAGCAGGGACGTTCTCAAAATTGTATTAGAACCGGCGTATCAGCGCTTCAGTGAGAGATTAAATGTAGTACTTGTTTCAATGGCAAATAGGTTAATAAATAAATATGCAGGGCTGCAAGGGATTCGAGGCCAAATGCAATTTTTTAGGAAGATTACTCGAACACAAAGCGCTGCTGTTTGATACGCACCAATTATTGTAGCCATAAGAACAACAGGGAGAAAGTCCCAGCACTGGCGCGTTCTCGGCGCTTAAATTTGCGGTTGCTCACCGCAAGATTCGCAGAGAACGTTGGTGACCGTTCGAAGTCGCCAGAATAAACCTTACGTCATTCTCGCAAAGCCCATCTACGCGTGCCGGCCTCTCGCGAGTCGCTCCTTCGCGAACTCTTCTTTTATTCATCCGCTATCAGCGGGAAATCACTCGGTTCTCCCAGCGCAGCGTTATACGTACAGCTGCCCGCCAGTCGGCGGCCGTACAGTTTCTGCAATCGCACGTCAGGGACGCGTCAAGCGAAAGCTCGAAGGCGCGCCGTTTCGCGCATTATTTACCCCGTCTTTCGCTTACTTTCCCTTATTTTCGCGGAGCCGTCCGTTACGTTGCCTTGCGTGCGCCTATGTGTTAGCTGGGCTATTGAAGACGTCTTGCTGTGAAGCGGCACAAACCCACAGAATTGTAGTTACGACTTTTTTGTTTACATACATACATACATACATACATACATACATACATACATACATACATACATACATACATACATACATACATACATACATACATACATACATACATACATGCATGCATGCATACATACATACATACATACATACATACATACATACATACATACATACATACATACTAGAGCCTCATTGGTGACACAGGCAGAGATAGGTCTCAATTACGCTGCCTATATCCATAAATCCATTCGCTCTGCGCGTTTATGCTTTCCTTTTATTTCGTTTTTTTTAAGGAGATAGGTACAGCTCGGCGTGTTGCATACCTGTTTGTTCAGGGCTTGCTAGGCGCAAAAGTTCAGATGTTATAGGCCCTGAGCCGCCACTTCTGTACGGATGATCGAGCGGCAGACGCGTACACAAACTGCATGCGAAAGCTGTGAAATTAACTGGCCGCCTGGCATTCCCACTCCTCTTTCACGCGTACGGACAAAACCACCGTCGCCGTGAAGGCGCCGCCGAAGCAGCGCAAGCGAGCCGCTGTCGAGAGCATTGGCAGGGAATTATGCGCATCTTTCCGGCGAAATGACGGAACGTATCTTGGAGGGCAAGTCGTCGCGTTTGCGCGTGATCTCACTCGCGCAAACGCCTTGCCTGTCTGCAGTTCCCGATTGCGTGGTTTCAGTTTGGTAATTCGTCAACGCACTATATGCCTCCACCATCTTTACCTTTTCTTCTTCTTCTTCTTCTTCTTGCCTTTCTTTTTGTCTTTTATCTCTACTTCTGTCGCGCGTACTCAACGTCGTACCTCTGCAGTGTACTTTGTCGGCATGACGTGCAAGTATTATAGTTGAGCGTGCCCATGCGGGACCGGTGCTGCCAATCATTTTGAAAGTGCGTTCTCGCACGCTCCGTGCCGCATGCAGCGTGAGCGCATAGCCTGCAGATGCACGTGTTTACGTACTGCGTGCGCTTCGCTGTTCACGTATTTAGTGCTGTTCAGTACCGAGCCACGTAACTTGCAATTGCACCGCACATATAAATGTTTCTTTCACTCCTGCTCCGTATGTTTACGTGTGTTCAGTGACAGCGGGTATGCTCCTTTGCGCATATATGTCGTGTCGTTCAAAAAAGAATGAGGTCGCTTGGGCTTTTTGGAAAATCTTTGCATATATGTTCGACCACCGTCGGGAGTGGTTTAGCATTAAAATTTGCAGTTTCTTTTTCTTGCGGTTGTTCTTTTTTCTTTTCTTTTCTTTTGTTTTCTTTTCTTTTCTTTTCTAAATGAAATCGTTCATTCTTTTGTAGCCTCCACGCGGCCTCTATACACTTTAACCTCTCTTACGGCCAACCAGCGATTGAAATGCGCTATACTACGCAGCTTCGGCGACTCGGCGCACGCACTTAGCCTGCGGCGTGATTTCGCAACAGCGCTTCGTAAGTTATGTAGCACTGACACACTTTTCCTATACGCGATTACCGCGGAGAAAACGCAATTTGCTTCGGAGCCAGTTTGTATAGGATGTCCGAGAGCTTGTCTCGAGAGCATCGTCGATCACCCGGCGCGTAGCGTGACGGGAAGTGATGGAAGTGTTTCCTCGCAGCGTGAGACGGCCTGACGCCATTGTTTTCTCTACAATGCATGGTGCGCGGCTGTGCCGTAATCCCTCGGCGACGCTCGTCCTTGTGTTTGCGCGAAAAAAAGCGAGCTTAAGGCCACGTTGGGCATCAGCACAGTACAGATGTCATTTCCCAAATGAACTTCTTCCTTCTTCCTCTTCCGGAGACGAGGCTCTGCTCAGGATAATTACGTTGTGCATTCTTTCGTTTGCGACGGCGGGTGCTGAATCAGCCTATCTATAATGCAGATAGCGTTCCTTTCGTTTTACTCGGATTCGTTGTTGTTGTCGACGATTAGGTGACCGGCTGGGCGTGCCGTGTATGTAAACATTTACGTATCAGGAAGATAAGCATTTCCAGAAAAACAGTTTACAACATTTAATGAAAAACTGAAAAATTATATAGTTTTAAGGAATCGTTAGCGCCACATACAACTATATAAAGATTTTGCATTATCTCTTGTGTTTAAATAGTTCTGTATGTCGCTACACGCATTTCCTTTCTTTTCACACAGTGCTTATCGACCCACTCACTCAAATCACTCGTTCACATGGTTCACGTCCTTATACACTTACTCTACTCGCTTGCTCAACAACCTCTGCTCCACTCGTTCTCCGCGACTAAGTCACGTTCGCTTCCAAGTCGAGCACCCTTTGGCCTCACTTTTAATAAGTGAAGTGCTTTCAAATTGGCTCAACTGTTCTCTTGTCCCTGCGCTTGACGCTAACGAGAGTGTCGCCCGTGACGAAAGGAAACAAATGAAAATAAATAGGTAAAAAAAAGAACACCGCGTATAAAGGAACGCAGCGGTCGCACGCCGCACACTCTTCGCATAGGAGCGTATGGCGCGACCGCTGTCGCACGTACAACTTCATGCGTTGACGGGAACCATTAACGGTCGTCAGATCGCCCCCGGGTCCTCACAGTTGAGTCCTCGCTTGCCATCTACCTGTCGCCTTGCCCCCGCTCGCGTTTCCATTCTTTCTTCCATCCATACCTTCACGTTTTCTTTCTTTATGTATGGACTCATCCTTTTTGCATAACTTTCGTAGTGCTCGCCTTGAGGCCAAGTTCAATGCCCTCGCTGTTATCGGCGAACTTCGAATCGAACGCTCGAAACCCCTCGCGGACGAAAAAGTGCCCGCCCGCCCGCCCCGCCAAAACGTTTATACATCTCTGCTATTCTTTGGCTCTTTATTCATTTCCTGGCGGTTTTGTCTGGGAGCACGTGATCTATATTTAGCTTCGTCATCTTCATTCCGGTTATTCCGGGGCGAGCGTATATTTAAAAATTTATACCGCTCGCTCGCTCGCTCTCTGTCGCTCCGGTTTAGAGCCCTGCCCGCCGGCGCGTTTTAAAGAAAGAAGGTTCAAGAGACAAGGGCATTTTTGAGCTTCATGCAAGACACGGAAGGGAGAACGGAAATTGATTCGAGGAATATTTTTCCGCGGCACGGTTTCCCGCTTTCGTCGTGTCGGGTTCCAGTGCCCGTTTGTGCCTCTTTGTGCTTCGCTATACTTTTCTTGGCGTGTTCTCTTTTTTTTTAAACGTTAAGCGCCGCGAACAGCGTACGTATGGTCTGTAGTAGTGAGACGTTGAAATTATTGTGAAGGGGGGCCGAGTGCTTCGGCGTCGTTTCTCAGTTTGTGTTATAAAGCAGCTGGAAGCTGGGAGGACAGCTTGAATTTGGAGCGAAATCGGAAGCCCGATCCTTCTGGTGTTAGTGAGCTGTTTGTTGGCTGCACTTTTTCTTTCTTTCTTTCTTTCTTTCTTTCTTTCTTTCTTTCTTTCTTTCTTTCTTTCTTTCTTTCTTTCTTTCTTTCTTTCTTTTTCGTGTTTCTTCTTTCACCCAGATGAAAACGCGAGACACCCTTCTTCTTCCTCATCGGAGCAACTTCTCATTGGTCGTGCGACGTATATAATAAACACTTCGTCTCGCTGCAGACTTCGCGGTGCGCAGATCGTTATTGTAGCGTGTTATACTTGAGAGTTCGATGAAAAAAATATATAGAAAAAGACAGACTCAGCAGCTCCAAGTTAATCACTGCGATAAGCAGCTCAACTGCTATGCACCGCTTCATATGCATTGCAGGGAGGGTGCCGTATAGGGGACTGGCTCCGAAACAATTGTGACCACCTGGGGTTCCCTCACGTGCTCCCAAAGAACGGTATACGTGGGAATGTTCGCAACTCGGTCGGGAACCGAACCCGTGACCTCGTGCTAAGCAGTAGAATGCTCATAGCCATTGAGCCACTGAACCGAGTCCGGTGAAAATGTTCCGGTGACCTTAAGTCGGCCGCTGACTTTTCTCCTCCTTACCCCAGTTTCTCGCTTGCCCGCTTGAACCGTTGCAGCAACGCGATATTTTTTGTTTACCAATGTTATGCAGATAAGTGAGGCGGCAGAGAATCATATAATCAAAGACGGTGTCTTATCCCCAACTTTAGCCCACGCAGCATGTGTGTATACATGGTCCGTGTGAATACTTAAGGAGGATCGTTACTTCACTGCACCTAAATGTCACGGTTCCCTTTTATTCTTGCGTGCAAACATATCGAGTATACCTAGCTGTTTAGTACACGCATGCCTGGTATGGGTGCAACGGCGTCCCGATTGGGCGGTTATAGCAGTGATTAGTAATCCGCGCTGGATTCACTTGAACGTCATCGGTACAAGGTCGTTAAGTGAATCGTTCGAACAGGAGGGTACGCAGAAATAAGTAAGCAGCTCGGTCGACTGGTGTAATCGATCGTGCATTGTGGGGCGTGTAGCGCCATATATTAAGCTCGGCTCATGTGCATCGCTTTTGGAAGCCTGTGGCCGTTGTTGCTCGGAAAGCTGTCAGTTAATCGTCAGTGAATGGGCGGCCGTAGTAAGCCCCGGAGTTCGTGTGTAGAGCGCTTTTATATCCGCTTCTACGTTGGTGCACGTGGAGACAGCGCACGTTTACACAGACCGCGTACTTGCCGTTTTCCCATTGTTCTGGTATAACCTTAGGGACGTCTGGGATTTTTTTTGTAGCATCGGCGCTTCATTTCATTTTATTACCTTAAAAAAGACCCACACGGGCATTACGTAAGGGGTGGTTGTACATAGACTCATTATACGTTAGTAATTAATCGCGAGATATGAAGTCACAAATGCAACGCACGTGAACGACATAGGTACATAAGTTCGAAAATGTACACCCGTGGATATCACAAATAATGAACGTGAAAAACAAATCTCGTAGTTGTTTTGTCTGAAAGACGGTCCTTAATACCTTTCTTTCTTTTTTGCGTGAAGGTATAGATGCACAGGATATATAGTGGAAATTTGGTGAGGCAGGTCATTCCAGTCTGTCTTTTTCTCCTTACCCTCAAAACATCGCATTCGCAAAAGAACCCGCCTATATAGCGGCGTCGTGGGAGATCCCTTCTCTTTCTCGTCTCGCTTAGTATGCGACTTAACGTCGCCATACGAGCGCTACATCGCAATGCGGGCAGCACGCCATGTGTTACACGTACTGTAGGTATATACTCCATAATTTTTTCCGTGTCTAGTAAACTTCACCTTTTATTCTTTATTTGTTATTACTAATGTTATATTTTTCGAGACGGGGGGGGGGGGATATATTGCGTTTGGCTGAATTTATATAGCTTTGCCCCTGATATGAAGTCGACGTTGTTCGGGCGGGGGGGATTAGCGTTTAATCCGCGAGGTAGATTCCAAATCCGCCTCTCGCAAAATATGTACTTGCACGCCATCAAACGATACGAGGAGGGGGATCGGTTGAGGATTTCAAAGGAGACGAAGAGCGTGCACGAAAAGGGAAACTTGAACCGGCTGTCGGTGTTCGTACTGAGGCTTCGGAAACAACCTCTTTGCTTTCACGGTGCGGCTGGCACGCAAGAGGACAATAAAGGGAAACAAAGAAAGAAAGAAAGAGAACAGATGCATCTCGCCTGTATCGTTGCCTTGCACATATCACGCTGGGGCGTACTTGCGGTGCGAGTATCGTGGATGGCCAGAGCAGTTCGGTTTGTTTGTACGCCGCCAACGCCGCTACGTGCGAAGCTTGGGGTAATGCGTGCGTGCGTGTTTGCATCGTGCGCGCAGACGTGATTGCTTAGTTCATTTAGTTGTTTGCTTTTCCCATCACCGTTCCACAGCTTGCGCAATATTAAGCTGGCTCACTCTGCTCTAATAAGTGGTTTTGTGTTTGTTTGCATGTGCACGCGTGCGTGCGTGCGTGTGCGTGCATATGTGTGCGTGCATATGTGTGCGCGCGCGCGTGTGTGTGTGTGGGGGGGGGAGAGAGAGAGAGAGAAGGTAGGTTTATGTGTTGATTTCGCTGGGCACACTTTTTTCCTCTTTCGGTTCCCCTTTCCCCCACCCCCAGTGTAGGGTAGCAGACCGGATGCTCTTCTGGTTGACCTCCCTGCCTTTCCTATCCTTGCTTTCTCTCTCTCTCTCTTCCCTGGGCATAGCCTGCCTGACAATGCGGGTACCTCTTGCTGTAATTTTATCCGGCAGTGTTTGCCACCCCCCATCTGCTTACCTTTATACTATCTTGTCTCCACGCCTTGTGACAGAAGCTTCATCTTATACGTTCAGTTCAGTTTTGCCAGGGAAATGGAGCTTCCGCCTCAGCCTAAGACAGTGTCTTTCCGGGGTCTTCCTGAATGTGCACATTCGCCACGTGAACGAATCGCACTGATCGCACTCCCATCACTCGACTTCTCGTCTCGAATATATATATATATATATATATATATATATATATATATATATATATATATATATATATATATATATATATATATATATATATATATATATATATATATAGAAATACAGAGTAAACCGCCTGAAACTGCTTGTCATTGTTGAGTATTGCAAGGTCGTACTGTTCACACTCGTACGAATCGCGTTCATTCATCGTACTGCGATGACTCACTCCTCTGTGTCTCTTGAAGGAAAAGAAAAAGAAAAATCGCCAATTTGGCGCCACAAATGCGCATCGTTCGAAACTATATCGCTGACCTCCTTCTCTTTGCAAGCTGTCGTCGCTTCCGATGTCTTGTGTCGCGTGAAAACCTTCGCGCAGTTTGTCCGAAGGCGAAAGCCGCAAGCGCCGTTGCTCGTCCGAGACCGGCGAATCGCCGAAGAATGGATGTCTGTGAACGGACACACTGTGTCAGGAAACGGGGCTGCCAGGCTGAAAGGCCCGGTGCGCGCCTCGGCCGTGTAAAAGAGACTTCGCCGCGGAACACAATTGACGCGGTGACGCGAGCGTTTCGTTGGGCTGGAAAAGGGTGCTCGCCGCGCTTCCGTTTGAAGTCGGATCGACGCGGAAGCCACGACAGCGGCATTCTTTCCTGTAGTGGGCGTCGCTTCCTACTTCAAATCGATGTTCTCTGGCGGCTGCCTCGGGTGTTTCGCACATTAGAGGCGTCACTTTATTTTATTTTTCTCGTCCGTTTTTTTCTTTTTAGTCTTCGATGTTTGGAATCAGGAACGATGACAGCTACATTTTCTCGAATGTGGTATTTTAAATCAGAAAGAATAGCCTCAGGACGGAAAGTTTCGGGTGGAGGGCGTACAGGGACAGCTATATAATGGTTACAAACTTCCGTTAGCAAACTGCTGTCCCTCTTTCGGGCGCAGGAGAGCGATTGTGGATGTGACAGTGGTTAAGACAAGCCCATCAGTGGTAGAGCGTACAACGTAATAGTGCGGAATTTTTATCGAAACTGTATGGAGCTTACGGCTGTAGATCCTGGAAACTTGTATCTCTTTACAGGCTCTCTGGGAACGAGGCTTCTTGCGTAGCCTTCTTTCTGTTGAGCGGATTACATAGACAAATGACTTTGCTATTTTAGAAATGGCGTGTATGGTGCGCTATCGGTTATGCACACAAATGAACCCGAGTTTGCGTTTGGTCGCGAGAAGTGTCGCCGACCGCAATTCTTTAAAAGTATGCTGGGCCGCTTGCATTCGCCATGGGTAAACCTCTTAACGCTCGCTGTTATTTCGCTTCGAAATATTGCAGCGGCGTAAACTGTGGGCGCTGGAATGCATGAAAGACTCCGTGGTCAGCTTCATCAATTAACTTTATTGTTATTTGGATCAGTAATATCCAGCTTGACGTTCCTGTGGAAAGTAAGCTAAAGCGATGGGCCTTGCTACATCGGCGTATACCTTGCGTATACACAGTAGCCGACAGTCGTACGAATCGCTGATCTCGTGTTGTTGTTGTTTTTAACTCGGATACCTCGCGGGCTCCACACGTCGGTCACAAGATTTTTTGGTTCTCGCATGTGGCACAGGGATGCGGATGAAGGCAGTGTGCACAATAACAACCCCCCCCCCCCTGCCCCCCCTTTCCCCGCCTCTCGTTCGTCTTCTGCCCGAGTCGGTGAGGCCCCCGGCTGTTGCATTTTTGTGGCGGAGAATTATTTACGACCTACTTGATTTTCATGGCCATCTTACGGCCTGCTGGCCGAGATAAGTACCGGCGCGAATGCACATCGATGTGGAGTACTAGCGCGTATCTAAAATGCTGGCTAGTACAGCACCGAAGCTCGAAGTGCCTCACAAGCCAGAATCCGGTGCTTTCTCGCTCCCCTCCTTCTATGCCCCCCCCCCCCCTCTCTCTCTCTCATTCCGCGCAGTATCGTGGAAGCTAAGAGGGGGGCTAAGGCTGTCACCAATGGCGCAGGATTATAGCAACAAACTATGGTGCCGCGTTTTGATAGCGCTCGCGCAACGTGTAAGCACTTGTTGCTCTTCAAAGCATGCACTCACGAGAGCGCCACTCGGCGAAACATTTATCGAGGGGCCTTAATCACTCCGTCGAAGCATCCTCTAAACTTCCTTGCGCTCGTTCGCAGAAGACATCTCGGCATGAAGAGCACAACAGCGCCGATTGGCCTGCTGCGAGCTCTCCGTAGCTTTTCCCACTGCACCGTTTTAGCGGGGACATGAGAAAATAGACGTCGATCACGGCGCACATAGTATGTGCGTACGCACGCCTTCGGGAACCTCTTCTGTACCAGCGCGCGCAATCTTTATTAGGCGCCCGACGATTCGCGGCGGATGCGGCCGCAGAGCCCATCGCTTTAACTTTTGAGGCCATTAGGTATTCGGCGCGCGCGGCGCGCTGCACATGCGTCAAGTGGGTTGACATCTGTTTCCTCTGTCACCCTTCCCTTCTTCAAGCAGAAGGTGTGCTCGTTTGTCGCATTTCGCTCCCATCGCTATTGACTGAGGAGCTCGCGAGCGATCTGCGAATGAGCGTCCTACTGTTTCATTTTATTGTGCGCCCATCCGCTTGCTGGTCGGAGAATCGAGAGCGTAAAACGAAGACAACTAAAGGACACCGCGGGACCCGTGGCAGGGCAAGCGCGTTGTTTGGTAATCGTGTCAGGGTCCCGTCGTCTTCGACGCAGCCGGAGAAGTAGCCAAGAAGGACCGAAAACGCGGGAGGCAATGGTGACGGCCGTGGAGGGGCAGAAAGTGGGGTTTGGAATGGAGGGGGAGAGGGCGAACGAAGAGATACGGCCCCCTGTGATTGGCAGGCAAATAAATCTCCCTGTCGACGGGGGCAGTTAATGAAAAAGAGCAAAAAGAATGAAACGGGAAAAGCCAACGAACCTCCGACTGTGTCTCAGAAACAAGAGCTAGAAAGAAACGGGCGGCGAGGTTGGGAAACGGCTAAAAAACACGCCGGGCCCAGATAACAGCGCGATCATCGGCAGCATGCAGCGGGGTTCGCGAAATGAAAGAGAGAGAGAGAGAGGAATCGCGTATACAAAGTGGTCAGAAACAGGCTGGAGGAGGAAAACCTCGCGGAGTGTGTACACGTGAAAGGCAAGCGTCCGGGGAGAGAGTGACGTTCTATTGCGAACAAGAGTGGCGTTTAGAAGTTGCGAAAAACAAAGAAACAAAGAACGATGCAACGTATAAGAAGTTTCGTTTTCTGGTGGAGGAGAGGCGCTATGTAGTCAAGACGTCCGCCTAGCTCGCTTATTGAAAAGAATGTTGTCGCCCGGCTTTCTTGCGCTGTGCGTCGACGTCGTCGTCGTCTGCTCCGGCGACAAGACGCCATCTTTCTCCGGGGCCGTGCCACCATTCAATGCACCTTCTGCTTTTCTACAGCGGCGTTTTGCCGCTGTGTCTCCTCCTCTCCGACCCTCGCGCACCACCTCCCAGGAGTGCAGCAGCAACATCTCGGGCGGAAGAAGAAAGTCTTGGCAGTTCTTCAGTGTCGGTTCATTTCGGGTTTTTACGGCCGCACGGCGGCGGACATGTTTTAGGGCGCATTTTTATAACGCTCCCTCCACCCCCACCCCCCAACCCCCCTCCTCGCTTCTTCAACCCCGGTTTTCGTTCGCTACCGTGGCAGCTGCCCGGGCGCGTATAGTTTTCACTCTCCCGGCGTCTTTACTGTCGCATAGTGTTGATGGCTGAAAACGGGCTCGGCTTGGCTGTTGTCTCGTTCGCACCTCCCTGGGAAGCTTGCCCCGCCGCTCGCGTGTCTCGTGCGTGGTATGTGTTTCAGCTCCGGCGAATCTTCCGCTGTCGGGAACGCGCTCTCTTCTTTCCTTTCCTTCTGTATTTTGTTCCTTATATATACGGTCTTCCTCGTGCGCAAGTCGCTTGCTCCTCGTAAACTTGTGCAAGGTCATTTGTGCTGCTGCTGCCGCATTGTAAAACACTGAACGCTTCTCATGCATTAACTCTTGTTGTGTGATCACCCGTTTATATTCTGTTCCCAAGAAGAGCTAGCTGCCTTCGAAGGTCGCTAATTTGTTACAGCTGAGTGAGAATGGGACTGCTATCGAGAGGCGTAGCGATGGAAATTTATTTCCAATAGGGGTGCGCACGCAACAGTATGCCAGCTAATGTTTCATAAGTGCTCGAAGCGGTGTGCAAATATGGAACGCTGCGGTGATTTATTTTGTCTCTAAGAAAAACTCTTGCCAAAATTTTTACGTGTGAAGAGTTTCAACGCATTGTAGCCGAACATTATGAAGCAAATGTCCATTACTCTGAAACCATTGAATAATAGACAAAGAGAACTTACCTTTTCATCTGACCACCGCGCGCGTTTTATGGTGAAAAATGTTTAATTAACGAGACCAGTCAGTTTTGTATACATTGCAGTGGCGCTTCGTATACAACTTAGGCTATGCGTACCTGTCAGGGTGTCTGCTCGCATGAGAGCCTTGTTACAAGCCACGTTTCATTTTTACGTCAAGGGGATCAAAGCTGTACATATCCGTAACCGCTGCTGCGAGCGTTAGGAAGAGCCTCGACGAAAAATAGTGGCACATAACGTGGCAATGACCGACGTTTTCCGCCTGTAGTATGACAATGCGCGCACGCCCTTGTCAGTGCTTAACTAATGTTCTCCGAGATGCCATTAATAACGAATAACAAGCACAACCAGGTTGACTTACCATTCCTCGCTCACCCTTGCGCAAACACGCTCCCTAGACACGCAAGCAGGCGCAGTCAGTTAAGCGAGGCGGAAGCTGAGAACTGTGTACAACGACGGAAGGGGGCCTCTCAGGAACGCTGAGGCACCGCCCGAGAGAAGACACAAGGGGATGCGTGCGCATCATAGTGGCGAAGGGCACACCACAGGTAAGCGTCATTGCTCGCGCTCTGCCGGCCGTATAGCCCCCCCCCCCCTCCCCCAGTCATCTCTTTGCTGATGGTGAACCGAAGCACGCACCTACCGCGCTGGCGTCGACCTGGCCGTTGCCACTTGGCTTGTCATCGGGGCGCGCACGCGCGCGCTGCTTACCATAAGCGACGATGTGGCTAATGGCGCCGATCACGCTACGCCCCGCCGCGTCGCCAGTGAACCCGCCTTTGTTTTTGTTTTTGTTTGTTTTTTTGTGCCCGCTGGCCTCGCGCGTGCGTGTGTGGCCTTGCAAATGGCAGGGCGATGCGCTTTTACACGGAGAACCAAGATTCACTATTGTCGTCATCATCAACAACAGCAACAACAATAAGAGCGAGCAACCACGGATGCATCAGGGGCGAGAGAGGCACCACCAGGCTCTACAGCTCCGGGAGAGAGAGAGACGCCATTTCTGTGGTGCAGTGCTTGCTCGTCCTTCCCATGCCGCTCCGGGGCTGGTCGTGCATTCTTGGAAGGAAGGGGGGCTCCGCGTGCAAATCTCACCGATATCTCTCGTCTCTCTCTCTCCGAGTGCAGAGCTCACTGACTTGGTGCGTCTTCGCGTATCGTTTGTTCCTCCGAATCGGTGCACAGCTCTCGTGCACGAACTCTGGGCGAATGAAGCTCGTGCTCTTCTTGCGGCGTGCTGGGCGCGCGGCTCTGCGAGATGGTATCGCCTTCAGACACCCGGAGCGCGCCGAGAGTTCCCGCTCCTTCATCCGTAAACGACGGTGCGAGACGCCGCTGCACAGTGATATGATTTCGCGTAGAATTCGCGTGACGTGACGGTCGCGCATTGATTGACATTGCGGCGCTCCGATTCACTAGCGCTTACAGGCGGTCACGCTATCCAAATGTTTGTCTGCCTGCAAGGAGTGTCCGGCTGCAGTAAATGCTACGTATTGTAAGCTCCAGCAGCGATCTATACATGATGTCAGGTTGCGCATTCTAACTTGCTATATGTTCTGCGAACGGATAGAGAAAAAAAGAACAAAAGAGATGAGACATTATTTTACCGTAATATCATTACTTAGCAAGCAACTGGGTCACGCGTGGGGTCACGAACAATCAGAAATTCACAAGTAAATAAAGGGTTCACTGCAACCATACTGCTCTACCAGACGTCGAAGAAAGCTTCGTATAGAAGGCGCGCAGAGCTGCGGAACTCCATTATGACGAGCACGTTTCATGACATTGTTCAGCCGAGGGACAGCACAGACAAAAGCAAGAGACATTGCGCTTAACTAATACTATACACCCCCCCAAAAGACGATCAATATACCACCCTAGACATGTGGCAGACGTGTGTTCTCCTTTTGCAGGCGTTGCCAGACTTGTGCGTCGGTGAGAGAGAGAGCGAGAGAAACTAGAGGATACGACGACGACGAGGCATTCGCATTTGCACGCTTAACAAGATTACGCTAGGCGCCGGACGCGGCGCGTAACATTCCTTCGGCACGCTTGGCGCGCGCCACCATCGCTATGCGAAGCTGTCTGTCGGACCTGTGCCGGCGCCGCCGCCGCCGTATAAACGGATAAATGATAATCGCGGAAAACTCAATTACGCCGCGCTAGACCGTTCACACATGCACGCACAGACGTATACGCTAGCGGCGCGCGCGATACGAACGCACACTGCGGCTGAACATGCGAGAGCGGCCGCGCAGCGTTGCCGCCGCCGAGGCGATTGATCGGGAACCGCCAGCGCGCTGGCGCGAACTCGTTTCCTGAAGGCCGGTGCTGGGATTACTCCCACACGCATTGTTTTCGGCCAGGCCTATCTCTCTTCCTCTCCCTGCTGGCCGCTAACGTTGCACGACAGTGACCAGCGTATGTGCAGAGACGATGAGGAACACCGCGTGTGCTTACTTACTGGCTTTAAGCGTGTGGTTACGTATATATGGTTCCCCCTATATATATGTTGTCGTGTCAGGTCTTAACGAAATGTGAATTGACGGAATGAAACGCCGAAATCCGTTTTGTTTGGCGCTCATCTTCGGGTTCGCGATGTGCTGTTATCAACGCGTGACGAGTCACGAAACTTGCGCTATGGACATGACACACGCACCGCTCCCCGTTCCTCGAGCGTGAGTCAGTAGGGAGTTTTAGAATAGGGGCCCCAATAGTTTGGGGCCCCAAAGAGCTTTGCGGGTGTTAGCGTTGGGGCACGTAGGAGTGAAGAGTTTTAGAATAGGGTTTGACGTTTGCGGATAGCGTCTTGCGCTGACAGCGCCACTACGGCGTCAAAGAAAAACTATTAGAAATAATTAAATAAAATATACCATTTTATGACAGGAATAGTAATGTTGACTTGCGTGTATTCGCGTTTAATTACAATTTGGAGGTTATTCTCTGTAAGCAGCAAACAATTAGTTGCGCTTAATTTTGAGCAAACCAACTTTACTAGCCTTCACCAGCCAAGCTTAGCCGTGTTAGGCCTACGAGCCATAAAATCCACGATCGAATTCAAAATCAGCGGCGTCTAATGAGTCAATCTTCATAATACACGCTAGTTGAGAGAAAGCGATAACCGCACTCACTTCTCCTAGCTTGCAAACTTCACGCGTTACCGCGAATCGAACCCAGTTTTGTGCTAGGTTAGCGCCGTCGCTTCGATGGGTGCCGCCATGTTTGCCGACGCAAAGCTTTTGGGGCCGCTATTTGGGCTCCCGCTAAATCGGTGAAATAGCGTTCCCAACGCAAAACCCAAACGGAGTTTGCATGCGCAGTGGCTTCGACGCTATTTCTTTGGGGCCCCAAAACGTTTGGGGCCCCTATTCTAAAACTCTCTAGTGACGCGAAAGCGTGAGTGTGGGATCGAGTGTGTGTTCTGGTTCTGCGCTGTGCGCTTTCAGTATTATTGGAAACGCAAGCTCGGAAAGTAATTTTTTGCACCATGCTCTCGGAGGAAGGTCGTATATGTCGCCGCACTCCTTGCACGTTGTCAACTACGCGTGCCCTTACGCATACGATATATACGACACACGAAATTATGCCATGCCTGCACTCCGCAGCGTTGTTTATACATTAAGTCGTGGCTGTTTTCATCGCGCACCTTCGTCCATCAGCCATGCCTACAGGAACATTTCTCGAACCACTGAGCTCCCTTGCGAGGTTTTGAGGGCGTGTGCTCGTTTTCGGTTGCAAGCATGCCACCTTCGTCTCCGTCTTATAAATAGGGAGAAGCACAGTACAGGCACTTCTGATCCAAGATCTGGAGTGTGCCGGACAAAACCGGGGTAAACGAAGTGGATCGCATTTGTTACAGGGTGTGTGTGCAACGCCGCCCGCAAACAAAGCGACTTGTGTGCGCGCTTTCTTGGCTTTCCGTTCTTTTCTCTTTCCGCGTGCTCTAAATACACTGTACCCGCGCTGAGCCACCGCCACCACCACGCAGACCTCAGGCCGGTGCGCGGACGCTGTCTTTTAGATCTGCCCGACCGACCGTGGACATATGGATTCCGCGCACGGCCGCGTATGCGCGATAACTGGCACATCTCACACTGTCGTGCGGAGAATGCAACGTTGGTTCCTTTTTATAAAGACAAGACTGTGTGGGGAGAAGGGGGTTGCGGTGAGAGAGATAGAGAGACGGGAGGGGGGGGGGGGTGGGTTGAAAGGGCCCGAGACAAAAGCCGGCACGAAAAGTTTGAGGAAAAGGGCGCGACGATGATGATGACTGTGATGACGGCGCCGAGTGGCCGTTGTGTGTTCCCAAGATGCGTATCAGTCCTCCGTGCATGCGCGCGTTCCCTTTGCGGGCGGAAGGAAGGCATGTTTCTCGCTGCGCTATTGGGACGCCTGTTTGCTTTTCGTGGGAAGCGGGGCCTCGATGGCTCGCTTGCACGCACATTTATATACACTTCGGTTAGGGTGGGAAGGGGGGGGGGGGGGGTGCGCTTGTAGGCATCGAGAAGCTGCTTCACGGGGCCAAGGTATATAGTGCGCCCGAGAAGCATGCACGAACCTCGGAGAGCCGGGAGAGACGGCGGACGGAGCCCGGCTTTGGGAAAATTAAACGGACCCGCGACGTCACGATCTCGTCTCGCAGCAACGGTTAGGCAGTAATTACGAGCACGCGCACACATGCGCGGGCATTTAGAGGTGCGGATGCCGCCGGGGCCCCTGCAGCAGCCGGGCTTTATCTTTCGGTCCTGCGCGCGCACAACACACACACGCACGCACGCAAGCAACTGGAGCACGGCTTCGTGCTGCAGGGGGCCCGATGCAAAGACGGCCTGGCCTGCCTTGCAAGCTCCTTCAAAAGTTTTGTTTGCGGTATGCGGCGCATTGTTTGCGCTTCCGCGCGCGTTGTGTCCCGTTTCCAGCGTCGAATCAGTGCGGCGTGCGGATCGTCGGCAGGTGCACGTCGTACTATGTATTGTGCGCCTTCGTTTTGTTGCGTGCACGGCGGCGGGCCGCTACTGCGCGTTCTGCGTCGTGACGAGGATTGACCGTGTTGTGCTCCGGACAATGACGGCTTAACTTCGTGACGAGCTCTATAACGTGGCGCCATCGGCAAGCGCAAAACCGTAAAGCGAGAAATTAGATTAAACGGCAGCAGCGGTGGTGCGCGCGTCTTTGCATATCTGCGTTGACGAACGTCCGTGGCGTTGGATTCTGACAGGCTTATTTATTAGACGGCTTTGTTACGCCCAGAGTAGTCCTGCACAGCGATTACACCACGCAAACTAAATAACGTGCAAAATAGCTCCATTATTTGTTTGAGTGCGAGTTTCGGTTTACCAGGTCAGTACGCGATTGCCACATATCGCTGCCCTGTTCGGTTATTTTCAAATAACCGTGTACGAAACGCATTGTCCGACATCGTTTCGCGCCTTCCTATTGGACAGCTGCGCATACGAGCTTACATCTGCAGTGACGTACGTTAGGACAGCAGCATGGGTCTTACAAGTGACGTCACGCATGAAAACCGCGATACGCGACCTCGTCGTTTGGCGCACGTATAGTAATGTTCGCGTGCGATGCGCACGTTTCCTCATCCTGACCAGCATAGCATTATTCGCGAAATTTATCTCTGGGTATGTGCGTACGTCACAGTAAAATATAGCGAGAGAAAGAGCGAGAGAACTGCTACACCTTTCTTTTTGTTACGTTCGTGCTATAGGACGTTGTTCCCAGGCAAGTATGTACAGCGGCGGACGAGAACATTGTATTAATGAACGGCGCTTGTGCGTGATTGCGCAGAGTTAACGTTTCGCCCCAGTATAGGCAGCGTACGTTTGCTTGTCCTGGCGGCGGCTTCACAGTTATATATACGCACGCGCTCTTCCCGTTCACTGCCACGGCCCACCCTCCGCGCACGATTCCGCGCCTTTCTTTGATGCTTCGCGCGCATTTGATTCACAGCCGCCGGTCAGACGCATGCTCTCCCTCCCTCCCTTTCTCTTTCTCTCTCTCTCTCTGTCCGGGGGTGTTTGTTTTCCGGGGCACCCGTAAATGATTAGTTTCCCGCAAGCGCTAATGATTGGCTGCGCCGAGCGGCAGTGGCGGCGTGAGCGTATAGTTCGCGAGACCTCGTGATACTCTCGCAGCAGTGGGCCAGCGCCACCACCGCTAGCGCTCTGTAGTATAAACGACACCGTTGATGAACTCTCGCTCGCTTTTGCCCGTTCTGCCAGCTTTTTTCTTTTGTTTATTGTTATTATATTACCTTTATTGAACGCGTCGTTGATTGTGCATACAGGTGCGTGAGAAAATTGGGGCCGGATTGCGCGCACGTGCGAATGGAGTCGCTGTGGTGCACGCACACACGCTTCCGAGTATGTTAATTAGATTCCGTCGAGTGAAGGAGAAACACGAAAAGAAAGGAGACGCGATAACGATAACAATGCTCTAGCTTCAAGCGGGTGTTTGGGAGTGCGCGTTATTATAGTCTTCGACAACGAGCTTCGTCAGGAAGTTTTCTTGCATTGTCGACGAAGCGAGTGCTCGCATAAGTCCGGGTGTAATGCGATTGTTTCGTAAATACTAGGCCGACCGTGTCTTCCGTCTATGGCCTTTGACCTCCGAGCTTATCTATTGTGTATTCGTTGTAGTCTTGCGTGTGCATGCACTGTCAGCGAGCTTGTTTGTATTCACTTAAGTTTAATCATACCCTGACTTGTATTGTAAGTCGGTGTTAGTAGACTTCTGCATCGGAACAAGTTGCGTGTTGACTCGAGCTAGAATTGATCGATGTTCCGTAATGCTTTGCAGTCGTGACAAATGCTGCTTGCACAACCTGTTCCGACGAGAAGACTAGAATTTAAGCCAGTTAACACCAACACGTTCCTTTATTAACGACATGCTAATTGACACACCTGCTACGGGTGTAAAATAACAAGCTCACGATACATGCTCACTGTTCGCCTATATATCAGATGTGAGATGCATTGACGCGACGAGCTCGGCATGTTCGGTAGTCCACGTATATTTAGAGTACACTAGCTTTTTCGGAAGCTAGAACGTTTAGCAAGTTCGGAGGAAACCGTGAATATAGATGAATAACATACGGCGTGCACCGCACACAAGAAAACAGGCGGTGTAGGGAAGATGAACGTTCGTCACGAATATCTGTGTTGCGCCAGCCTTATGGTCGTTCCGCGTAAAACCCTCGTGATCATAAATGAGCAGACAGCGCGCCATATTCCGCCGGTTCTCTTCAATCAGCCAAAACACTCTCTCGCCGCCACAGAACACACCGCGTGCGAGCTCGCAATCAGTGCCCCGCACGATGCACCTGCACTTTCACCAGCGCTACAGCGGCTGCCTCAGACGAGAGAGAGAGAGAGAGAGAGAAGACAACCGCGTCAGCCTAGGGTCTGGCGCATTAAGAGGAAGCTTTAGCTCGGGCCCAACTCCGACGCGGCCTATTCAAATACATGTAAAACGCAAAAACGTTTTTATGAGATAACCCCTGGATCGATTTTGATGAAATTTGTTGCATTTGAAAGAGAAAGTTAAATTCTAGTGACTGTTGGAAGCGGAATTTCGATTTAGGGCTTGAATTTTCTGGAAACGATTTTCAAATATTTGACCGTTTGAAAAAAATAGAAGCACGAAGTTTACAAATTCATAGCTCTGTATAAAGAATTGATATCGTGGTTCTGTAAACGGCATCCATTAGATCATTCAAAGCGGACAAATTCAATGTGTCATTTTACATCTTACGTGAATTTGTTACGTTGGTTACAACGGTATTGCAAACGTTGTATTTCCCTATGATTACATTTTTTTATATTCATGTGTAACATATCAATTTTGTCCGCTTTGGATGTACTACTAGATGCAATTCACAGAATTGCATTATCATTTTTAGTGGTTGAGTTACAGAGTTGTAAACTTGATAGTTTCGTTTTTTGAAGATTTTCGATTTTCGCCAATTTTTAATAAAAAATTGACGACCTAACTCAAAAATTTGAAACCAACAGTCACTAGATTTTAAGTTTTTCTTTTAAATGCAACAAACCTCGTCAAATTTGGTGCAGTGGTTGCCGAAAAAAACGCATTCTCCTTTTACATGTATTTAGATAGGAGCACTCGAGCTAAAGCTTCCTCTTAATTCTGGCGCGTTACGCGAGCCACGGCTCTGGAGCCGAGAGCGAGTGAAGAACCAGCTCCAGCGATGTAAGCGCGAAGAACGGCAAGAGAAAGAGAGAGCGAGAGAAAAAGATAAAGAAAGAAAGGTAAACCTAGTGGGCTGGGAGCCGCGAGCACAAAAGAGATCGATGCTCTTGTCCGCGTTAATAGCGGCCCTCGCAAACGCTCGCCACCGCGGCCGACGGTGCTATAGCTACGCGGGGTCGGCAGAAATAATAATAATAAGCGCGACGAAAAGTGCAGCGCCACGGCGAAAAGACACAGGAAAAAAGAAAAAAAATGGGAAGAGTCCGCGAATGTGGACGAGGTGGTGGCGGAAGAGGAGAAATTTTCGATAATAAAAGGCGATCCCGTAATGAGAGCACGCCAGGAGAGAGACTGCCGCCGCGGCTGCCCTTGCGTGCGCGCGATACATCTGCAGAGGTGAGATTCCATTCCCCCTCCCTGCTACCCCTGCCCTCCGTCCCTGCTCTGAACCACCCTCCTCTCAGCCGCCTTATAACACGTCTTTGTCTGCTGCTGCTGCCGCTGTTACCTCCACTGCTCTGCCGTCATGTGGATTGCTTTGATGTCTTTTTCGTTCTTGTACACGTTCTTCTTTTTCGCCTGCTTGTGACTTCACAATTTTATAGCGACAATTTCTTTCGGTTCTTATACCTCGCTGATGTGTGCGCGGTCGTCTTCCGTGAACTTACGTTCTGCAGTGTGTATATCCTCTCATTTGTTCGCATTTAGCCGGACGCGTTTTTCGCTTTATGAGCGCGGTGGTTCATTTGCCGCTTCGAGTCACCAAGGATGAGCAGGAGGGAGAGGTGTTTCTCCGCGAGAAGATTTGGCCGCGGGCAGTCGGGCCTCTGTTGCTTCCTTAGAATATTGTGTTCGGTTGCCGTCCGTATTATTCCCGTCGGTTCCTCTTGCTCTTCCTCGTGCTTTGCTTTTTCGCGTGTCTAATGCACTGGCGTTACAGCACCTGGTGTGTGTGTCACTAAGCCATCCTTTCTTGTGCTGTGCTTTTCTTGTTTTCAAGGGTACTTGGGTCTGTTGCCGTCACCGTCGTTCTTTCGTATTCTTTCTCCGTTCCGTTAAGATTCGCGCTTTATTTCTCTTTTTTATCTCTTTTTCTAATGATGCCTTTAATGATTAATACCAGTCTTGTTACCTAAGTCTCGAGTGTCCCAGCGCTTACTTTAGTCAATTCTACAGTGTACCAGGTGTGCCAAGTCAAATTATTTCGTTAGCTTTTTCCACATTGTACCGTTCCCCGCCCCCTCCATTTCTATTTTTTTTTTCACTGACGTGACTTTTTCTTCCCCCTCCAAGTAACGCATAGAACGCCTCTCGGGCGCTCGTCTGCTGCCGATGAGGGGAAAACGCAGACGAGTGACCGAGCGTTCTTTAGCGTCCGCAGACCGTTGGCATGGCGAGTTTCAAAGAGTCGCGTAGCAGGCTTCGGAGATACGCGGTTTCTGATCACGTCTCTTCCCGCGCTCAGCCATTTCCGTGAGTGGTCTTGCAATCCCCTCCCCCCCTCTACTCAACCCCCATCAACCCACCCACCGAGCAGGAGCAGATAGATCTCGTTCTTTTTCGCGTCCTTTTGTCTCCCTTGCCGGGAGGCATTATGATCGACTCGCTTTTGCGCCTGCCCACATTTTCGTCGGCGTCGCTTGGCTGCCTTTTTCCACCGCGCCGTCATCGTTCACCTTTCCCTCGTGGCACTCATGTTTTTCTTTGCTTCTATGTATGTTGCTAGGGTATCTCTTTCCTGTCTTCTATTCATTATTTCGCTGGTCTGTGCGTTTCTGTAGCCTGTCACAGTAAAAACGTGCAGTGTGGAAGCGTGTGCAAGCTCCGCGCTTGAGGGAACGGTATCACTATAAACCCGGTCAAGAAAGGCGTGCCCAACTTCGGCAGAACCGTCGTTATACTGTTCAAAGCAGTCGTCTATTTCATTTGGTGTCACTGCGCGTGTTTCGCTTCCGCGCCATCTGCTCGTTGCCGGCGAGAGCAGACGAATTCGCCTGCGGAGGTTGCACAAACTTACGGTGTGAACCAGCTCAGCTCATTGGTCCAACGCTGCTCCAATATTCCTCGACGCTGTACCGTTTTAGCGAGGCAACGCGTACAGATACCGCTGCAACTGGCTGCTTCGTGGCGTTTCAAATTTGGGCGTGCTTTATCCCGCTTCCTGCGACCAAATGATCACGTTAATGGCTGCTCCAGTAAAGCGCTGCCTCGGTGGAGACGCTGACCGACGATGACTCCACGTACCACCAGCGTACGTTATTAAGCTTGTCACGCGGCAGACCAAGGTGGTGTTCCCTGGGGCCGCACGACAGCCATCGACGAGCGGGTAGCAGTTGATGAGGTGCGCGTTGGTTCGCGAGCTGTTGTTGCAGGTAGCGACGCGGCAGAGGCGATTATACGATCGTAGGCTGCCTGCCTGCTTGCTAGTTGCTTCGCGTAGGACGTGTTTGCCCCCTTTCATGGCTTGTTTTTTCGATCACTTATTCGTTTATTTATTCTTCAAGATTCAGTTACTATTGATCTTCGCCTTGGCTGTGTTTCTTCGCATGCAAAGAGTCTAAAAATACGCCATGCATTATCTAGAGGGAGAGCGAGAGGAAAGGAGGATTATTGAAAGGCAGCGAGTTTAATCAGGACTGAACCCCGTTGGCTACCCTTCAGTGGGGGAAAGGGTAAGGGAGAAAAAGATGAATAGAAAGTCCACTGTTGATGTCGCTGACATAGTCTGTCGCTCAGTACACTGTAGCCTTCAGAAATTGCAACAGCGCTTTTGTGGTTTTTTGCAGCTGTGCTATGTTAGGTCATGGCCCCAACAACTCGTTCAACGAAAAAGGTCTTCCGTCTAGCTGGTTTAGAACTGTGCGGATGTCAAGTCTACTTTTCAGTGAACTGGCAGTACAGGACAGTGCTAACTGCGCATTATTGAACTAGGGTCGCCTTGAACACGTTCTTTGAGGCCTTCTTTTCTGTATGAGTACTGCGAGCCCCACCGTCATCTCTAAACTGAAAATGGATGGATGGATGTTATGAGCGTCCCCTTTGGAACGGGGCGGTGGGTTCCGCCACCAAGCACTAGCTATTTTATTGCCTAATGTCCTACCTATGTTAAAAAAGTAAAGAAAAAAACACGATGAACTCCCGTAACCAAAGTTTCTGAACATCTATCGTGAACTTTGTTTTTGTACGCCTCCGTCGTATGTCGTTTCCATACTTCTCTTCCACCAATCTTCCTATGCTTTCTTACTAATCTCTATTAAGATAGCATTGTAGTCAGCGCCCCCTAACGGAAACAGCATAGGTATACACGCATTTGCTCAACAACACGGAGAGAGGACGTGACAAAGATCACGCGATCGTATAATGCAAGTTACTGTGACGCGTCATCGTTCCCCAAACTAAGGCGCAACAGGAAGCCGCAATGATCTTTGTACACAAACGCCGGTGAAATTCGATGCCGCAAACATCTCGTCAATGGGTATTGGCGTACCGTTTCGATTGTCGAGTCCGGATGGGTGCAACACACGTGAGATATAGTCAGTTCCTAGAATAATGCCTCCGCATGTGCCTTTGTGTGCGATACGAGTACCGAGAACTAACCTTTCATCTCGAAAGCACGAAGAAGCACGCCCTGCTGTTCTCCAAGCTTACAAATACTGCAAAGGCATTTCCTGGGCATAAGAGGAGCACGACAAGGGTCGAGTGGCCTAGGTCCTATGTCAGAGCATTTGAGAAAACACGTTCAAGAGCAACGATATCTTCCTAACGCAGGTAGGGCGAGAAACCACTAAAAATACTCGTATGTATTGCCCGATAAGATATACCTACCTGACACATACATTCCTTTACTCTGCGGTGTACGGCGGTTCACAGCTATCGCTCAGGTTCGATTTCCGGTCCCGTTGTGCACTCTACGCAGCAAGGCAGCCTGACTGGGCTGTTTGCAAGAGCAATGTCCACGCATGCGCAGGGCGTAAAGTGTCTTGCCTGGTGGAACATTTTTATTCGTGATGTTGCTGCGAAGCACGTATTATACGTGTACGCCCCGCGTTTCCGATATAATCCACTCCTAGCTCCTATTTGATGGCTTGACTATGTGAGTGCGCTCACTGACGTATACACCAGCATACTGAGTCTGAATTTTTGGAGGTGAGGGTAAAGTGGCGTCAGTGAAACGAACCGAGGAGTGTGTAGGCTGACCCATCGCACCACAAACGTCGATTACAGCGGCACTCACAATAATGGGCCTTCACTCACATTCACTTCACTCACACCGGCCCACATGCGCTTTGACAGGTTCATGCATTCACACATTCACCGACAGTTACTGGCATCTCGCGTTCACATCCGCGGACTTAACTAATTTATTGACACTTGCGGACACTTTCCTGTCCATGGCCCTCGAACGATTGTGAGTGAAGGTTGCACCAGTCTGTGCATATCGCTGGTTATCGAGGTCATTCAGCTCTCAGCCGCTGGCCAGTTAACAAACCGTTTTTATACGCGCGGACAGCTCTGCGATTTGGCCTCGTGATTGGCTGACTTCGGCTGTATAGTACTCGCAACACTGCACAGTTTTAGCGAGACTACACTATAAGCCGCGCACTTTGCATTCGCATTTCACGCTGTCGCCGTAGATCTGCCGGGTTCCAGTTTCGCTAGTTGCATTCGCACGCGAGGCGCGTATATACCGCAAGGTGCCAGTGCGTCCGGGCCGCCGCAGAGTGCCCGTTGCGAATCGCCGGTGGTTCGTTTTGTCCTTGCGCGTCGGATGCGATTGCTCGCGCCAAATGCATTTCGTTTTTCTCCCCCATGGTAATCGCTCTGCCAAAGTGCTTTCTCTCTCTCTCTCTCTCTCTCTCTCTCTCTCTCTCTCTCTCTCTCTCTCTCTCCCCGCGTGCTTTGTATACGCCGCCGCCTCGCACCGGAACTTCCCGCAGTCGATTACCTGGTGATATAAATACGGGGCGTGCCGTCACGTTGCCTGTGCCTTTTGTAAGTCAGGGTAAGTTAGCACAAATCAACGTGAGTAGCCAGCTGCCTCTGAGCTGCAGTATATACGAGCTGCAGACGGGTCTCTGCGCTTCGCATTTGCAACGCTGTTTCGACCTGGTTCGAAAGCGACCGTCTAATCCGCGCGCTAGAGCCCGAGCTGCCGCAGTCGTTCGTTATCCGTCGGCTACGCGCGGGAAGTGCGACGCTTTAAAAGTGTTCGTATAATTTGTAGGCGCCGTATATCTCCTGAACAAATGTTTGAAAACACGGGCTGTTTGTTGCGTGCCATGTATCGTACATGATGCACGCGGCGGCAGCTGTTGCTGCATATGTATGTATGTATGTATGTATGTATGTATGTATGTATGTATGTATGTATGTATGTATGTATGTATGTATGTATGTATGTATGTTGCATGTATTTATGTATGTATGTATGTATGTATGTATGTATGTATGTATGTATGTATGTATGTATGTATGTATGTATGTATGTATGTATGTATGTATGTATGCATGTATGTATGTATGTATATGTACGTATGTATGTGCGTGCGTGCGTGCGTGTGTGTACGCGATAAATGGGTTGCTTAACAAAATAGGGAGGGGGTAGTGGTATAGCATGGCACGTTCTTGACCTTTTGATTGCCACGGAAACCAGCGCAAAAAGCAGAGGAATGAATATATACGCTATATATAACACGAACATGGAACACAAGGTGCTATCTCTACATGCTTGTTCGTTCCTATTCTCGTCGTCGTCTAGTTTCTGTGCTGGTTTCTCTGGCGCTGAACAGTCAACAAAGCCAATTCCTTCTGCTTTTTTTTTGCCTGTTGGATAACCTGTATATTCGTCGATCGGCACTGCAGGCGTTTTATGTATGTTTCTTTCTCAAATGTTTGTCTTCATCTAATGACTCCGTGTCAACTTCTTAGTTACGTAACGCACATACGCACGTTGCACTTTCACGTTTGCCTCACCGAGCCGCTGGCGGAACAGACAAAAAGGCGTAATTATCGAACACCCCCCCCCCCCTTGTATGTCGGCACACTCACTCGTGTGACGCACAAGCAGGCGATGTCGACGTGTCAGGCACTTGTCTGCATACCTACAACGTCATTTCCTTGCGTCCAGACAATGTATTTAAATAACGAGGGCAAAGCCGAAATTGAAAATCAGCCGAATCAAACGAAACAAGTAACACATCTCGCGCGCGCTTTAAGAGACAAGGCAGAAAAAGAAAGAAAGAGCAGCGACTGAAAGAACGACATAAAACGTTGTGCGGCGACTCGCCGGGCCACGCCGAGGTTAAACTTATTCGGAGAAAATGACATCTCAGCCTTCCGGTTTGACGCGGCTATATAGCGTAATCGTTCCTCCCTACAGGGGCTGCGTGGCTGTAGACGGCGCGCCACGCAGTCCTCGCTGCGAGCTCAGTGCAGCCGCCGGACGTCCTCCATTCGGGTCTCACTCCGCCTTCAGTTCGATCTCGCTACCTTCACGCTTGTCACCGCGGCTTCTTTCTCCCTTCCGTCCCCGAGCGCGCGCGCGCTCTCTGTGACGCGAAAATGGCGGCGGCGACTTGCAGGCGCACTCCTTTTTTGCGCTCTGGCGGGTCCTTGAGACGGGGCCATTCCGTCTCGAAAATGCGATTGCGCTTTGCGAACTGCGGCTGCGAGCGCCAAGCCGTTTCGATTAAAGTGGCCCTGCGCGGTTCGGAACGCCTTCTACCCCCCCCCCCCCCCCCGCGTGGTCCCGAGAGAGAGGAGGAAAGGGCTTTGTTCCTGACCGTGTCACGGCGTGCAGCTGACGCGTTGGAAATTAACATTCGTGGCGCGCGTTCCGACTGGGTTCGTTTTTCCTTTCGCGCGTACACACTGTTTCTTTTTCGCGTGTTCGAGAAACAGGAAAGACGTTTTGTTCGTGAAGCAACAATCTTCGCTGGGCGCCCTGATGTGAGCAGAGAACCCCACGGCCGGCCGGCCGCCAGCTCGCTCATGGTCTGCGGTCTTATTTAATCGAAACGATAAGGCCAGTGCCTTAAACGCCAACGAAAGAGTTACTAACTTGCGCGTGTATCCGCCTTTCTAACAACGCTATGCAGTTGTTTCTGCAGAGCGTAATGTCTTTACTGGGTCGCAGAACAGCTTGTCAAAATCACCAGTGGACCGCGAATCGAGATTCCTATTGTGTGCTCGTCCTTTTTCGGAGTCGGCCTCGTCGAGACAACTCTTGTTCCTTCCCCAGGCTTTTTTTTTTCTTCTTTCTACTTTCTCCAGTCAAATCGTGGTTTCGGCATGTAAAAAGTCCCATAGTTCCCAGAATTCAATTCTTCCTTCTGTGATTCGCTGCTTGGTCATTTAACTTTTGTTGTCAAAACTAGACAGCGTAAACGTTGGGACATGTCGCGTGCATGGAATGTCTTATAACACAGGGCAGTTAGTTCGCCTTCGATTTTTCGACTATACATTTATGAACTCGTGCTGTTGAGACTTCCGACTGCAGATTGTTACACACCACACTCTAATGCCTACACTTTGACCGGAGGTGTTATCCACTCAGCTCCTTACTCCCTCTGCCGAACAATATATATAGCTCCACCGTGGGGATCCATTCCGCAAACTTCGCCTCCTCCCGTATCCAAGACTCGCGCATCGTGTCATTTCTCCCTCGCCGCCACGCGTTCCGCGTTTCCTTCGTCTCCAGGCACCTCCCGCATCTAAACCCGGCTTCTTCCCCAGCGGGAACAGCTCTCCCAAGGAGAGAAAGGAGTCGTCAGTCACTTATTCCCCGACACACCCCGCTCGAACCGTTCGAACGGCTGCACCTAAGGGAATATCGCTATATACCGCTCAACCTCCCCCACAAACGCACCGCTTCGGCACTGAGCTCCGGAGCTCGCTTGCGTCTATGGGCGCGCGCGCGTCATAATTGCCTTCCCGCACCTTCCCGGGGCGCCAAGCGATTCGCAGCTTTCACGTTGCAGGGTCGTGTGTGTGTGCCTGCAGTCCCTTACAGCGTCTCGCGCTCCACGTTTTTCTTTTTACTTTTTTTTTGTCCCTGTTCGCTTTCCTGGTCGCGCCAGCCATGGCATCATCCTAGCAAGCGGGCGCCGGTTCGCTGGCCTGCCAGTATAGTACAGCGTTGTTGCCCCGGGCAACTGCGATCGCCCCTGTGCGGCGGAGCCGTCACGCCGCATAACCCTATAGCTGCGTGCCTCAACTGGCGCCCCTAGGGACCGCTGTCTCTCTCTCTCTCTCCGTGAAAGCGTACCCCGTGGCGCTCCTTGTACAGGGAAGCCGGCGGGCAGATCGGGGTGTAGGGAAAAGGAAACGACAGGAAAGAGCATTGGAATCGCCTAGCGCGCAAAACCCGTTCGAGTACCGCTGTGCGCTTGCTACAGGCGAAAGGGTTTGGAGAGCCGGCCGCGTACTGTGTGCATCACGGTCCGGCCGTTACTCAGCTTTTCTGCTGTAGCCGCCTCCTGCCTCCTTTAGATAGCGAAGCATGACGGGTAGTAAAAGATTTTACGACGGATAGCGGTATATGCGTTGGCGGTTTCGCACGAATGGAGGCGATGCAGCGCTGCCATCCACGGCGCTCATTTAAATGGTTGTGTTGAAAAGCGATTCGTGTAGCGCGCACTGTAAGGCAGACTGAAACCTTTTTTTTTTTTTTGATCTCGTCATTTCAGGCCTTTCTCGAGCTAGCTTTCAGGCGGCGTGTCCGAATTTCGTCTTTCCCGAAGTAAAGTCTTAAGCGAGTAAACTGTGTTGAGTTCGGCTGAATAAGGTTGAGGGTCCAGTTTAGAAAGCTATAGTCTGTAGACTGAACTTGAACTATAGAGACTTGCTGTAGTGAACACTGTGGTAGGAGAGGGGGGGGGGGGCGGGGGGAGCCTGACTAACTAAAAAAAATGTATAATCAGACGCGCGCGCGCGCGCACGCACACACACACGCAGACAGACAAACTCTGGTCTGTGCGATGCCAGGAATGAGACGCGAAGCTCAGCGACGACAGCATGAACGAAAATATCTTGGTGAAAGTAAGTGCAGAGATGAAAAAAACTTGAGGTACACGAACTCTATTGCTTCGCATGACCGACGATAGGGGCTGCCTGGTGTCGACGAGTCCCGCGTGCATGCATACATTCGCGCATATATGTATCAGGCTTCTCCCGAGTGAATTTCTCAACGGCGCGGATGTTCTTGTGCCCACAGCGTTTACCGTCTTCATGGGCTCAATTTTACAGTTCTAGCAGCGAGACGCAAGCACGAAACTCAGAACGAAGCCTCTGAAACGTGACGGAAAGCGAGATGCGAGAATGGAGGAAATGAGCGAGCGAGAGAGAGAGAGATAGATAGATAGAGAGAGAGAGAGAGATGGCGTCGTCAACGTCGCCGTCAAGTGCGTGCCGTGGGCGGCGTCGTCGACACCACTCGTGCCGTCGTCGCGTCTGTCCCGTCGGCAGCGAAGCACTCAATCTCGGCGACGTCGAGCGGGCACCGACTTCGATCTGCCACTTCGGCTGCGGCTCCGATCTCGTGTGGCCCGCGCCGCCGTGCATATCGGCTTTCTCGCGAACAATGCAGATCCGCGACGAGGCGCCCTCGCAAACGCGTAGCTGGTCGAATCCTTTGCACCGGTGTGTGGTATACAGTGCTGGTTGGCGTTGAGATTTTCTTCTCCCTTCCTCTCCCGCACTGTTTTCTTTCTATTTGTTGTCCTTCTTTTCTTTTTATGCGAAGCATATTACGAGGGCTCAACCCAGCTCCTCAGGCGCGGCGGTGTCGCCTTGAATACCACTTAACACCGTGACGTCACGACAGAGGAGAAGTGGCTTTGGCTCAACTCTTGCAAGATGGGCTGGGTGGGAATCGAACCAGGGTCTCCGGAGTGTGAGACGGAGACGCTACCACTGAGCCACGAGTACGATGCTTCAAAGCGGTACAAAAGCGCCTCTAGTGAATGCGGTGTTGCCTTAGAAACGAGCTGTTTCTAAGGCTCAGGCGTGCGTCGCTTGCTCAGGCGCACATTTCGTTGCCGCGCCGAACGCTGCGTTGCTCGACGCTCACCGCGTCCAATGCGGGGCGTCCAAGGCGAAGCAGAGTAACGCATGAGTTGTTTCTTCGTCTAGCCGAACCAAATATAGCCAAGCAACAGCAGTTCACCAAGCTAAACAGTGGTTCAACAACTAAAATAAAGGCTAGTATGCTTCGCATCCTGGGCTTAACCTTACCTAAGCCACAGCCATTTTTTTTTCTTTCTTTTTGGTACGCGAGCACACTCGGGGGCATGTATACATTGGCATACGCCTGAGCCGTGAAATCAGTGTCCCGTACCGTATATATACAGGGTACCGCATTGTGCACGCTATGGGTGGGGCTGTTATACAAGTTTGCCGCTGTTGTACATGACCGCAGTCCCAATTTATCTTCTTTTTACTTCATTACTTTCATGCGCAACACTGAAACGTCACAGACTATCGGTTAGAGTGTCAAGCGAATACAGCGAAACAAAGCTCGTTAATTAGACAAAAATAAAATTATCGTTCACAAGAAGTAAACTATTCTCCCCTTTTTCGCCTTGAAGGCCTTCACGAGTGTTTTGTGACGAATCCTCTACGCTGCCAAATTGTTGCAACACCCAAGGCTCCCGCGTACTTTCTCACAGTGAACGTTGAATTTAAATTGCTGAAAACCGGACGTTCTTGCGTTTCCGTTTCAAACAACATTGGGGGCGTGACGCGCCGAATAACATTAAAATACTGTGCATCCCATTTTACTTTATCTGCAAGCTTCGTCGACCGCAGCCGAGCTAATGGCGTAGTTAGAAAAACAAAAAAAAATCGAAAAAATAACATATCATAACAGCAGTCTAGTCCGTGATAAATGCTCAACGGAAACGTCAAATGTTTTTCTTCCTTATGGTTCCTTTTCCCTTTTTTTTTCGATCTAACAACTCTACCCCCCCCCTCCCTTCTTTTTTTTCCTCTCGAATACCGAGCCACGCCTAATTGGAAAGACGAGTTCATTTACTCGACGATGGCGGCGTCGCCCAGCGTCGATTTTATTCTCAGTTCGCGTGTGTGGAGGGCCTTAAATCTGCGGGGTGTATCCCAGCGAGCATACGCCGTGCACGGGCCACTCTTTCAGCTGACGTTCTTTTCTTGAGGTTGGGTCTCATTATGCGCGCGTACTTACGATAGTCTCTGTGTTTCTTACTTTACGCGGTTCCCATATAAAGGCACCCGCGGAAAGCCATTGCACGTGGCACGTGTGAAGGAGCTCTATGCACACGGTTCGCTCCCACGCATCAGACAGGGTGCGTCGCCCTATCTATATTTTGCTACGTTCACCGAGGGCGTGCCTCACTTGGAGCTGGCAGCGACCAGAGCCTGCGCTGAACAATGGCCCGCGGACGCTCTATCCGTCCGTCATCGAGAAGCCTCGCGGGCTGAGCTATATACAAGCGGCCTCCGTACGTGTACAGCGTTAGTCTGGTCGGCTTACCTTGCATGCTGCATATACAGCGGCCTTACTTTTACCCTGTATTTGTCTAGTCAGGGACAGCGTTAATTGCTCTTCGGGAGTGGAAGTCATTTGGAGCGCCCGGCATTCCTGTCTTGTGTGTAGACACTGAAACTGCCGGATTGGCATTACGTGTACAAATATTCAAAGGTCAAAACGCGCGCGCGCGCGTGTTTGTGTGTGTGTGTGTTTGTGTGTGTGTGTGTGTGTGTGTGTGTGTGTGTGTGTGTGTGTGTGTGTGTGTGTGAGAGAGAGAGAGAGAGCAAAATAAGCAAAGGTGCTACTTTCAGACACCTGAGTGCTCGCGGAAAAAAAAGCTGCCCGTTCATGAAGTAATCGCGCCAGACTGAGCACGTGAAGCGTAGGAGTACTAGAAACGTGTTTGTGCGTGCGTGCGTGCGTGCGTGATATCGTGCACGCATGCGGAGTCTTCTCCTCTCCCTCATCCGAGTTCCCAACCTTAGTTTACGTCACATCTGTTAGTCGCAGCCGAGCACGTGTCACGTGAGGTCGCATACTCACAGCTAGTGGCGCCACGCAGGGGCGTACCTGTGGTCTCGATTATGTGTAATAAGCACTTGCACGTCGCCAGGACCATCGCGTTGCTCATTTGGGCACCGCGGTCCTAATGAAGCCGCCCAACACTCACTTACGCCGGCGTTGCGGACGGTGATGCCTCGGCCGCGGTTTCCGCACTCGAACTACATATAATTTCACGCATGCGTACCCGTTCTCGCCACGCACCGTAACAGAGATGTCGATGGCGCGCCCGATATAACCAGCGGTGCGCGTGCGAAAGTGTGTGTGTGTGTGTGCCCTTCTTGGATGGGCGCTCGATATACACCTCTTCCCGCACAAACACACGACCATCGCTCTTACCCGTGCCTTTCATAATGGATGCGACGCTATAGCCGCCACGAGGAGCAGCAGTGGAGGAAGGGAAGTGAAGGTTTTGCTTTCGCGGCTGAGATGCAACGGCGGCGACGGCGGCGTCAGAGCGCGGACAGCGCATTAATCTCCTTCCGAATTCATCTTCGGTAACCTCGCCATCCTCCTGAAGCGCGGCGCTGCATTTATAATTGGCCCGCGCTGCGTGCTTCTGCCGCCGCCGCCGCCGCTGCTGCTGCTGCTGCTTCTCTAGCATGCATTTATAATTAACGCCCGCTCCTCGAAGAGAGGAATCTCGCTCGCCCGCTTTCCTCGAGCCCTTCTCCTCCCTTTTACTTTGCGCGCCCGCTGTTCAGCTGCCGCATCGACTCCCCCAAACCTCCACACTCTCGCGCTCTCGTTCGCGTATATATATATATATATGTACAAAAAGAAAAAAGAAAAGAAACACCGGTCTGGCCGCGGTGACGAGCTTTGCGCACGAGCATGGCCGCTGTGGCTAACGCACTTCTCGCGTCGGCGCGCCTCTACCTTTTCTCGACCTCTTTGCCCATAAAGATGAAGTAAAATGAATTCGACATGACCTGGCGCAACTTTTCAACAGCTTCCTCTGTCGCTTAACTTCTTTAACCTCGTTGCTGCTTCGGGACTGACTGCACGCGCACCTCAGCGCGGAGCGGCGAGAACTCTATACCACACTTCTTCACATTTAGTATGAAATCGGCGAGGACCTCGCGCGAGGTGTGTTGATGCACGTTATGGCTGCAGGCGGAGGGTTGCTTGAATTCGAGTAGATAAGGTATCATCGCCAGCCAAAATGTACCTGCCAATCGCGAACCGCTATTACTTTCCAGTAGTCGCGTCCGTGATAACCCTGATGTGACTGCCAGCTGGTTGTAGCTATTTCACACCACTGCACGCGTTTACGGTATACGCACAGCGCACCTTTGCCGTGTTGCGCGGGCCGTTATCGTCCTGAGTGGCACGCCCGTCTCTGTCACCGCGGCGCGGTTTTATACCGGAGGCGCCTTCGCTCCACATTACGCGCTGGTGCCACACATATATATATATATATATATATATATATATATATATATATATATATATATATATATATATATATATATATATATATATATATATATACGTACGCACTCTTCCCGCTTCCTTGCCGACGCGCTTCCCTGTATACTGAGTATACGAAGGAACGCGCCTCGGCAGGTGTATACCGTAACGAACACTTAACTCTGGACTTAATGGATTGTCGTCGACGGAGCGCGCTGGTTTGTGCCTTTTACTCTCCTTTATGGCCGTCTTAACAAGCGCCGAACGGAGGCACCGCACACATGCAAATAAGCGTCGTCGCCTTCGCGGCTTGCCGTCGCGAATGAGCGCCTTTCTTTATTTTTTTATTTTTTTTTCGTGGAGCTGCCGAGCGTGTTCCCATGTGCGGCAAGCCTAAGGAGCGCAGGACGCACACATTTCACTAAATTGTTCTTGACGGCCGCGTCGGCCGAGGCGTTGATGCGTGCGCTGCCGACGTCCTGAAAGAGAACGCGATTAATGTTCTTTCGCCGTGTATAGAGGCAGGTATACGCAGAAAGAGCAAACGTTGCGAATTTCCTTTATTGGCTTTGCCGGTGTCGTTAATTACGGCGCCTGTGCAAACACGGGGCTTCATCGTATCTGGTTACCGGAAGTCGTTAGTCGGACGCCCGTGCGTGCAAGAGGAGTTTAGAGCTTGAAGTACGAGCTCCTCGAACTCCTTTTGTTAAACCTAGGTCCAGAGACGCGTTGGCAGCGGGCACTCTGCTGGATCTAACGTTGACGCGAGATAAGTCGCGCCGTATCATTGAAGTTCCCTTTGCGGTATAGAGGTATTTGGAAGAGTTAATTAGGTGGGCCTTCATCGCACGTGTCAAAAGCTTACGTTCGGCTATCGTTCGCGTCCGTAACCGTACGAGAACAAGCCCGTTGCAGACCTTCGGAGTTTGCTGCACCATACACACGGCCGAGAATTAGAAATGCCCACTTGTGACCAACGATGTCACCGACTTTTGCAGTGCGTAAGCGACAAACTTGGTCTGCAGTCACTTTCCCGCGGTGTCCCGCCGCGTTTGCGAATTTCACTTTCTTCCATGTAAGCTCTTTCGCTTGAGAATAACGTCGACGTCACTCCTGCAGAGCCCGCGGCAGAAGCGTTCGCTCGTGATGCGTATGCAACGCAGCGAGGGGACAGCGCGACTTGCTTGACGGCAAACGACACTCGGTCGCCGCATCGTGGCGGCGCGGGGCAAAAGAAAGAAAATAAGAACAGCGGGGAGAATTCGGTCTTCGCGTGGCCTCGCCTGCCGAGACGGATCACGCTTTCCAGCCGAGCAAAGGAGGTACACAGGAGAAAGTCGCGCTCGGACGTGCGTCACGGACATACGCGTACGTTCATACATACGCGCTTGTCCACCGCGGCGCGCAGGCAAGGCAGCATTCGCCGCGGGGCTTGGTTGCACGCGCGAGCGTTGTGGTGTCGCGCGGAGCGTCGCGCGTCGCGTCGTCATCGATGTCGTCTTCCGCGCGGGTATTCGGAGAGAGAGAGAGAGAGAGAGAGTGAGAGAGAGAGAGAGTAGTCGCGTTGCACCATGTTGCACCCGCGTTTTTGCTTCGACTTTTGTTCGACCCGCTTCCTGGCGAATTTGTCCTCCCTATTCACTCGCGCTCACTGGTTCCGCTTCGAAGGGCTCACCCGCCTGTGCCGTTCGAAACACGGCCAGCTTATATCTAAGTGGGGGCAAGTGGCGGGGGAGGAAGTGGGGGTGAGGATTCGTTTAATCTTCGGAAAACGCTCGCTCGCCTTCTCGGTCTGCAGTGGTGAGCCGCTTTCTAGGTGATCGCTTGACGCCCCCTCCTCACCCACGCGGCGCTTCGATGTAAAAAAATGTCGGGCGAGCTTCTCTCTCCTTGGACCCGTTTGCCTTATACGCGGGTAACGCGAACGGCCCGAAGATCTCTTTTCAAGGAGGATTAAGGTTGAGTATCGAGGTCTGAGCGGCCTTTCTGTTCTGTGTGTCCTGCGCGCGCCGCAGACGTGAGCCCTATAAACCCATCTCTCTCTCTTTCTCTCTCTCTCTCTCTCTCTCGCTCGCTCTTCACGTTCCACTGCTCGGTGTGCGCGCGACTTTGTCGTGTGCGTGTGTACCCATACTCGCGAGGTTTATAATCCCCACGAGCTCTTGATGGAGCGTTTCGCGCGCCGTCGCGCCTCGTCCAATGGCAGTTTTCGTCGTCGTTTATGTCAGGGCCGTGCCCACGCAGCTATGCGTATATACTACATAGACGCGCGCACGCGCGCGCGCCGGCACGTACTACAACAGCACCGCGTGCACGTGTTGTTCCCGCTAGCGAGAACGGTGCAATTAATGCCCGGTCGTTGGCGGGGCGCAGCAACAGAGGCTCGTGGTATGCGTGAATGGTGGAGTGGGGGGGGGGGAAGCTTTTGGAGAGAAGTGTGGCGAGCCACTGCCGCGTCGTGCCCCGCGTGCTCGACTGAAACGCGCGCAAGCGTTGCGTCGTTCGAGGCGGCTGTAACTGCCCGGCCGCCGTTATTTTGGCTCGCTACCTCAGCGCCGAGAGCAGCGGGGAGCGACACCGTTACTTTGTATGCGGAGGCTCGCGTCCGTGAGCGAAGGATTAGGGGAGTTAGCGAGGCGCCTTCTTACGCCACACCTACAAGGGTATACACACGCTGTTCCACGTACACGCGTTCGCGAAAGCTCTCGGCGTTGTACGTAAGTCGAACACGGTCGAGCGATCTCGCTATACCGGACAGGCGCGCGCATATGTAGGGTGACTCAGCATGTTCACGGGGATCCTGCGACGTAGGCCGCTTGGACGATGTGTACCGATGGCATTCGCTTTTCGCCTGTTTAGGAGGGTAGCGCCTCTGAATGAAAGGTCTGCATTCGGCAACTAGTTCTGCAGTCTCGTACTACCAAGCGTCGGTGCCGTTGTAGTCACAGCGAAAGTCGTCGGCAGTATTGGAAGACTGTTTTCTTCAAACAAGCGAATACATTTAATGTCCGACGCGAGACCGCGAATATTGTGAAGAGCGCGTTGCGTGTTTTTCGCGGACGAGACCGCCTCTTCAGGAGCGCAATATTGTTATGAGAGAAGCATGCACTTGGTGACGGCCCCTATACAATATCTGATTTGTTTGGTTTCCTTCGCACTGCTGTTTTTGCTCACCCATTTGTTCAGATCGTGCCGCGTCATTAATACACGTTGCGGGAAAACGTTGCCATTCTTTCTTTCTTTTTTTGACGGAATTGGCGCAATGATTGCGGATTTTGTGCACAATGCCTGGTTTAGGGCTGCTCTGGTGTTGATGGTACGTGCGGACATTGTTCCTATGCCATCTGGAATATTAGTTTGCAAGAATGAGTAAAGCGCTGCCTAATTGTTTCCGACTTATAGCCTATATGTTCGTTTAAAACAAAAAAAATAAATAAAAATAACGTTGTACATGTTATTGCTTAAGCGGAAATTAACATAGTCGAGTGGTTTATAGTAGTAACTCTTCAGAGAAGACGGGAGTGCCAGCTGAAGACAGGGAGAGCCTCGCGCTGCCGCTGCTGCGCGAGGGCGTGTTTACGCGACCTTTCATAATGCGGGGCGCATCTGCTCCGGACAGGATGTACGCGCCTCTGGTCAATGGAGTGTGCGCGCGCCTCTAGTCCATGGAAAAGCGAGTACGCGATGGACCATATAAAGGAGGAACCAGTGGATGCGCTGACTGCGAGGAAACGAGACAACGCAATAACCAAGACCGGGTGGGGCCTGGCCGAGAAAGCAAAACAAACACACATGTGCGGCAAAACGCCACAGGCACGCGGAGCAATGAAGTGTGCGTCGGGGGCGGAGGACCTGACTGATGCCGGCGGCGTCTCGTTCCGATGGGCGCTCAGTGCGGGGCGGTCGGCGAGACGCCAGTCGTCTCCACTTCCGCGCTCCAGATGGTTCCTGTTAAAGGTCGCAGCGACCGTGGCTTCATGCTCGCAACATCATCGCTTGGGAATCTTGCGTAGCATCTCGCCACTCTGCACTTTCTTTGGCGCAGCCCCTGCCTTACGGTGCCGGAGGTAGAGGGGGGGGGGGGGGGGGGGGGGCTAAGAGTGGACTGGCTGCTGGGTTGGCGGCGCCGTAGTCACCATCATCACCATCGGCTGCGAATGCGTGCTGAGAGGCGCGCAACCCTCCCCACCATGCTTGGATAGGCGCTGCGGGGAGGAAACAGTTTTGGTTTCGGTTTTCGCCCGTCATCGTCTCGGTCATTTATCTTCCGAGGGGAGGAAGGGGAGCGGGTATTCCTCTCTCCACCTTGTTTTCTCTTTGTTCTTCTTCTTCGTCTCTGACTTGGCCCGCCTTGCCTTGCTCGAAGAGCTCGCTGCGGTGTCTATCTCCTGGGTCTGGACGCCGCATGTGTTTCATTATAAAGGCAGCGTCGTACGACGGTGAAGCGCGGTTCGCGCGTTGGCGCAGTGGGGAGGGACGACGTTATCTGGCTGCCCCGCCTACCGCGCGGCGCGCGCGACCCTTTCGGCTTGCGCATGACGTCTTCATTTGTGAGCGGCGTTAAAGAAGCGTGTCCCGCAAATGGCCGGGTATGCTTTCGCGTAAGCACGCTCATTCTTTCACGACAGTTCCGTGCATCAGGAAGTGGAAGCTGAGGAGGGACTCGCAAATCCGTCTGCGTGCGTGTTCCTTGTAGGGGTTCGAAGGACGGGCTTCAGGATGAAAGCCTACAACTTGGGAGTATTTATTCTACATTATATACAGAGACGGTGAGCGTCAATTAACAGTTGTACAGACGTTACGGGCCGGCAGCAACTCGGACGCTGCGGCCCGCGGCAAGAAGTTCGAGAGAGGTGAATCAGGGAATCAGGGCATGTCCCAGAATGCTCAGGTCTCTCTGGAAGGCTTCTTATAAACCCTTCGAGCACTGTAAGTCACGTCATGTTTGACCAATGGGAGAGTCCGCTCCGATGACGCCACTTTCAGCCAATGGTAGGCGCCCGTGTCGCGGTGTCACACCTGGCGGCTCTCTGTGGTCTTGCCTCGCAGACTGGCAATGCACTTCTAACGAGGAGAAGGGGAGGGCTGCTCATGCTCCATTGTCGGAGGCCCACCTGCTAATCCCGGCGGCGCACGAACTTGTTGGCACGTGAACTTGTTGCCTTAAACTTGTTGGCTCGGCCGCTCCTCTGGAATGTGCTTTCCTGCTTCGGCATTCCTCAATTAGCTGTGCTGCGATTCGAAGTGGTTTGGGGAACTCGAAGTAATCGCAGGAAACAGCTCCATATCTAACATCCTGCGCATCACGGGTATTACCGCACTCCATAGGCTTGGTTTACATAAACTCGACGCAATCGGATTGTATCGTAAATCGGGATAACGTGCATTTCGTCGAGGTGATCGAGCGAGTCGATTTAGCCCTTGTAAGTGGTGGGCTGGCATAAAACACCCCGGTGCTTCCTCTTACACGAACACGCTGGCGTTTATGAGATCTCGGCGACCGGATATCGGAGCGTCGTGCCGGCTCGCACCGACTTTGTTCCAATATTGTAAGCATCTGTAGCCAGCGTGACGTCACGCACCGACTTTGTTCTAATACTGTAAACATTTGTAGCCAGCGTGACGTCACGCACCGACTTTGTTCTAATACTGTAAACATCTGTAGCCAGCGTGACGTCATCAGTTTTCGTTAATCAGCATTTTCCTTTGTTTGTAAGCCAGCTGTTTTTTGTTGCGGGCGGTGCGCGGGAAGATAGCTGTGCGCTGCATCTGTGCGAGGCAGCGGGTGGCAGTGGGATATTTTATCTCGATCCCGGGTTGATCAAGCCGCGTAGAAGACCTGTAACATTCCGCAGTGCTGAACGGCACTAGCGAAAGAGGAGACGCAAGAAATACGCCTTGCCTGCACGTGTGTACGGGTAACCTGCGTGTATAGAAGCTGCTTGCAGGTCGGTTGCCACATGCAGCGGAGAGTAGTGTTTCGCCTATATTTGCTCGCATCCTGCCTTCCGCCTCTTTTTTTTTCGGTGACTTAGCGCCTGACGGGCGGGAGCAACTGTGCGTCTCGCCCCCGGCGTGACCGCGGCATCTTGGCGTGGGAGTGTGGGGCCCGCCGAGTTTCGTCAAGCCCCGTTTCACGTCGTCTTTTCCCAACACGAAGATGCCAGAACGTCCACATCCGCGTAGCTCTTCTTTCTTTTCGTTCTTCTTATTTTTTCTTTGTAGTGGGGGGGGGGGGTATTCTTTTTGCACTATTTATCGCCGTGCTCCATACAGGGCGCGAGTTGCAGTCGTGCGATTTTTTCCCCTCGAGAAATGATATACAACGCCTGTAATTCTTTCACTGTAAGGTCCCTAGAATGTCGCATTGTAGACGTGTGTATGACATTACACTCGTCGACAAAGGTCTACCGAACGTCAAGCAACCTGCACCGTAATATCTAAGAAGACCAATCAGCGCTCTGGAAATCTATAGACGATCCGTAGACTGTCTACAATTTACATTTATAAGGGTCAGCTGTGGACCCTGTTTATACGTGAAGAGCGCACGCGTTCCTGTTTTCGCAGCGTGATTCCACTGTCGGTCTTCAATTTTTTGCTCAGCGAAACTCCATCCTAGAGACCGTTGTTGTACCGCTGTGTTGGTACAGTATCACCACTGGCTTTTACCGCATAAATGTCAGTGACCGACAGGGGGGACAGAATGCAAACGCTTGCATTGCCTGCCTCCGTCCTGTACATTCCTATGCGTGTGCGTGTGTGTGTGCGCGCGCTTTGTTTTGCGTACTAAACCAGTCATTACGTTCTGTTGGTGTTTACCGTCGCTACCGTCGCACAACCGCGATTGGTTACTATTCCTCGATATACTCAGCGTACGATCTCTATTGTGTTTCGTTTTGTACGAATGGGAAGCCGTGTGTGTCACGACTAGTCAAGAGCCGCATAAAGAACCCATCTCCTGTGCGGAATAGCACAAGCTGCTGACCACTGTGGTGCCTCGTCGGCAGGTTTCGAAAGGAAGTAGGGGGATATTCATGCCGTACGCAAATAAGTGTTTCGACGCATCGGTGTCTCTTTCTTTTCTTTTGCTGCTCTTGTGCGCACGAGTTTTCTATGGCATACAACCGTCACATACGCGAGGCAATACGCTCGCCTCCGACAGAACGAAATGCCAAAAGAGAAACGAGATATATCAGAAGCTCGGGTTGTGGTCCCCCCACCCCCTGGAGCCCCCCTCCCCCGGCGCTTCTCCCTGCTGCACTGTGCTCCGTCGACGCGCCAGTCGTCGCTGTGAGGTGAGAAGCGCTGGGCGTGAGCGTGAGAGACAAAAGCTGCCACCAGACAGACGCTGGACGACGTGAATCATGACGTTCAGCTCGGACACGGAAACGCAGAAACAAAAGCAAACTGATAAAGAGGCGAGCCTGCGAACGAGACTCGGTGTCTTCCTTTCCGGCTACATCGTTCCTCGGACGGTGTTGCCGGTTTGTTTTTCTTAGCTTCGCAAGTTCAGAGGTCGTGTAAGCAAAACGCCGGTTTGTTCCTTCTTTCTTTTTCATGTCCCGGTTGTTCGAGACAACGAAGCATGTACCCGGACAGAGGAAGGCGACGGTGAGAGATGTGCGAGGCACAGGGAAAGCAGAAAGTAAAAGAAAAAAAAGGTCACGTAATAAAGTGACGTGGGATTTGCTTCTAAAGCATTTCTTTCTTATCTGTAACTTTTTTCGCGCGTGTTAGCCGCCACCCGTGACCGGTCCTGGCCCGAAGATGCAAAGAACGAAAGACGAATGAAAGAAGCATCCAGAGAGATGTATACAAGCAAGTGCGGGAGAAAGATCGAAGCTAATACCAGCGCAGGATAAGTGGAGGGGACCGTCGCGAGGGGCCGCCTCCGTGGCACCTCTCCTCTCTTATTCCCTCGAATCGCACCGACAAAGAAGTATTCGCTACGTGGTGGCTACGTGCAAACTCGCTTCCTTCTTCGCCGTGCAGTTTCGTTTCGAGTTGTCTTTTCCTCTTTATACTTCCAGCGGGTCTGTGTGTGTATGTGTGTGCGGGGGGGGGGGGGGAGGGGGAGGCAGCTTTCGGCCTCCGTTGGGCCCCGCTCTCTTTCTCGCTTCTTTCTGATCGTTTTCGTGCACCTGGCTTCCGATCTGGGCGCGTCCTGCATACGAGGGGATGTTTCTCGCCCTCTCTCTCTCTCTTTTCTCTTTTTCTTCCGTTCCTGTTGCCTTGCCAGAGAGGGCAGCGCTCCCTTTGCCGCCGTCTTCTGCATTTTTTTTCTGCTTTTTTTTTTTATTCCGTCGTCCTGTTCGCCACTGCTGTCATTCGGCCTCCCCTTGCATTACAGGAGACGGTATCACGTTTCGCTCAAGACGTTTGGGAACAGTCGCGCACTGAACCATTCAGCGGGCGCGCCAGGCGCGATCGGCCGGTAGTGAGTGAACCTGGGCGAGAATACGTCCTCTGCTTTCTTTCGTTCGTTATTTATTTCTATTTTACACGTCTTCGTTCTCTCGCCGTTGCGTCTGGGCGAGCATCTGGCGTCGAAACCCGACTCTTCGGTCCCCATAAGCATTGTCTGCCCGGCGCGCCGGCGAGCACGTCGGCGGCCGAAACCCGGTCGTTGTTCGGGGCGGGGCGGGCTTTCTCTCGCTGCCTTTACCTGAGCAACTGAGGCGCCGCGGCTCCCGTAAGCAGCATTGAGAAGAAAAGTTTTCGCCTATATTTAGGTGTGTTATTATTATTATTTTTTCGTTCGTGATCAACTTCGAGAGTATACAGCCTCATATATATGCGTCCTCGAAGCGTGACTCGGAGCCGATACCGGAACCGCACCGCGAGGGGCTTCCGAAGTGTTAGTATGGGCACATTTCGAGCAGAAACCAGACCAACCACGAGCACCTCTTCGACTTCCGTCTGCTGTGTGCGCTTGGGAACATTCGCGCTCGAGACTATTTTTTTGCCTTTCTTTCTTCGCTGAGCTCGCATGAGGCCGCTACTCACGTGTACCGATCGTCCATCACCGAAGAGACGTCACGAAGCAGGCGCCTCAATTGCGCTCATGAAAGGCACCGCCGGCTTGAGCGCTCTGTGCGCACGTTGGGGTACCGGTCATGGCGGTAAGAGCAGAGCGAGAGAACAGAAATTACTGGATTGCTGCGCTTCAAAAAGTGCGCTAAGGCGTTCGTCGGATTGCGTTCTCTCGACGGCCCCCGTTAACCCATTTCTCGACGCATTGTCACCGAATGGCGCAACAAGCTTCGTTCCGAGCGGAAGTCTTGGCTACGTCTTCAAAGGAAGCGCACGCCGTATACGTGTCCCGACGAGACGGTTTGTTGCTGCATCTCCTCATAGAATGCGTTAGGCTGTGAAGTGTGGTATGGTGTCGGGTAAGGCGGGGAGGGGGAGGGTTGTTTAAGCAAACGGGAATGCTGACAAATAGCACCTCGGCGTGACAAAGCTTTCCGACGACTGCTCTTTCGGAGACGCAGCGCTACACGCCGCCGCTGGCGGCGTCGAGGAGGGCTCTATACTTGCCGACCCCGCAAATAGGACGACGGGTCGGGCGGGGAATACGATTTATGCACGTCGCCCCCGTATGTATACGTTCCTCTCGCTCCCCCTGCGGCTGAAGAACCCTGCCAAGTCGTTTGACGACGTGGCGCCGCTACACCGCGAGGCGGCAAAAAGAACGACGGCGACGACCCCGTCGATGTCGCCGCAGAGGGGTGACTCAACCGGGCACCCCCTTCCCTGGTTTTCCTTTTCTTTTTCTCTCTCTCTCTTTGTTTCGACACGGGAGCGAAATCGTAAAGCGAGAGTCGCCAGAGTCTACCTCGCACGTCAGCAGGCCGTCCGAGTAGGTTAGCTTCGGGGAGCCGATAAAGCGCTACGGCTCTGAACAGATCCGAAAGAGTGGCGGCGCTATCTGTCGCGCTCGACTGCGGCTTACGTGTAGTACGTGCGTTCGGGAACGCGCGTTGTGGAGGATCCCGACGCCGTGTTCCGCGAACCCAAGGCTCTCGCACGCTGTGCCTCAGCGCGCCGCCGCCTGGCGCCTCGTGCGAGCACCGTGCAGACCGTGTTACAGTGGAGCGCGGAGAATGGACGTGTTCAGGGCAGTTATGCTGTACACACAGGCGTTCTGCGGGAGCTGCCGTGCGAGCTCTGTCCCAGACGAGCGAGAACTGCGCACGCGTATGCGTAAATTTCCTCGATCCGACGAGCCAACTCTCGGCTTCCCGAGTTAGAAACTGCCGCCCGCCCCGGAGGAGAAGCTGCGAAGACTGTAGTGGAGACGAAACGTGGCGACGGTCTGCTCGACGACCGGGGTTTCGGGTCTCCTCGGCTCTTGGTTGGGCTGCCGTCGCTCTCTCTCTCCCTCTTCGCTGAGAGGTGCCAGTCAGTTGACTCTGGAGCAATTCGGTAGCCCGACGAAGTAGCGGGAGTCCTTCACGGCGAACTGCGCAGCTGTCGGCCGTAAAATAAAGCTGGTTCGACGGCGGAGTGGCCTTCTCCTCCGCGGGGGCAGCGAGTGCTACTGCTGCTGTCTCAGATCCGCGGCGACCGAGCGAAGTTCGAATCACTTAATTACGAGTCGGTGCGTTGCCGTTTCGTTTTGTGTGTTCGTGGCTGCGCTGGCCCGCCGTTGCCGTCGCAAGCCGCGACTCTGCGCCACATTGCCCTCCCGCGCGGGCTCCGGCGAGGCGTGATTTACGGGTCTCCGCTGTTTGTGCGGTCGGCCAATCTTGGGTTCGCAAAGGAGGCGCGACTTTTTCAAGTCCGTTTTTTTGGAGTTTCATGTGGCCGCCGCCTGCAAAGTTGAAGGGAGCTGTCGTGCTGTTAAGGGACTTCCAACCCCCTCTCCGTAGCTGCTCCCGCGAGAGGCTACGCGCGAGCTCAGCCGGGGCTTGGCTGTCAGCTGGCCGGTCTTTCTTTCTCGGTTTCGAATGATTTCTTATCCAGCAGGTACGGGGCAGATGTGCTACGCGGGTTTGTAGGCTTCCGTTTGTTGTTGAACGTTTTGTCTGGCGTGTTCGTCTTGCGGAGCACGTGCCCCTGATAAGATTTATTTGTTGCCGCTGATTAAGAGCTGTTGTTTAGTAAACATTCGTTGCTCTTGTTTGGCTTTAGACGCTTCTTTCGTGCGTGCGGAGACGGGTGAACATTTAACGTATCTTCGCGCTACTGGATACGAAAGTATTCCTCGGAGTACTTCAGTAAAGGTGGCGCGAACAATAAGTATGTGCGTTGGGGCGGGCTGCCCTTACTACTTTCGTCGTCTGATCCTGATGTCCAAGCACCTAAAAACCAAATTGCTCGCTCAAACACGTGCATGCAGCACTGTCCAGGAATGAGGGCCATGCATGTAAAAAGAACGTACATGACTATTTACAGTTCATAACGAGTTAACTCTCAGACAATATTTATAAGCGACTTTTACATTTCTAACATGACGCCGTAGTGTGCACTCTTTAATTTCGCTTTCGAACAACATCACATGAGTGTACTTTCCGCACGAACAGTTCAAGGTAGTTTTGTTGATATTTGAGCAAGAAAAATAAAAAAAATAACAGGAAATAAGGCACTGAGAACAATGATAAAGTAAGCCGAACGTCAGCCGAACGCAACCAGACACTGTGGGGGGAGGGCTATCAAACCGGAGAAAAGTAAAAGAAACAACGGGCGGGCTTTCCGCTTGCCTGCCATCGCTGTCACCTACGTCTGACTGACGCCAAGACGCCAAACAAATGCGAGCAGTGAAGTAACAAGCGTCACAAGACAGAAAGAAAGAAAGAAAGAAAGAAAGAAAGAAAGAAAGAAAGAAAGAAAGAAAGAAAGAAAGCGGAACCCGATATCGCAACCTAATAGCAGAACTGCAGTTCGGCTGACGGCTGGAAGTCCTCCCACGAGCTTGGCCAACGGAAGGGCCGGCCGGCGGTTCTCTGGGCGCGTTCGGATTACGCTAATCCGGGCTCGGGATTAAGTTTTAGCACCCTCGGCCGCGAGCTTACACGCCTGGCTCCTTCGCGCTGTCACTGCCGTTCGCGTGCTTTGCCGATCAAGTTTCCGCACCGTGGTAACGCTCGGCTCCCCCAACATCGCCAACTTCCCTTTCTATTTATCGGGCTGAATAGCGCTTTCAGAAACAGCTCCGTTTTTCCTTCTCTAGACGTACCCCCCTCTCCCTCTCTTGTATGGCATCGTGTGGCTGACTCCGAATGACAAGCCGTCCGATGGCGCGGAAGGCGTCCGTCTTGACGCTGCTTTCGCTCTCGACACTGACTTGTAACGAGTAAGTGGACAGAGCGCTCAGTTCACGAGTTCGAGGCTGAGGCAGGGTTGCCAGGTTTAGCTACGTTGCGTTAGATTGGCACCATTAGGGTACTTGTTAGTAGTAAGATAATTCCGCCGATAATCGGGTTTTCCCTAAGTGCGCTAAACTCCTTCTTGCAGCTGTGTCGTGTCACATTGATGTATTATCGATCGACCAGTTGTATCTGTCCTAATATGCACACTGGCTACAGTATAGCGCACAATGTTTGTTCCTTTACTGGTCGCTTGCTCGTACACCTTGGCCGCACTTTCTTCGGCTGCGGCCTGTAGGGTGGCTAGTTTTTTGGCCACCTAATAAAATTTTGTGGCTGTGCTTTGCATCTGTAACCTGGCAGTCGTGCAGGATAACACGGTGGCATATATTGGTTTTGGCGCTAATGCCCCATTCTACGTGTACTTGCCGTGTCGGCAGTGGGAAGCGAGCGCGTAATCTGCTTTGTATCCAGCAGTATACACGTCCTCTGCTTCGTCTTACTCGAAGGGCGGGTCCGTGCAGGCTCAGCTGCAGTCGCCGCCACTGCGCCTTTCTTTGTGTGTGCGCTGCTGTCTCTGCTGGTGGCGGCGTCGGCCGCGGCAGTGACGTGCCACACCTGGCGCTGTGTGCGGTATATCGTGTTCCTTGTATACTACCTGCGCATGTGTGCGTGTGTGTGTGTGTGTGTGTGTGTGTGTGTGTGTGTGTGTGTGTGTGTGTGCGCGCGTGTGTGCGTGCGTGCGCACATGGAGCGAAATGATGTCAGAGCCATTTTGTTCGACCTTTGGGAGAGGAACTCTGAACAAAAGAAAAGGAAAAATAAGTAAAAAGATTGACATACTGATAGTGCTCGGGGGGCTCGCCTCTGCGTCGCTTACGTCGCCGTCTCGGAGCTTCACGACAGCGTGCTTCCGGCTTTTCGAGAGCGCTGTTTTGTTCGCGTGCTTGTGAAGCGAATGAGAAGAGAAGTGTCTCGGACACGGTGAGAAGCTCGTAAGAGGTTTACGTGACCTGGAGAGGCGAACGAAAAGGAACGTTTCCCGCGCGTCTTGTGACATCTCATCGCGTGCACTTCAAGTATACTCCTGTTGCCGGCGTGGGCGATCCGTTACGGATGGTTTCCCGTTGCCCGGCAACGTATTGACGATGGATGAGAACTTCACCTTCTCGTGCGCGCTTGAAGAATATTTGCATCTGACGATATGTGACTTACCTTTGCTGGGAGAAGTGTAGGTATAGCTTTGGTGCTCACAGCTTGGGACCGACGTGAACCTAGTAATGACGAGGCGACAAGAAGGAAGCACCAGCGCCTTTACGTGTGACGTACACTATATAGTTTGAATGCCTAAAGGCGTAATAACATATACAGCATACAGAATACAGTAATAGCATACAGTAATAACATATACAACGTATACGCGTCCCTTGTTTGAGCTTAAAATTATAAGTAGCCCTAAACTAGACGCGGAGGAGAGACAAAAAAAGCACATGTTTTCTTTTGATGTTTTGTCACGTTTCAATCCACCCTTTGCGTTCATACAATCGAGTCGAAAAGAATATCGTCTAGATCCTTATGGTACTAAGTCTGGGCACGTAAGAGAAGGTCAACGTCACGAAATTTACATCATAAGTCAGAAGTTCTTTTGCGATTTTCGTACCAGAGCTCTTCTCGGCGCATTTGCCAGTGTTCCCGTCAGGCCTGTTGGCATCACAAAAAGAAAAACGCTATAAAAGCAACAAGAACGAGGGAGAGAAACGTGAATGATCGTCGTAACTGCCCGGCCACAAATGCACCTGTATTTGACAGGCCTGGGACGAGTCTCACTCACTCACTCGTGCAGACAGCCTTTCTCTCGGCGAGTCTGTAGACACGCGCACTCTGCAATAGCACGCATTGCAGTCTCGGCAGCAGAGGCCATGGATGGCCGAAGGTGCGTAGTTGCGTCCACAGGCGAGCGAGAACGAGCGCGTCGATTGCCGCCGCCGCAAACAACGGTCGTCGCTTATTTCCGTCCCCAGCCTCCGTCTCTCGCTTTTCCCGGCCACCGCAAGCTCTCTAGCATTCCGCACATTTCCGCGCGTTTACGGTCAGCGCGCCTGACGCATCGTCGATCGTCGCCGATGCCGTTCGCTTTGCCGCCGGTTTTCGCTTGCCTGCCTGTTACACAGCTCCGAACGCCAGCAGCAGCAGTAGCAACAGAAGCAGCCCCGGGGCAAACACGCCGGGAACTTCGTGGCTGTCGCGTCCGTTTTGTGGCTCGTCTCTACTTTCTGTTGCCGCCGCTAAGTGCCCCGGTGGAAAATGGAGCGTGGCGGGCCCCCGTGACGGAGTAAGATGGACGAAGGCCGCCTTCGGGAAACGTCTCTCGCTTGGGAGGCTTTTAGGGGACTCCGCGCGTCCGGGGGCGCGTTTTTAACGAGCCACTACACTACAGCGGAGTCATTAAGAAACCCGCTATTCCGTGTCTCTTTCTCGATCTTCGTTGTTTTGTTTTCGAAACGCGGCAGTGGGTGCGGCCGATGCATATAAAGAAAATAATAATGAAAAAAAAAACCTGTAGCGTGTGTAAGTCTATTTCGATGACGCAGGCCTGTTTGTCAAAGTGCGCGGCTTCGGTGTTTTGTATGTGCGTTTATACGCTGTCGAAATAATTATCACGAAAAGATCAGAACCACGTTTTTAATAGGTCCCAGCTTTTTTTTGTCCTTTATTTTCATAAGGCATCGACCAGCAAATGTTCAGTTCAATTTCTTCGTCCGCCAGCGGTCTCGCTACAGATTGACAGTCTTGTTAATTCTGAGCACTTCCTGGTCCGGGGCGCGGGAACCTGTTTTAGTTACCTCATGTGACTGGTGTAACCGAATAAATGGCTCTGGCTGTGTCTGTGCTCCGTTATAGTTTCACTTGCCTGTCGCGCCGGTGTTCCTTTTCTTTCTTTCTTCTTCTTTTTACCCAGCGGCATCGTCAAGTGATCCCTGCATTGTCATTTTGCAGTGTATGCAACGGAATTAAAAGAGTTTGTTATCTGAATGTCTGTGCATCATTACATTCTCATCTTTCGCGCGCTGTTGAAATGACTGTAAGCCGCCAATAAAGGGTTGTGCACCAAGTACTACAATTAGTAGCAGTATACTGTAGTACTGCTGCTAATATTTATTGAAGTTAACCCCATCACCACTCGCCACCACCCCATTGTGTTCTCTGTAGTAGCGCGGTCACTATTGTCATCTACACATATGCCATCGAAGAACAATAGATTATTGGTCGCGAGATCATCTTTGTGAAGCGTTGTCATCCAGAGTTCTTGTGTCTAATAAAGCATCTCGTGTTCATAACTCATTGTCATTTGTGAACGCACATTCTGCCGCTTTGTTTTGTTCTCATGTGCGATGCGAGTGCAAACACGTGCTTGTTATTTCCGTTGCGTATATTTTGTTTCCCCCACATTGTTGTTCGCTTTGTGAAACCTATCTTGTTCAAGTGTCATCGCCATTTCTGGGCGCTGTCTTTGCAAAGTAGTATCCCCGAGTGCGCTATAGTGCTTCCCGTTCCACACGTGTCATAGTATCGCGCTTGTTGCTGGCAAGGCGTTGGCGTTTGAAATGACTGTTCGCCATGCGTGAAGTCTAACAGCGCATTTCGTCTTTCGTGGCCGCCGTCAGTCTTCACGTACATGGTCACCTCCTCGCTGAATAGCGGCGGTCATCTCGAATACTTGATATGTCCGTCAGCGAATTAATAAAGAAGTATTAATCTTGAATTCTGTACAAACCAAAGAGGCAACGGAACATGGAAGCATCAGTCTGATTCCCGCATTTCGACAAGAGTGCTCGTCTTCGTCAGGGTCACCGCGGTGGGGGCCTTACAAAGACAAATTTTCTTATGCCCAATGAAAGTGCTGTCTTGCTGTCTTGCCCAAACGTCGGCGTCGAATTACAGCTTCCTATCTATTGTACCCGTTTTTTTTTCCCCATCACAATGTTCACATGTGTCGAGTACGGGTCTACGCGTTCGTCTCTCACGCATCTCCCGTTTTGCTTTCATGCAGGTAAGAGACCTTCCGTTCATCCTGGATGCCCCAGCTGCCGGGATCTTCCCCGCCGTGCAGCTTGGGTCCGTGCGTGTGTGTGTGGCTTTCTGGCGGCGTGCTCGGGGTGGTGGCACGGTCGTCGGCGGAAGGCCTTCTTCGCTGTTTGAGAGAGGAGGTGTCAGAGGGCGCCACGCGGATTGTGCGTTGCCGCGCCTTGCCACCCGGCGCTTCCCGCCTCTTCACCTCTTCTTCGCTCGTTGTCGAGGGGGGGCACGGGCGGGCGAAGAAGGACCGAGCGGAAGATGCGGCAGCACGCGAAAATGGATTACCCCATCGGATCGCTGGCCCGAGCTGCGCGCGTCTGCTCGCGCCCCCCTCGGCATCCCTCTCCTACTCCTCCTCCCGCACTTCCTCTGCGACCCCCAACTGCTCGCATGTTTTGTAAAGCCCCTCAATCTCCCAAAGTAGCGCCATTCACTTCTCTCCTCCTCCGCTCGGCGCGGCCTCGACGGTGGCGCCGCCGGCAGTGGGCCTGCCGTAGCAGACGACGGCTAACACGCTACGGGAGGAAATCCGCGGAAAAGTTCGTTCGAGTCCTGCGGAGCAGTTTTTTCAATCTAGATCTTGCTTTGTCAGTCGGTAACTGGCCTTAAGAATGTCGTGTCGGATTTGCGGAAGAAATAGAGAAAAGCACCATTATTCAAGGCGTATTTAAGGCGTAAAGCGCGCGCACGTTGAAAGTTCGTGTTGCTGAAACACGACACAAGCACGCGGTGTGCTCAGACACGCGAGTAATTACCAGAGTTTCAGGTTTTGACAGCGCGAAAGTATGTGCACGTGGTTTCGTAGGTTAATTTACGTACCTGCAGGATGCTTTTGTTCGGCCGGCGCGTGAGAGATTCCGACTGTCTGCGGTCAGCAATGCCTGGCAGCAGGGCCGTTTCTGTTCCGCGCCTTTTACAGATGTACGTAGCTCATGCACAGGTTGTGGTGGCCATGAGCAACGTTTTCACACATAGGCGGTATAGATAATTTTAACAACTTACCAGCATATGAAATCGTTATTTATTTATTACAGTGCAAATGGTTAGAATTTGATAGAAAAGAAAGAAGGAACTTGATGGGACAACTGGAAAGAGGTTCAGAAAATAATTATCCCCCTCCCTCATTGGCACCAGCAACACTTTTGTTGAAGTGCTAATTTTATCTCTGTATACCACGTGCGTCTGTATTCTTTTGCGTTGTAAGTTTTCACAAGGAAGCAGTGTTGCGTTAACTGGAACAGTCAAGGCACACAAGACAGAAGAAAAGTTGATTCTTGGGTTTTACATCCCAACACCACGATCTCATAAGGCACGCCATAATGGGGGCTCTGGATTAATTTTTTTTGCAGCTGGGGTTCTTTAACGCACCCCCAATGCACTGGACACGGGCCCGTTTTGACACGGGCGTCAAAAGAAGAGGTTGGAGGAGCCGTGTCACTTAACAAAGCCGCGCGTTCTTTGCCACTTGCTCGAAGTCAGCCCGCCCGATCTTGTGAATCCACACTTTTCTTCGTTTTGCGTTGCGCCCGGCGGATGGTAAAACAAAAAGCTTTTTGCCGTCACTGGGTCTGTTGTGGCAACCGTAGGCGCAGCAGCACGGCATCGCAATTAAGCACTCGGCCCTAACACATTGTATAAAACTACCGCGCTCCTTCAAACCGCCTGCCGTACTTCGTCGCGGAGGCCCAAAAATGGGGGTCGCAGGCCCAAGATTGGGGGTCGCAGCGCGCTGGAAAGAAAAGATATACAAAAGCGCGGCGCCTGCTCTGCGCCGGAAAGAAAAAAATATACAAAAGCGCGGGGCCCGCTTTCACGTGACACAGATTGGCCAATGGGGGAGCGGAGGAGGCTGGGGCGACAGGAGGAGTGGAGGAGGAAGCGCCTGGGTGAGCGGGGTGGCGGAAAGATCTAAGAATGGCGCTACTTTTGGAAAATTGAGGGGCTTTAATGTTTTGCTGCGCGCGACGTCACCTGGTGGCGAGAAGGTGAGTGAGCAGACGACGTCCGCCGCCTCGGCGTCGAAAGGGGTGTGCGCTGGGTTCGGCCGCCGGCTCCAATGGAAACAGACAGGCTTCATCGCCGCCACGCTTCCAGAAGCACGCAGCACCACGCTGTAACGGGGTGAGCGCGTAAAAATAGCGAGTGTGGCAGGCATTCGTTCGGCCCTCGCGGCGGTACCGGTGTCCGCGGGGCGGGGTGAGGAAGACGAGCGAGGCTTTGCAAAGGCTCTACGCCCGTACACGTTACGCAACCCGTCCGTCCACAACGTCATCACGGAGCGACGGCAGGGAGAGGTGGTGGTTTCCTTCGGTTTGGAAAACTGCAGGACTTATGACGGTGCGACAAGCTGGAGCCGGGTGCGCCTTAGTTTAGAAGGACGAGAGCGGACTGGGAGGTCTAGTACCCTTTCCGCTGCTGGCGTTCCACGCTCATCATTTTTTTTTTACGCGATACTTTTGAAACCGGGGACTAGGAACGAAGAATGCGCCGTGCAGGAACCGGGTCTCAGGTATCTTATCCTGCTGTGATCGTTACGTGTCCTTCCGTTATCCGCGTCACCAAAAACTCGGTTTGTTTTTCGTTGGGTAGCGCAGGGCAGGTCGTTCCACGTTTTCCGGCAGCCGTACAGTTTTTGCGACCTCTTTCTTCCTCCCGCGGCCCACGCGTTAATTAACTACGGGGCATGTGAGGCCGCGTCGGACCGGAGGGGAGAACCCCGCGGTTGTGTCGCGCTAGTTTGCCGCCCTATGGCTGCCTGGCCCGCCAATTACGGCGGCCTGATTAGACGGCTACGGGCTTCTATGGAGCCCCGCGCAGAGCCGCCAGCGAGGAGCTCTGTGTGGGGCACCCTTTCGTCCGCACGCCCACAGAAACTGCCCGGCTGCACAATTTTCTCCCTTCGCGGCAGCTGTGCGTTCATTCCGCCTTCCTGCACCGCGTCGTCGTCGGCGCAGTTTACGACGACCCTTGCGTCGTGATGCGAGCGCCGCCTTCCCTGAAAGCGCATCCGTATACAGCAGAGTTAGTGAGCGAGAGTCGCGAGTGTCCTAATCAGTGACGCCAGAGTGGCAAACCTTCTGGCGTACGTCTTTTTCGGGAAGAACGGTGCGTATGGGCTGGACTCACAGCACGGAAATACAAAACGCCAGCGCGGTGTTGTGTACTTTTTGTGTTCGAGCTACCAGCGGGCGAGTGAACCCTCACTAATCAGGGAAAAATGGCGTTGCATGGCTACGCGGTAGCGCTACTAGTGCTACAAGGGCTACCATGGTCGTGACAGACACCTGCTATGAACTGGACTGTACTCGAGGGGTTATGGAGAAGCAGCTGTGCCCGTACTTTTAATGAATTCGCTCTCGGCTGCAATCCCGTCGTTACCTTGTTTCTTCTGAACATGTTCTCGCATCCACCCAACATTACTTCAAACCGTTCTCAAACTTCCGAAGTTAAAGGGACACTAAAGGGGAAAAATTTTTTATTTCTTCTCTATTGGTAAATTACCATTTTACAATACCGAAAAGCCCGCACGCTTACTCTGAGACGTACACGAAAGGCGGGTGGCGACGCCACCGTCAAGTCCCTGCACCAGATCGCCGCGATGTCATAAATTTTGAAGGAGTCTTCTCGAGTGTATGTTTTTCTGATCGGTAAACATCGGCTACATCTTATTCTAAAAGTGTCAAGGAATTTACTTAGCAAGTTTCAAGAACTTTAAATGAGTTATAACGGCCCAAATATCCTTTATATGTACATTGAAATCCGTGACGTCACACTGTCCCAGCGGCTATGGAGTTATGGCGCACAATTTGAAAAATGTATCTTTAAAACCTTTTCCGATAAATATCTCACCGTGAAATTAATTATCATGGAGCCTTAAAATATTAGCTTATCTGTTTGAACTGATCTAGGATTTCTCTTTGTATAACTTTCAGTGCTTGTGTGCACTGAGCGGAACATTAAGCGTTTACAATGCACGAAACTAAGCGAAGTGTAACTCTCGGCGAGAGACTTGTTCTCCGCGTGGTACAGCCGGTGCTGCTGCCGCAGCTCCGGATGCGAGCTGCGTGCGAAACAAGTGTTCGCGCCAGTTCTTAAAACTCTCGGGACGAAACAATGAATGACGCGTCCCCCACCCTTTCCCCGCTTTCGCGTTCGTGCCTTCCCGGCAATTTGCGTCGCGCCTAATGACAACTTTCGTCCGATGCGGGTGACCCCCCCCCCCCCCCCCCCCCCCCCTGACTCGCTCTCGTCTCTTTCGCGCTTTATAATCGTTCGCGCTCCCTTCACGTCTCGCGGTGCTTTGCTCCACTCGCAGGCACTCTCGCCGCCGCCGCCGCCCGAGAAAGACCGGATAAGCCGATTTGACGCGATTACTGTTCTCTTGCCGGGGCACCCTCGCTCTTACATTTTTCTATTTGTTTAATTCCCCTTTACATACTGCGGCTTGAGACGAGCCGTATTCCTGCGGCTGTGGCAGGCGCCGATGAGACGTAGAGCGCTCGCCCGGCGATCGCATTGTCTTTGCAGCCGCCGTTTCGAAAGGGAAGCGAAAGGGACGAGAGGGGTATTCTGCGGGCGGTTGTCTTCCGTTTCGCTGCTGTTGCTGTCTGTCTGGATGGATGGTTTGCCCTTCTTTTATTCCGTCATCATCAGCGCGCCCCCTCTCGCCTCCCGGCCGTCGTCGCCGCCTCCTCCTCCTCCTCCTCCTCCTCGTCGCCCCGGCGAAGACAGCGTGAGCTCATTATGCTCCGGCGAACCGCACGACGCTTAAATTAAAATTGCGTTATTGGGGTGGTGAGAGTGACGGCTCTGTGCGCAGCGGACGGCGCGACAACGACGACGGAAGTTGGCAGCGGCGGAGATGAAGCAAGGAAAAGAAAGAATCGCGCAGCAGTGAAGGGAGGCGTGCTGTAGCTTTAGTTGTTGCGGCGCGCCGTTGGAGGCAATCGCTGCTTGCTGCACACGGCGCCTCTTCCCGGCTCCCTTGGCCAAGCAGTCGCGCGCTGTGCTGCGTGCCATCTGTCTGTCGGCGACGCGCGCGCGTGCTACTGTTTTCCTTTCCCGTTTCTTTCTCTCTTGTTGCATCTCTATTCAGTGCGCCTCCACCCCAGTCTCGGCCTCCTCCCGGGCGTCTCAAACGCGGCATCTTTTGTTTATCCTTACTTTTTCGTCCTCATTTGCGCACCATCTCGCTGCACAACCCCGCATTCTGCTAGAATGACACACGCATTTAGCTGATTCTAATTCGTGATACAAGGCTCTCTCTCTCTCCTTCTCCCACCTCTCTCTCACTTTCTTCCCGTCGGCTTGGTGTGGGGATAGTCGCGAAGATTCTCCAAATGACTGGCCCGCCTTTTCTTTTCTCCGAGATTTCTTCTCATTTGGGCTTTGTTTCGCGTCGCTGGCGCTCTGGAGGGCTGTAATTATGTCGTTCGTCATAGCAAACGAGGGACTGGGAAACGAAGACGTAATGACGGCGGGAACAGGGGTTCTGTCGCGAAGGCACCTGCGCTTTTTTTTTTTCCCCGCTCGAGTTCTGATCAGACCTCTCGGCGCGAAGAAAAAAAAAAATCACAAAGCACGATTGGATCGTTATGTTTCGCCCTTACACTCACGACAGACGGCGGCGCCTATTTCTAGCGCCATTTGAACGCAGCGGAACCTTCGCCTTACCAGAATGCGAGAAATCTGTTCTTTCTTCAACGTGTTGTTTTTTTCTTTCATACAGTGTATGAAACTGAGTTAGCGCTACGGCGAACCGTTTCAAACCGTAGCCGCTGCTTCGACCCAGGAACAGTAATTTGCGCGAGTGACCCAAGTGCGAAGTGGTACGATAGTAGCGGGCTTTCGGTAGCACCCGCGAAGGAGGGCGCATGCCTAACTAAGCGAGGTGTCAAATCAAGATCAAGAAGCGCATACAATTTCACAGGAGAGAAAGTGCATACGTGAAAGTAGAACGGTAGACAAAGGCACTCGCGATATGTGAGAGCCACTTCATCGCAGAGGGGAGAACACTGCTGCCAGGTAGCAGCTTGTGCCACCATACGCTTGCAGTACACAATGGGCATCAACAAGTTAACCACTGGGTGCGCGGCGTGTAATTATCTCGTCGCTGGCGGAAGCCGCAGCCGTCGCCTCCCTGTCCTTATCGTGATAGCGCGGTATCCGCACGGCTGGGAGGTGACAGGGCATGTATAATGCATGCCACGGCGCGCAGGAATGTGGCACCCAATTAGCGCCCCGTGGTGTATACGGCGCTTGTGCGTGCTTTGTACTAGGCGTCCTCCGCCCTTGGTGCCGAAATTCGCGGCCGGGACCGAACGTGTCGTTCATTCGCGATAAGTATCGAGAACCTCGTTCCGTCCCGCCTTAATCTGCCTGTGTGTACTACACCGTCGGCGCGGCCACCTGCGTGGCAGTCGGTGTAATACTTGGGACAGCCCGGGCTAAGCCTTGAAACCCCATATATCATGGCTCTTATTAGTATTGTCCCGAGGAGGTGGTGCTTGTTCGCCCGTACGCAGACATGGAAGGACGCAAGGACAATGGCGAGAAGAGGGAAGTGTTCCGTGTGACGATATACGTATATGGTACGTTTTTTGAATAGCCTGTGGTCGTTGCGAGTCGCAGGTAGTCATGATAGCTCTTGGTCCTTCGTAGATACACGGAATTGACAATGGCTCAAAGAGGAAGTCGGTCCACGACAGGTCTTGTTGTCTCTTTGTCTTGTTTCTAGTCCTTGGGGATCACGTTATGTTCTGTTTTGTTTGGGCGTATGCCATCCACTAAAGCGAAGGTCGGAGTGTGCCGAAATTGTGCGCCGAAATCCGAAAGAGGTACAAAGCACTGATATCCGCACAGCGCTTTCTTTGTTTTATTGATGAAGGATTAGATTATCCGTGAATTGGAAGGCGCTGTAGCAACCTGTCTCGCTTTTGGTCCTGTCCCAATAAGCCGACAGACATCAGCACCTCCACTTATATCTGTTGAACGGTTCGCTGCAGCTTGCAGTATAGAGCGACAGTACACTCTTAGCCTCGGCAGTGCTGTGGTTTTGATTCGTAGACTAAGGGGCGAACATTTTCTTCATAGTTAAAGCACAAGTTTCTTTAATATATTTCCGTATTGACTTTTGTGAGGATCACGACTCAATGAGGTGAACGATTTCTCCTTTAATCATACTAGCTAGCGGAAGTACATACAGTCTACGAAGAAGTTTTAGGGCTGTGGTCACTGCGAAAAAAGCTTAATTCCTTCGTAAACTTAGCTAACCACTTGCTCATGTGGCAACGACCGCGAAAATTGAGGCTATATTCGATATTACAATGCGCCTAGTCCGCGGTGGCTGTCTAGGCGCATGGTTATTCTTGTTCTTTATGCGGGAAACCATTCTTCTGCAAACTTTTATCCACGGCTCTTCGCTTTTACTAACAAAGAAGTAAAGAGTCGCGCAAATAGTCTTGGCTGTGTTTTCGGTACCAGTATTCGTGGACGGCATACCGAAAACAACATCCGATACTTCGTTGGAAGTGTCCTTTCGGGAATTTCTCGGGCTCTCCGCAATCCTTTTCTTGCAACGCCCATTCGATTCGATGCCATATGTGTCAGCCGAAGCTTTACGGGGGAAACCCTTTTTTTTTAAAACTTCGCAGAAAAATCTTCCGATGGACGTAAGAGGGCGCGGAGCGTGGTAAATGAAACGTGAAATGTCGTCAGACCTGGTGGCGCGCGCTATACAGCGTGGAATGGCGCGCTCGCTGATTGTTTTGCGTCTCTTTGTCCACTTGATAAACTCGGTATTATCGGATCGCAACTCTGATGGACAGAAAGCTTCTATATATACGTAATGCGTGAAAGAGCAAAAAAATGAGAAAGCGTACTTCACTTTCAAATTCCATTTTCCTCAAACTCGAAATGTTGTTAGCGGAATCTCCCCGTCTTTTTTTTTTTCTCTTCTGTTTTGATGCACTGGGATATTTGCTGCTTGTTCTCAGTGTACCACTGCAGCCTGCCCGAACTTAAAGGCATTCCCAATGGAATGTCTGGCATGTGAGGCAATCCTGCAAAGACACGTTGCCCTGTTCCTATTGCCGCTCTCGAAAACCGCGATCCAATTCTTTGTTGAAGTTTGGAGGTGCATCGCTCGAAGAAATGATATTATCTCTGCTTGATGCTCCCCTCTGTAGGCGTCGTTAAACTTGAAGGCAAGAAAACCTTTATGCGTTCTTTTCTTTTTCTTTCTTTTTTTTCTATTCGCTTCTTCGCCCTGAGGAAATGCTACGAATCCTTTTGGTCGAATTGTTCTTTGGTATACGATGTGAAAACGCTGGTCCGAAGTTGAAATATACGGATTGTTATGAGGTGGACTTTCGTGATGATCGGTTAGCAAGATAGCTTTCATTTGTATTACCAGGTGCGACAGCGTTGTTTTTCCTTTTTTTTATTACCTATTTATCACGCTGGCGACTAAATTTAGGTGTCATGCGCCGGCTACAAGTTTTCATAGAGCGAAAAACTGCAACACAAAGAAAAGGACGCATGAGAAACAGTCCCAAGACAACTAGGTGTGTGCAATTTCTTAAACGAGTAATCTGATAAAAAAAAAGGTACGTTCGCAGTTTTACAATTCCACAAGCATACGTATAACAATAATACCACGACGCATAGTATAAGCAAAAATGCACCCGAAGACAGTGAACTGAAGCATGTAACGCTTATCGCCCTAAAACTTTTCATGAGGTCATGCTTCGTGTTCCCGCCACTCTTCTTAATCAACTCGCTTTGACTACTACTACTACTACTACTACTACTACTACTACTACTACTACTACTACTACTACTACTACTAATAATAATAATAATGATAATGATAATAATAATAATAATCGTAGTGTTGCGGACATGAAATAGATTAACGCGACGCACTATACACAGACTGCGTAACGCGCGACATCCGGCATGATGGGACAGCGCTGCAGCCTCCGCGGCAGCGCACACTTTCTCGCTCGATAGAGAGGTGGTCGTGGTCGACGCAGCGAGTGTGACCGCCGTCAAGACGGCCCGGGTATTAAGTGGGACTCGGGGCATCATCCGCGGGTCGCCGCGTTTCATTTCGTAACGCCCCGCCTCGTCGCCCTTTTCGAATGATACACTGTGTTCACAACCGGGGGCCTCTCTCTCTCTCTCTCTCTCTCCGCGCTGCTCAACCTCGTCGTCTCTTCTTCCACTTTCCTTGTTTCTTTCTTTCGCTTCCTTTTCTGTCGCCTCGCTTCTTATGTACGTCCAGAGTAAAATGAAAGAAACGTTCACTGCTCGCTGTGTAGCAAGATAGTGCCGCGCCGCAATTTCGCGAGCTTTTCCTCTTTTGTCTCAGCTTGTTCTCCTTTCTTTCCTAGTTTCTTCTCTTGCTCGGAGGGGCTCGCTTCTCGCACCGTAATCACACGTTGTTCCTTTCCGCCTCCCCAGAGGTCGCTGCAGCTCCTCGTAGATGGAATCCACGCCCGGCGGTCGCACGCCATAGCTGCGCGCGTTCCGAGTCCAACTGCCTCCTCCGACAAGTCCGCGTATGGAACTGGCGACGAGCTCTCTAGTGTACCGTAAGTCAGCCGTCCCACTACGCTCAACGTCTGCACGAAAGACACAAGACCCCTTCAGCTCAGGGTCCCAGCTTCAGGCACGCAATTTTTGTTTTTTTCGCAAAGGATGCTGGGTGTGAAGACAAAGCATGAAGGGCGAAGGGTGAAGCGAAGGCCTGTATTTTCCCTGGCATTCGTCCTTGTGTATCATCAACGCAGACTCGCCTCACACGCGGCGCCACTCTCCGCAACCGAATCCGCAACTCGTTGTTTCTCAGTCTGTGTTTGCCTTTCCGGAGCATTCGCTGCTATGCCTACACAGCGAGCTCGCAGCTCTTTCTGACTCGACATCTCAATCTAAGTCCAGCGCGTCTCTTTTCTTTTTTTTATTCACATCGTAGTAAATTACTCGTTTCGTTTCATTTTACGTACTCTGTCGTTTCTTTCTTTTTCCCCTCTTTCTTTCTTGCTTTCTCTTTTTGTTTCGTTGTAGAATCCGCGCGGATGTCACGGAACGGAGAGATACTTAGCGACGCTGAGTAGCATAACGTCTTTCTTAGTCAGCCTCTTGTCCGGCAATTTACAGCGCCCTCTTCTCGGCCCATAGAATCACGCGAGCTAATGACGCGGCAGTATATAAAATGCCCGCCTTCTAGTTTTCTCTATCGCTTCTGTTTACGCATTTTTCCTTTTTTTTTTCACATCAACGCTGCGCGTAAGGCTGCAGGTCGGAGGCTTGATATATATCAACACCTGGCAGAGTTTCTTGCGGTTGATATTTCGGACACACCGTAATGACGCCCAAAGCCACCCCTCCGAGTGTGTCATAAACAACGACTGCTAAGTCCCCCTCCCCCCCCCCCTCCCTCTCATACGGACACTACTTCCATGGCCGCCCCCTGCCGGTTCGTCGGTTTCCCGAGAATGCCGCAGCTATTTTCACCTGGCTTGTGCTTCTGTATACCAGCGCGCCTCCCTTCCTACGAGGAGAGCAATTTCACTGTCTACGGTGATTCACATCGCCTCGTAATTTTTTTGTTAAACTTAGCCAGTTTGCTAGCACTGTTTTGTTCATTCTCGTTCCCATCTTTTTTTTTTATTTAACATCACCTACACGCATTACAGGGTCAGGGTGCTTCCGGAAATCACAAACACACACACACACACACACACACACACACACACACACACACACACACACACACACACACACACACACACACACACACACACACACGCCGAAAAAAAAAGAAAGGTCGCGCTTGTCACGCGCGCCACATGTTGGAAACAATGTTTTAAAATCGTGCCTCGTTTGCGGGCGACTTGCGTGCGCGTGCATGTTTGCTTGTTTTCGCCTCCCAATGAGTCGCGGGCCACAGCCGGCATGCATGCAGGCAGGCAGGCAGGCCCTCCCTCCTCCACGACGGCGAGCGAGTTCACAGCGACGCTAAACGGTCGCGGGGTCCCGAAGCACGCGAAGACGAGGCAAAGCTGCGGCGCCTTTTTGAGCCGTGCCGCTCGCCGACAGGTTTCAGCTAGGAGGGGGGGAGGGAGTGTACTATAAGCCAAGCCGCCTCGGTGCCATGGGCGGCCGGCGAAGAATGGCTTATTATTTATGCCAATTACGCTTTCCGAGAGGCTTCCACCTTTATTATTGTTTTCCTCGCTTGCTCTTCCTTGCTCCGCTTTGCTTTTAATTGCCCCCGAAAGCGCGCGCTCACTCCCTCCCCTCCCCCCTCTTCCCTTCGAAAGAAAACAAGCCGGAGAGGCCGCGCGCGGTCGCCAGCGCAAACGCGCTCGCATGCGAGCACGCTCCGATGCGCAACCGTGCACAGAGAGACCGCGCAGCGGAGGCCTGCGGATATTCGATGCGCGAGCACGCACGCAGCTGCGTCGTGCTTTATTATTTTTTTTTTGCTTACTGTTCGTGCTGTAATCGTTAGGCTTAAAAACTTTGCCGCCGTCGTCGTTCTTTTTCTGCTGTTGTTCCCCTGTTCTTGCAGCGGCGGCAGAAACCCGCAGCCCGTGCACACTCTGCCGGCATGCTTTTCGAGCGAAAGGGTTGTTGGTTGCTCGCCCCGTGTTATGCAGCGTGGGGCTCGCGGTGACTGAAGCGAAGCAGGAGGGCTTTTAGGTAACAGCGGTGTGTCCCGACTGTTTGGAGGAGAGAGACCGGGGAAGGAGGTCGGGGCTGGAAAGGGTGAGAGAGCCTCACGCCACTGACGATCCGCGCTCTGCATGTGCTAGCTCGAAAGTGGGGGGAAAAGAATAAACGAAAACAAACGATCGCACCACGCAGGTGCGGAAAAGAGCAAAGCAGTGGCCAGAGAGGATAAGGAACGCGAGCTTGAATGCCCCCTGCGTCGCTCCTATATACATCGCCATATATGCATAACAGTGGGCGCTCACAGGAAAAAAAGAGAACGAAACGAAAAGGAATGAACAGTGTGTTCGCAGCGCGCCATCTTTATTTCGCGGCACTCTACACGTATACCACCATACGCGGTTCTGGTCCAAGCTCTCTCTCTCTCTCTCGTTCTCATTTCGCTCGAAAGGATAAGACGGCTTTGTCGGATGGCGAACGTATCTCGCGACTGCGCCTCTCTATTCTTTCCGAGAGATGGAGGCGGAATAATTTCTATAAGAGGGCTGCGGCACGCGGCCGAACGGCGTGGCCCATCTCTGCAGAAACCGCGCCGATTTGTTTACGCGCTTTTCCTTCGCTCCGGTTTCACCCGTTCCTTTCTATCCCGCTCGGCGCGTGCTTAGCAGCCTGCTTCGGTTTCTTTGATCCGGGGTGCGTTATTCTCGCGGCTCTGTGGGACGAGCGTTATCTTCAGTGGTCGCTACCGACCGCGAGAGGGGGAAGCCGGAAAGAATGCAAGATTGGCACCGAGCGATGAGGCGTTTTACCTGCGGAGCGAGCTGAGCGGCGGCCGTCCACGATAGCCACGCCCCCGAGGCGTTGATGGACTCAATAGATGGTACATTTCGCGCATTAGATAAGGCAACACCATGCAGGATATAGTCTGACGTAACGCATGCATGCTGCGGTCCAACTGTAATCTAATCCTACTTATTTCTCGGCAGCCAGAATCCGGACTCAATGTATATCTTTCGAAACGTCCCGTTAGTTTGTGATCGCTGTTACAGGAAGCTGCGCTTCGTTTCTGCATTAGAGTGTTTAATCTGCATGGTTAGTTTAAACAGTGCGTTGATAAGTAGGATAAAATCTAATCAAACGCCCAGCTTCATTTAATTTTGCCTCGGTGTCTTCTTGCTGGTTGGAGTCCGTTCAACATTTAGCCGATGATGCGGCTCATTAATTGGCGACCGCACTCATCGCGGGATGCTGCATGCCGTGCCTGTCTGCTTACGGCACCGCGCCGGCAGCTGATTGCTTCGCGCTTTGTTTCCACCTTCCTTTGATCCATGGTTTCCCATTACCGTCCTCCTTTTCTTTTTTTCTTCTGCGGCTCTTTTCGCGCGAGCGGAGAAGCGGGAACAGCTGCACCAGAGAGCTGCGGAGAGCTGCCGTGTTCCGCAGGGAAGGCAAAGAGGAGTGAGCGAGAGAGGCGCACCGGAGGGCGGTGGGAGAGGGCGCGGGCGTCGGGTGCGGCTGCCGAACTCCGCGCGGCCTCGCAGCCGCCTTCGATCGATTTCCTATGATTCGCGTTTCCCCCTTTCTCCGGACTGCAGCGCTTTCCTGTTTCCGTGCTTCCACTGCGCAGCCGGCGGAGGCTGCCTAACCTTTCTTCTCTCGTTTTATATCTCCCCGTGCAGGCCGTTCTCGCTTCCCCCTTCGCCTTGCACACCTCCCGAACATTTTCGCGTTGTTGCACGCAAGGCTCCCGTTTCTTCCACTGTACTTCCTCGCTTTGTGCGCGTGGGTGTGTTTACTTGGCTTCGGACTGTAACGTCTCCGAATGCCCGCTCTTATGGGGTCGTCCGAGGAACGGCGTCCTTTCTGTTTTGTCGTTGATGCTTGCGACGCGCCGATAACACGGACCTGTTCAGTTGCGTTACACTTGAATACGTGGGTGGATACTTTTCTCCCAGCTGAGTGAGCAATGTAGCCAGGTCCGCTCTGCGTTTCCGACCGATCGTTCTGCATTGTGCAGAGGTGCTTCAGTTGGGACGGAAAGCTGGATCGTCGTCAAGTTTTGCATAACACGTTCAACCAACAAAGCTACGAGAACACTTCCTTAGTCTACCTGAAGGTAACGCCCGTGAGTGGCCCGGCTATCGACGCGTTGTGTCTTGTCCAGTACACTTTGCGGATACGAACTCCCGGCTCGTATTTCCATGTTACTCTCCCCTTCCTCTTCCCGCGTGTAGGACAGTCAAATAAACACAGCCTAGTAAGCTTCCATAATTTGTTTTCTTCTCATCTCGCTGTATCTCTCTCCCACAATCTACTCTTTCTTGTATGCGTATGCTGCGAATCAGAATAAACAGTGTATTCAAGTGGAGATCGTATGGATCGAGTCAAAAAGCATTTGGTTTCTTCGTTCTTCCTGCGTTTATTACGTCTTGATCGAAGCCACGGCCTCCAGGCCTTGGTGACCTTTGTTGAAATCGTTTGATGCCTTTGGAAAGTCAGCCATTATATGGCATTCGTGCGAGAGCTGTAGAACAAAGGCAGACGTGCGCACTAGAAATGTCAGGTCGCACTGCAGATAGCGTACTATGTGCTTGTCACCGCGATCTCCCGCCGCGCTTGCGTGATTGAATTCGTGCCTGACGTGACTTCTCTGCCGCTACTGAGCAGCAGGCCCCGTAGACGAACTTTAGTCGTTGAACGTCAAACACCAGTTTGACGTTCAACGACTTCGTTTAGCATAAATGTATAAGCTACATGGCTCGTACTGTGAATGGGTTAACCTGAATGTCGAACAGAATCGATAGGCCAAGTAACCGACCATCTATTGATGACAATCAGCGCCGTGCGTGCACTGTTCCATTTATCGCTGGGCCAAGCAGCTCTTTAGTTTCTCTCGAATGGCGTTCGATTGAGGACCGAAGAGCGCGGCGAGATAACGATATAAAAGTTGAAGAAAGAAGTGACAGGGGGGAGGGGGGGGGCAAATAACCGTGAGGCAAGCTATATCTGCGCTTGCGCAAGGCAATAGGTGGCAATGCGGGTTGGGGGGCTGAGGGGCGGCACGTCGATGCGCGCTTTTCGTGTGAGTCAGTGGAACAATTTGGGGACCGCGGATTATCTGCGCGGCGCGCGATTTCTCGCCTCCTTTTTCCCCTCTGACCGCATCCTCCGCCTATAGCGTGCATGCTTCCTCTCATTTGTGCTCTCCTTCTGTGTGCTTCTTTGTCTGGCATTTCCTCCCGCGGGGTGTTTTTCCCGCACGTCGTGCGATTTTTTTGCTGCGCGCATGCCGGAGGCGAGATGCTATTTGCAGAGAGAAAGAGACGGACATGCCAGGCCTGGGGTGGTTCGAATCGCGGCGTGCTGTTCACGTGCGCTCGCGTGGGTTGCAACTTGCAGGTCCTCCTTGCAGGGCGCGCACCGCGTGGTGTTTTGAGAGCTAATTAGTGTTTTCGTCCTCCTCGCCAGTTTTCAAGTCGTTATTTTCTTTTCTTTTTCTTTTTATATGGTGCGATTTCTGGCGTTGCTTCTCCCTGGTTCTGTCGAAGCGCTCCTAGTCACGCTATCCTGACTGACGTGGCATTCGTGAGCGCACGCGCTCCAGAGACGTGTCATGCTTACAGGCTTTGCAGGAAATTACTTCGCACGACGCACGATTGGCGAGAAAAAAAAAGAAACTTGCATCATTCTCCATTTGAATCTTTGTTACAACTTCAACTGAGTCATGCAACCAAAAAAGGAAAAAAAAGAAAGGGGGCGAGGGAACGGGGGGGGGAGGCACTTTTTAACAAGTTTTTTGCGTGCCGGAATTTACTGAGAGCTTTGAATAAGGTTCTCGGTACATTCTGACGAGATAGCATTACGGTATCCATATGGTGGATCAGGCGCGTTTTCTTTTGCCACCGCGCCCTCCCGCTGTTGCCTTTATTTCTCTCTGCGTGCCTCTGGCGTTCTCTAGCTCTTAGCAGCGCGCGCTCAAGCATACGTGAAAGCAACCGACGTGGCAATTTTTCGGCGCGCGCTTTCTTTTGTTATGTTGCGAGCGAGCAATTTGAGAACAAAAGGGAACGGCGTTCTAAATAAAGGACTCCACGAAGAAGAATGCGGTGCGAACATGACAGAGCATCATGACTTAAGCTTCAACACTGTTGCGTAGTAGAGTGACCTCGTGTTTCATAGGCCGACACGGGTGTAGGCTGGCTTCGCATGTACACACAACACCACTGTTTCAGCACGGCCTCTTGCACACATTGAGCTCAATGTCGTTTCCGCAAAGAAAGTGGGGGTAAGAGTGCGAAGTGTGTGTGTGCGTGGGGGGGAGGGGGGCAGGGCAGAACTGCACCTCCGAGTACTCGTTTATCATTCTTTTGTTCCAGGGCTTTCGCTGCCCCTTATGCGCGTGCTTGCGTTCTCGCGGGGCCGCCGAAGTCGGGAGAACGCCGGTGAAGTTAACGCGCTGTGTCCAACACGCGTGTAAAATGGGACGAACGACCTGCCACACTGGCGACAGAACGAAAAGAAAAAAGAAAAGCGAGGGACCGTAAGAACAAGGCGGTGATGCGAATGGATAGGAAAATGGGAACTATAATGCGAAAGAAACGGTGTGTGTGTGTGTGTGTGTGTGTGTGTGTGTGTGTGTGTGTGTGTGTGTGTGTGTGTGTGTGTGTGTGTGTGTGAGGGTTTGCGCGCGCGAGAGGAGGATAGGGGCTGATTCGCACGTAAGTTCCTTGAATGCAGAATGCTCTTTTCCCTTTATTTCTTGCTGTCCTTCCGTACCCTTCTGGAGTGGTTAGTCTTTCTTTTTTCTTTGTTGCTCTGGTTTTTCTAGCGCAGCCCAAGTGTGCCGCTCCCGTGCGTCATTACATTAATTAGCCCGGTAATTAATTAGCATGGCGCCGGCGCCTCGCGCTCTTCGCACCCGGTTTGCGTGCAAGTTCCGGGGTTATCGGGAAGGGAAGAGCGGGAGCAACGCTGCATGCCGACGCCGAGGCGTTCATGCGTGCGAGAGTCGCGCCTTTGCGGAAAGCTCTCCCAGAACCTGGAAGTTTTTGAGATATCCTCTCGCTCAGCCGTTTCACCGCGCTCTATATCGTTTTTCATTTTCCTTTCACGAGGCGCTATGGCTGGCGAAAAGAAGCATTTGGACGGAGTGCTGATGGGGTTCGGATGGCAAGGCATTCGATATTTACACCGCCGCGTCTGGAATTACCGTCGTTGCTCCTGTTTTAGTAACTGCAGCCAGCTTAAGCGAGAGCTTGGATTTTATTGAAATGTATTATGCTCCCAGCCCGCGCTCAACTGCGTTTCTTGCTTGTTACTCGTTCCAGTGCGCATAGCACACTGTTCTGCTTCGGCGCTTTTGAACGGTGGAGGATAGAAAAGAAAGGGGAAGAGAACGTTAAGATGAGTATACCATCGCGGGAAACAGAAATAAAGATAGGTGTAGAATGTGACGGCATTATAAAGTGCCCTTGGCACAACTTTTTTTCACATAAACGTCTACGATAGATTTTCGTTCTGCTGGTTGCCCAAGCTTTCCTTTTCTTTTCGCTTCTTTTATTATTTTAATTTCTTTCTTTCGTTAGCAGTTGCACAATAATTTTTTCCCTAGCCATGGCACGTAACTGTTTTACGAGTGATCGTTGGTGGATCACTTTGGAGTGTTCTAGAATGTAGTCGTTATGTATGTTCTGTGCTTAGCGACCTTACTTGACGAGATAGATTTCATCTCTAATTAAACCCCGCAAAATGACTTGTTGATAAGCGTGTGTCCTTGTTCTAGCGCTACTCTTTTTGTCTCTCTCTCTCTTCCAGTTTTTCCTCTATTTTTTTCTGTTTTCATTTTTTTGTCGTTGTCGTCGTCCGCGTTGTCACTCCGCTCATAGCCGGGCTCCTTTGCTCCGTTGCCGCAAGAGTAGCTGCTCCTTCTATGAAGTAATCGGAGACGCGGGTCGATATCCGGTGGCATGGAGCTTGTACAATATCGAGGTCACAACCTCGCTCGCCCCCCCCCCCCCCCTCACCGCCTCTACTTTATCGATATGCGCAATCTTCATGTTCTGCTTTCCGCGCTCTAAATTGTCTCTGTCTGCCACGAAGATGAGTTATCGATTACTCCCCCCCCCCCTTTTTTTTTCTTTTCCTGTTGCGTTCACACATTCGGGTCGATCAGCAAAGTTACCCTGCACTTGCATTATCACCGCGTTCCTTCTGTATCCATTTTCATTACTCCCTCACCACTTGCGACAATCTCTTCTGTTTGCTCTCCTGCGACGCGATTTAATCGCTCGTTGCTTTTATATACGTACGTATATAGCAAGGAACGGAGTACCTCCCTCGCTTAACGCGTTTGTTTTCTTGCTTATAGCTGGACAGGCTAGCGTTCTATATGTTATACGAGTGTATGCAGTGCGACAGTGATTTCACGGTGCATCGACTCACAGAAGAATACGCAATATCGGCGGCTGCAATTCTATAGTTGATAAGCGGTCTGCGACTTCTCGAACCCCATTGGCACAGCGAGTACATCTTGAAGTTCAGCGCGTGTGTTCTTTGCTTATTTTTCCACAGAGACGCAGTTACTCTAGCTTTGTAGAGATTGCTTTGTCAGAGATAATAGCGCATAAATTTTACCCTTGTAATTCAGTACACCAGTGCAACATTAATTTAGTACTTGGAGTTGAACAATCGCTTATTTTATACGCACTTGAGTTGTTGCGCTGACTGTCTCGCTTATTTCACACGCAAGCCGACTGAGGTGATTATGAATAAGGCAAGATTTACAAAACGATAAGTATAGCTTGTCACCAGGTGAACATACTACTATGGCCTGCGTTTGCATAAACAAACAAACGAATGAGCACAACAATACTACATAATTTTAGAAGCAATGCAGTCGAGCATTCTGGGGTGCCGATAATTCTCGACTGCATTGTAACCATCCTAAGGTAGTCCTTGTCCCTTTATGTCATCAAGTCATCAAACGTTTATAGAACTGTCGCATATGGAATTCGCTGCGTGTGAAATGTGTTCTGTATGTTCGACGTACGCTGCTCCCGTTTATTGTCTCACCCGAAATGTCGCAGCTTCTTGTGCGAAGACGTTCTCTATTTAGAATGAACGAACGAACGCCTGTTTTGATCTCATTCCTCGACCCGCATTCATACGATAGCTTGGAGCACTTCGATACATTATTGACGCCACTGCAGCCTCCGCCGCTCGAGTGACACTTTTTCACACGTGGGCGTATTCCTCGTTCGCGTGTCGCGTTCCGCTGTGCGAGGCGCAGGCACTTCGCCCACTTGTCTCGCTGTCTAAAGGAGAGGGGTCTGCACAGGCGGTGTTGGTGTACAGCCCCTCCTCTCCCGGTCTCAAACAATTTCAATTACGCCAGTGTCCGTCGGTTCGTCGTTGGCTGGTCTCACTCAAAGAGGCGGCTGTGAGTGGACCTTGTTATACCTGCGGCCCCCCATCGAACCCCCTCCTTTGCCGTCTCGTTCGATTATACCGACTGACCTCGATATGACGCGCCCGCTGACCGACGGGTCCCTGTGCTCTGGAATAACCAGATGTCACGCGCGACATCCCGCTCCTTCTTTTTTATTTCTTTCTTTCTTACTTCCTTCTGGCTTCCTTTCTTTCTTTTCTGTTTTTCTGTTGTCAGTGTCCTTGCCCACTGGCTTCGAGCGCGAACCTCCGCACGTGCCGCGTGGCCGCGTCCTAACGAGACATGATGTTCGTCGGCCTTCGCCTCAGCCTACAGTGTTTCTATCGCACTTTTCAAATAGCATGCCTTCCTTTCTGTTCGTTTTTGTTTTCATCGCGTTCTTGTCCCTCGACCTTCTTCTTTCTTTTTTTCTCCTGTAGGTGTCGTTATCTGTCTCGCTGGTTCTGCAGCGTAGTAGCGCATTCTTTAGTTTTCGCATGCCAATTGGCACATCGCTCAGGGTTGTAGAGGGAGCGTGCCCCGCTCCTATCGCCGTTGGCATGCAGCTATCGCTGTTGATAAATATTTTGCAGAACACGAAGCTATTCCAAGCGATTCTCGAGGTCTGTAGTCGGGACAGAGACCAGGCTTAGTGAGCTCGAAAAGCTTTGTTATTGGCTTATATTTTGCAAAACGATGGAGGTAACCAAACTGAGCGCGTTCCTTAGATTCTTCCATTCTGAACCATCACTTCAACCTGTGTCAGATCGTCGGCGCTGCGCTCCCGTTCCTCTGCAGTTCTTAAAACGTTGCACAGTGCACGTGGAAGTTGGCCGATGCTGTGTAGGTGGATCACGAACCATCTTCCCGGCTATACGCGTGTCTTGTCTTTGAGCGTTTGTTCAACTTGAAGTCAATCACGGCGCCACAGCCGTGATGGATTCTTCAAGGAACCGAATTTCGATTGAATACCCTGCCGAGCCAGATGTCCGCGTTTCCGTTCCTTGAAAGGGCCTGTAGTTTGCGGAGGTGGACAGCCGAAGGTTCGTCGGCGCATGTGACCGCCGAGTTTGCCAAGTGACTCCGTGGCAAGGACTCGCGAAACTAGGAATCGCGTTTGGAAAACGCAGCCTTGGAAGGAGGCGTAGAGAGAGAGAATGAAGAGGAAAGGCAGGGAGGTTAACCAGATATGAGTCTCCGGTTTGCTACCCTACACTCGGGATGGGGGATAGGGGTTAGAAAGATGATAGAGAGGGGAACGCAAAAAAAAAAAAATGAACGCGCACACATGGAGACACACACACAAAAGGCGTTCCAGTTAGAGTCGTTCACACAGGCCGGTAGATCGCAAGAAGCGCAAAAGCGCTTGCACGGCCTTCTTCTGTGACGGTAAGTCCTTTCGATGTTGCAGAATTCTTTTTTCGGATAGTGGTTGGTCGTCCAGTTGGTCTAGTTCCTGGCTGAGGCATGCCCTCTGTGGACTGTACTGCGGGCAGGTGCACAAAATATGGCCAATTGATTCTTCATGGCCGCAGTGGTCACAGGTTGGGGTGTCGGTCATCCCTATGCGGAAGGCATAGGCTTTAGTAAAGGCAACGCCCAACCAAAGTCGATATAAAAGCGTGGCGTCTCTACGGCGAAGCTGTGATGGCGCTCGAAGACTTAATGTTGGATCAAGTGAGTGCAGTCGCGGATTTCTTAAATGTGGCTCATTCCATTGCGACGCGGTGCACTGCCGAGCAAGTAGGCGGAGCTTCCGTGCAGCGTCAGTTCTAGAAAGAGGAATGGGGACGTGGCGCTCCTCAGTATGGGCTGAGCGGGCAGCGTGATCCGCCCGTTCATTGCCGACAATCCCGCAGTGACTTGGAAGCCACTGAAAGGTTATGTCGTGGCCTGCATCACTTATATGGTGTAATGTCTCTGTAATATGGAATATTAGTTGTTCGTGCGGTCCGCGTCGTAAAGCTGACAGTAGAGACTGCAGTGCCGCCTTCGAGTCACAGAATATTGTCCATTTGTGTGGTGGTTCATCACCAATGTGATGAAGAGCAGTAAAGAGCGCTGCGAGCTCTGCTGCTGTCGATGTTGTCGCGTGGGTCGTCTTAAATTTGATTGTTGTAGCTTTCGCTGGTATGACGATTGCCGCCGCGGAGCTGCTTGGAAGGACAGATCCATCAGTGTAAATATGCGTAGAGTCACGGTAGTTCTCGTACAAATATAGTAGCGTGAGCTGTTTAAGGGCTGGTGATGACAGATCAGCTTTTTTCGAGATACCAGGTATTGCGAGGTTGATTTTCGGCTGAGCGAGGCACCATGGAGGGATCGAAGGTCTCGCAGCCGGAGTGAAACAAGCTGGCAATGATTCATCATATGCAGTTATCGTTTGGCTGAAAGATGTGTGTGGCCTGTCCGCTGGTAGAGAGGCTAAATGGTGACGAGGAGTCCTGGCTAGATGCCTTATATGGGTCCTGAGTACTTCAATTTCAATGTGGGTCTTGACAAGGTGGTCTCTAGCGATTGCTATCGTAGCCACTGTTGAAGCACTCTGAGGCAGGCCTAGACAGATCCGGAGCACTTGACCCTGAATACTTTGTATAGTGCGTAGATTCGTTTTGCCTGTGTTGTTTATTGCTGGCAAGCTGTATCGCAGAAATCCCAGAAAAAGCACCCTGTACAGGTGTAACATGGCACTAGGCGACATTCCCCAGGTCTTGCCAGCGAAAAATTTGAACAGGTGGCATATGCCTGTCAACCGTTTTTTCACGTAAGATATGTGTGGGCTCCATGACAAGTCCCTGTCGATTATGACACCTAGAAACTTGTACGATCGGACCCGTCGTATTACTTGGCCATTTATCGTTACACTGTAGTTTGCCATGGGTTTGCGCGTAAATGGCACCAGTGCGCATTTCTCGGAGGAAATTTCGAGGCCTCGATTACGGAGGTAGACAGCAGTTTGTGTCGCAGCTTTCTGAATTCTCGCTCGCAGCTGTAGGCGTGTTACTGCAGATGTCCATATGCAGATGTCATCCGCGTACATTGATAGCCTGACTGTGGTTGGCACGTCCTCAAGGAGAGCAATTAGTGTTAGATTGAATAACACGGGGCTAAGTACACCGCCCTGTGGGACGCCGCGGTAGCTATAATGTAGAGAAGTATGGCCTTCCTCGGTGCTTACAAAAAAGGATCGCGTGGATAGATAGCTCCGTATCCATTGAAACATCCGACCACCCACTCCTACCTCTGCGAGAGCAGAGAGGATGGCTTCATGCGTAACGTTGTCATACGCCCCTTTAACGTCGAGGAATAAGGATGCGCAGAGACGCTTACGGCGTTTCTCATGTTGAATGTAGGTGACCAGGTCGACGACGTTATCGATCGATGATCGACCGCGTCGGAAGCCCGCCATGGCATCTGGGTAGGTGTTGTGGTACTCCAAGTACCACTCCAGGCGTCCTAGGATCATCCTCTCCATTACTTTGCCCACACAGCTCGCCAAAGCGATCGGGCGATATGAGGAGAGCTCCAGCGGCGACTTGCCAGGCTTCAGCAGTGGAACAAGGCGACTTGTCTTCCAGGTTGTTGGTAGCGTGCCATTTCTCCAAGATTCATTGTACACCTCAAGAAGAACCTCTCTCGCTCGCTCCCCCAGGTGACACAAAGCTCGGTAGGAAATTCCGTCAGGTCCTGGCGCTGATGTGCGGCTACACAAAGCTAATGCTGCCTTAAGTTCGTGGATCGAGAATGGTAGATCCAACCGGTGATCACGTGGTGGCGGACAGCTGCTCGAAGGCGATGGAATGTTGGTAGCTGTGAGTTGGCCGGATAATCTGGCGCAGAAATCCTCTGCCACGTCAATCTCCGATCTCTTTTGAGAGAGGGCAAGTGCCTTGAATGGGAATCGCTGTACGGGAAGTGTCCGCAGTCCGCGCACCGTTCTCCATAGTTGCGATAAAGGCTTGCGTGGATCTAGCGACTCACAGAAGGCAGCCCACCGTTGCGATTCGAGCTTGTCTAACCGGCGCTGTATCTTCTTTTGCGTGCGCCTGGCGGTCCGTAGATCGTCCATTGTTTTCGTACGTCGGTATCTTCGTTCAGCACGTCGTCGGATTGCTCGAAGTCGTTCTAGTTCCACATCATAATCATTAAGTTTCGAGGAGCATGTTAGAGTACGCATAGTGTCTTGCACCACGCTCTTGATTGCCTCTTCCAAGTCGAAAGATGGATTGGCGTCGCAGTGTTCTTCCATAATAGACTGAAATTTAGGCCAGTCTACTCTTTGGATCGTATCCCGTATTTTGGAAGCGGTCAATCCTCTGATCTTGATGTACGTGGGGATATGGTCGCTTCCGTGCGTCTCTATGTCCACAAACCACCCTGCACGTCTGACTAGGCTTCGCGAGATGAAAGCCAAGTCAAGACAGCTGCTGTACGTGGAGCCACGTAAGAACGTAGGACTTCCATCATTCAGCAGCCAAAGTTCATTACTGGAGGCGAAAGATACCAGAGCTCTGCCTCGTGCGTTGATGATCGGACTTCCCCAGAGTGTATGATGGGCGTTGAAATCTCCAGTGATGACCCAGGGATTGGAAGTTGAGGAAAGGATGTCTCGTAGTCTGTTGTAATCAAATCGACTTGACGGAGATAGGTAGGCGCCTATAAAAGTGAAGGCCAGATTCTTTTTCCTTACGTTTAGGCATATATATTGATTGCTGTCATTAGGTGGTACAGGCTGATGAGTGTAGGTGAGGTCACGGCGAATGAACACCAAAACCTTACTGTTTTCGTAAACAGCTGACGACATAAATGATTCATATCCAGAAAGCCTGATTTTGTTCGATAAGTTCGGCTCGCAAATGACGATAATGGGAAACATATTGGCGAACACGAAGCGACGGAAATCCGAAAGGCGCGCTCTGAGTCCGCGGGCATTCCACTGAAAAATAGCTGCTTGTCGGACCTCTTCCCTAAAAGACCGTGGCTGTGGAGCCATGATCTACTCAAGGGTTGCAAGCACCGGACTCAGAGCGTCCAGTACTTGAAGCGCACTTCTGGCAGACGGTGTGTGCATGTTGCTTAGCAGCACGCGAATGGCATTCATTAAAGGCCTAATAAGTGCTATCACTTGCTCATCTGTTTTCCGCGACTCCTCGGATACAGCACCTTGCTGTACTGGGGGCGGCTTCTTCTGCGGCTCTTCTGGCGGTCGTGTACGCGGAAGTGGCGGCCATTCCTTTGTGGAGAGAGATCTGGCAGTTTGCTCCCTTCCAACATTGGTGATCGGAGTGCTGGAAACGTCCGCTGATGATGATGCTTGACGAGGGGACTTTTCCTGAAAGCTTGATGTTTTCCGCCGTGAAGACCGTTGTCGGTGACGTCGTCTTCGCCGTACTTTCACAGCGGCCTCTTTGTGGGTAGAGTTATCTCTCACCATTTGCTTAAGAATGGTGAACTCTTTCTTGATATGGGGACAGTCTTTGGAAGAGGCGCAGTGATCACCTTGACAGTTAGGACACTTGAACGTGGTTGCGCTGCAGTTGTCTTCTGAGTGGGGTTCGGCACATCGAGGGCACACGGCCGAATTTCTGCAAACACCCTTCACATGTCCAATCTTCTGACAATTGAAGCATTGCATTGGTCTTGGAATAAATGGTCGAACCTGGTGGCGAAAGTGGCCGACCTTCACGTAGGGTGGAAGGCAGTCGCCTTTGAAGGTTATCTTCACACAACGTGTGTTGCCGAGGCGACCAACATACACAATCACGTTGTGTTCGCTTGCTGGTTTTATGAGAATTGGGAGGTCTGCATTAGATATTTCATTGTCAATGTCATAGATGACTCCAGTTATTGTGGCACCATTCGTTGGCACGATGGATCGGACCTTGATGTTTCCCAGCTGCGTTACATGTTGTAGTATGGTCAGTGCACTCGGGTTCATCACATCGATTGCCAGGATGTTTCGTCTAGTATTTATCCTGACATCCTTGATCTCATTTGGCACGGTGTTCTCTAGATACACGGAGAGTGCTTGCCTGTTGAGGACGCGCAGGTTGTCGGTAGCGTTCTGTGGCACAAACAGGATGGAGTGAGGCCATCGCTGAGGAGCTGTTTTCACAGTGTTCGAGCTGGACGCCGAAGATGAGTTGATAATTCTTCGTTTGGCCTTGCGGTACTGGACAAGTCGAAAGCTGTCCTCCGAGGACTCGTCACCTGATGCGCAGTACAGCTCTGTGTCCTCGCTACCACTTGACGTACTTCCTCGCTTCCTCGAACCGATGTCCGCGGGTGAACGGGAACCGGGAGGATCCTCGGGGTGTTGTACATCCATCACCGCGATGGAGGGGGCGGTAGACCCCACAGGTGCAGTAAGAAGTCCAGAAAAACACAGAGACGGGCGAGATGTGTTCCGCAAGAGAAGCACTTCGTCTTCCTCCTCCAAGGAGGCGTAAATACACGAGTGTCTTTCGTGGCCCCTTCGTGACCTTCCCGTGGTACTTCGTCGTATCCGATAGCTTTAAGAATTTGCTTGACGCTTAACTTTGCGGTGTCTGCGCAAACCAACAAACAGCACGACTGAGCACCTTGGTCGTCTTCGATCGTGACGTTTCACTCCGCACAAGTTTGGCGTGATTGTCGCGGCATCACTCGCAAGAGGACTTACCTTGTTCAGTTTCACTTGACAGAAATGGCATTATTCGAGGCCTTTCTCAACCGTCAAACGCGACATTTCTCCTCCCATCAACTTATATTGCCCTTAATGTTTCATTCCCCCCCCTTTTTTTTCCCCACAACTAATCGTGAGTGTGCGCATCTTATATTTGGGCATGACGCGGCGTACGCGGTCTCGTCGCCCGATCTTTGCAGTCCCTTGGCGTGCACCGTATACAAGCATTCTTTAATCACCGGGGAATTCCGGGGTCATCACCGGGGTTCGCTTTTCTCTGCGTCGTCGTTGAAGACTCGAACAAATCGTTGGGCTGCTTAGCAATTTGCAACGTACATATGAGCCGAACTTTAGTTACGACTGCTCCTAGTCGTGATTCGCCGCCACTCACCGACATCCCCATCTTGCAGTGGCCTATCGCCGTCCGTCTTTCGTTTCCTGCCCCTTTTCTAAAAATAATTATTTCGCTCTTGGTGAGGTCACGGGCGTTAATGCCAACAAGCGGACAACGAGATGTTTTTCAGTGTGTCAAGCGCCAGAAGGTAAGCTTCAAAGGTGAAGAGAAATAATTAAAGAAAGAAAGAAAGAAAGCAAGAAAGAAAGAAAGAAAAGAAAGAAAGAAAGAAAGAATGGAGCGGGGCGTTCTTGGTTGAAAGCCCTGGAACTAGAGAGGCGAGTGAGAAAGGGAGGAAGGGAGGGAGGGATGTGGGGCGGCAGAGTGCACACGTGTGTTTCTGCTGCTGCTGCTGCCTGCCTGCCTTTCGCGGGCTCAAAAAGTTGCAACGCTGCACCAGCTGGCGCGTGGATTCCGGGGCATCGCGACGTCCTAGACGTCCCCGATCTGCCGCACCCTCTTCACCGCACTTTCGGCTCGGCGTGCACGTATGTTTTGCATCGACGGATTCGGTGTCCCCGTCTTATTATTTGCATTACTACTTCTCTCGCATCGACCCTCGGCTGCGGCGGTGTCGGCACAGCTTGCACTGTACTTCCCCGCGTCTCGTCACCCTCTCGGTTCACGTATAGGCGTCGACGCTTCCCGCGCGTTACCGCAGTTCCGTCTTATCTTTCGTTCTCTTTTTTTTTTTTCGTAGTCGCCATCGCCCAGCTGCCTCGCTCTTCGGCAGCCTCTTTTTTTTTGTGTTCTTTCTTTTCCGCGATGCTCGGAACGTGACGGCGTCAGCAAATATTAACAGCTACGAGGAGGAAGCGCTGCTCCCGCGTAGCTAGAGCAGAATGCGAGGCAAGTATATGCCATATAGCATTGCGCAGAAAGATATAACAGGCTCGTACGAAAGTGAGCGCGAGATATCGTGGATGCTGGGAAACTACGTAAAGAAGGAAGAGGTGGGGGAAGTTAGTCCAATACGAACTGAGAAAGAAGAGAGGGTGAGAGAAAGAGCCTGCAGTCCGCAAGATACCTTTTCGTCTCCGCGCGTGCCTCCTTTTTCGCATGTCGGCTTTCCCGCAATGCCCGCGACATACCACCTGCTTGTTGGCTGCTTGACACGAAAGCGCGTGCTCAAATGTATATACCGTCTCTCGAAATGCTGGATTGCGTGAGTGCGCGAGTTGGTCACTGATGAAGATGATGATGAAAGAAACTTTATATATATATATATATAAAAAAAGAGAACCGACGATCTTCTGCATGTCGCCATCAGGTAACATGCAGACGATCGCATGGAGAAACAGAAATAAACGAATAACATCGCCCCTCGTTAGGGCGAAGGTGAGCTTCAATACTGCACAATAAGGAGCTGCTCGCTTATGGCGCAATCCTAGGAAGTGTATATACGAGCACACACGGACGGGCACATCCGACCGAGCACAAATGCTCGCGCAGTGGTGGAGGTCAGTGCATCACGACGCAAGCAAGCAAACAAGCACGCAAGCAAGCAAGGCCGACGGACGAAGCGCGGCGCGCGTTGGTTCCGTGTGGCGAAATTGAAAAGGGGAAGATGAGCTCGCGACGGGCGGGAGCCCGGCCGAAGCCGCGCGAAGCACGGAAAAGGGGGCTGTGTCAGGAGAGCGGCGCTGAGCTAGGCCACACCACCGTCTCGCATCGGCGCGCCCTGGAGTTTGCGTTATAATGGGGAGAGAGATCGGCTGCTGCCTGCCGCTTCTCGGAGACGATGCGGGGCTTGCTTGCTTCCGCCGCCTTGCAGAGGCCCGACGTGTACAGCCTACCTCTTGGGAGCCTCGCGGATCGGCGCCGCAGCCCTCGATGTGGGCGGCGAAGCGAGATCGTGTTCTTCGTCCGCTTCTTCGCCTCCTCCGTAGCATTCTTACAGACGTGTAGAGCGCGCGCGGCGCCAAAACAAAATGGTCAGCGCCGGCCGCGCGGATGCAGCTGCCAATGTTCGGCCCTCGCGGTGGAAAGCGAAGGAAACGCGGAAAGCAGTGCGTATGTGTGATGTACGAGCAGGATCTGAGGCTCGGGCTGGTTTGGGAGGGCGACGTAGGACGATATGGTCGCATACTCAGTTGGAATTCAGCTCCCACGGGTCCCCCGTTCCCCCTTTTAACGCGATAGCGTTAAGGAGCTCGTGTCGCAGAAAAGCCGGTGTCGTCGGCGTCGGTGTCGGCGTTTGCGGCGTTGACCGTGAGCGATAAATCACGGCAGGCGCTTCATAAATAAAAAGCAACTTCCAAGATTGGCCCGGTGGGAATCGAACCAGGGTCTCCGGAGTGTGAGACGGAGACGCTACCACTCAGCCACGAGTTCGATGCTTCCAAGCGGTGCAAACGCGCCTCTAGTGAATGCGGTGTTGCCTTCGAAACGAGCCGTGGAAAGTTATACTGCGGTGTACATCGGTAATTATGAACATGTAACGTACAGAAGTCACAATTACACGAGTTGCGAAGTGCGTTTCCGCTGCATTTCTTCTGCGCTTTCCGCACACGCAGAGCCATCTTGCGGCAAACACAGAAGACCCCCTCCTCTCAATGTACGGCGCTGCCCCGACAGGAGGCGCGCCGCGCGCGCATTGGGACCGCTGCCAGGCGCGTCGCGGGACTCCCTCTCCCCTGACGACGCTTCGCCGTGCTCCCGGTTTAGATTACTATCTATCTCTCTGCCCGTGCCGATCACGACGTTTGGCTGGCGTAGATCGTTTCCCCTCCGAGACACCGAGTTCTTTGGTTCGTTCCGTTCGCTCAGGCGCACGTTTCGTTGCCGCGCCGAACGCTGCGTTGCTCGACGCTCACCGCGTGATAGGTGGGCGCTAAGTCCGATGCGGGGCGCATCGTAAGTGATCGCTGTGCCGTAGCGCATTGTCTTATACCCCTTGGCGGGTCGACGGGAACGCTGTCGCGTCCCACTCTTGAAGGCGAAGCTTAAGCGTCCTCCAAATTTTTTTTGTTTCTCTTTGCTTTATTTGATGGTTGCTTTTGTTCGCTTGTTTGCGTTTCCGTTATCACACCTATAGTTCTTTCCTTGTTTTTGTTTTTTGCCTTCTTCGCTGCAACAGGCTTGAACTGCTATTTTATTTCCTTTCTTTATGGTTCGCTTCCTCATGTCTCAATTCCTGCATGTTCTCTGTGGACTGCGAAGTGTGGGAAGTGTTGCTACTAAACGATGCATGCTCTCACCGTTATTCGGACTGAAAGCAAACCTACAGCGAATTTTAAAAAAAAGAACAAGAAGGAAAATGGTAAGGTGCTAACTAAACAAGCGCATTCCAGACACAGAAGAAAAACCTTGAGAAATGAACTAATATAAGTATATGCATATGTGCTGTCACATAACTTCCGAACATTATAGTGTCCAGCACACTATCCGTGTATAGTTTCGTTTCTTCTTGCCTTTTTCGTACTTACAGTTAACCTGAGCAGATAGTACCTGTCGCTGCATGTACCTCACTCGGGGGCACAACACGAGCCGAACGAACTCATAACAGGTACACTCTTTGTCAAATGTGTACGGGCCTTGTTACCTATGACAGCGAGGCTGACTATACGTGTTTCCTAAGGCATTTCCTATGATATTACGTCGTAGGAAGTTCCAACGCCCCGGTAAATGAAAAATCGCTTCCTCGTACTCACTATTCAGGTTTCTGTGATGTCGCAGGGGCACGGGAAGCACACCACACATACGAATAACATACATTGGGAAAGCCCGAAGTAGCCTGCGTGCTTCTGACAGAGGCTGTATACCTTCGTGAAGCATAAGTAAAATAAAAACCTCGAGAGAGGTTGGAGAAAGCAGCGCTGTCACCTGAGCATGCGTGCTCAGCGTTGTCCCAGGCGTGACCGCAACAATGCCGAGCGCTGCTAATTACTCACGATATCCGCCAATCGCTCACCGGAGGCCTTACGTGCGCGCACGCTTTGACGTTCCTCTTGTTTTTCCGTCGGACATGCTGAGTTATTTTGGCACGCCAAATTATGATATTATCTCTACGCTGGTATGGCTGGAGACACGAGAATGTATTAAAGAAAAAAAAAGGGGGAAGAAAGAAATGGCGGGAGGCTGGCGCAGAAGCAGCACAGAAAGGTCGAATAGACAGAAGAGAGCTGAAATATAGGGCATTAGGTGTGCGGTGTGATTTCAATGCTTGCGGGCTGTCACGCTAATTTCTATTTCGGACTGTGCGTTTTGAGTTCGCGTGCACTAGGTAGTTCGTTCTTCGTGTATGTCGTTCAGTAGTATATATCTAAAATAAGTTAGTAAGCAAATTAGTTGTTTTGTTTTTTGTTGGCACAGCAATCGCTCCTCGTGTAATGTTCCAAGAACGAGTTTATTCATGCTTTTATACTAACTTTTTCTCTCTCCACTGGCGAAACTTTGACAGAGATGCGTGACCCAAAGGTTGGCGCGATATGCCTATTGTTTGTAGGAATGCCGAGGTATTTTTTCGACGGAAATATAAGTTCATCTCCCACTAAATGCGCCGGTTGGAGGAGCGTCCTGCATCTGTAAAATTCGCCTAGGAAGTTAGAAAAGATACCACTCCCGAATATGACGTTTGAAAATGAGCAGCCATAATTAGTGACAGTTTCGGCGTATTGGTTACGCCTTCCGTACATCCTTGCTTGTTTTTTTCCTTCTTCTTTGCGATAATGTTTTACGAGTAGCTTCTGTTACTTCATTTTACTTCCTTTGTTGTGCTGCTTAAAAAAAATGAACAGAACGAATGTTGAGTTCAAGCTAAAAGTCAAAGAAATTGAGAGATAAGTATAGAAAGAACTTAAAACCAGCGCACGATTTTTTTCGCATTCAGATACAAAAGACCTGTGTAACGTGGCAGCCATCGCATAGAACTATGTTTATAGTGTATGTACAAACGACTGTTTGCCACCGCTTTTGCTAGTTCAGCTGACTGTGCGACAAAAAAAAAAAAATCAAAGCCAATAATCCAGATTGATATAGACAGTCAAATGTGAGAGAAGGCCACTTCGGTCCAGGACAGTCCGGCCCGCAAAGCTTGCCCGAATGGCCTTCCAGTAGCCATCTTTCAGTATCTTGTCGTCTTAGCGCGCGATGAAGCGCGCAGGCGCTGCGAATGTGCCTCCTTGATTTATAGAAATGGGACGAATTCGTCCGTATACGTGTACGCGTTGCTAAAGGAATGCAAGCGGCACTTGCAAACCGTCCTAAGCTTCTCTTGCTCGGCATGTCTACGTTTTTCTTTCGTGTACTTTGTCCGGAGGGGTGCGCTGTAATGTGTGCCTACACGTAGATGCGTGCGCATGCTTGTGGGCGCGGCTGTGTGTCTGTCCGGACTCGCAGGAATTGGGTCGTCGCGAGGCCTACGCGCGTAATCGCTCTCAATCAGCGTGGCATCGAACTGCGCAGCGCGTATAAGCTTGGCTGTAACTCATTTCTAAACAGCCGACTGGGTGGGGCTTTATTTGCAAGTGCAAGGTTGAGTCGTCGGTTGCATGTGTATATATATGGTCGTACTCGCAAGGCCCGGAAACACGCGTGACAGTTTGGTGTTTGACACGTGGCAACGGCTGGGACTTCTCACGTTCCTGTTTGACAGCTCTCTCTCTCTCTCTATTGTTTATCTTTTTCTTGCTACGTTTAGTTAGGCGTGCCATAATTTCTTTAGCAGCTTTAATACAAGTTAGGCCGTTAGGCTGGAATCGCTGTTCGTTCATAGCAGATGGAGTCCCACGAAAGTTACGGCGAGTTCTTTGTGATCGGTTATCACGAAGTTTCCCCGCTTTCTTTCAACAGCAAGTGCGCTGGTAGTCAACTTGCGCAGCGGTCAGCTTCCCAGGCTACCGACGGGTGCACACGTGACGCACTGCGTCGTACATATTTGGCGCTGTTAGAGCGCACCACCGTTGCCATACAACCTACTGTTTGTTCATGCTATAACTCCTTCTGTGTGTATTGGCATCACCACTGCGGAACGTTACGGTGTGTTTCATTAGTTACTTCCGTATGCGCATGTAACCTCAGTACAAATGCGAAAATATACTGTTCCCGTGCTTTTTTTTTCTTCATTTAGCGCTCTACCTCACTGCCATTCCCTGCGTCCTTGCAGTCCCCCTCCTCCTCCCGTTAACAAGACCTGTCCTTCGGGCAGAGCGCCATTTCACGACGCACTATAGGTTTTGCCGATGCGCGCTGCGATCGATACCACTCGGCTGGTCACCGGTTCTTCCTCTTCTATGCGCGTCGCCCGTTTGCGCGCGCACGTGTGAGTGTGCGTGTGTGTGTGTGTGCACCCAGGGTGGCGTGTACGTGACGCCTCGGTCTTCCCCTCCTCGCCAGCGGGTTTGACAAGTCGTCGACGAACGTGAGTGGCTTAGGTCGGAACTTCGATCGTCGCCGCACCCGCTGCTGCTCCTCCAGGCTGTCGCCCTCGCGCACGTTCGCGTCGCCAGCCCAGTCGTGTAGCTGCTTCCCCGTTTGAGAAAAGAACGAAAGCAAAGAAAGGAATGATCGACACGGCTGGAGTTGGATGCGAGGGAAGCCCAAGACATGGAGCTAAGGCAAAACTTGTGTGGCCGTCGCTGCTTTGGTACGAAAGGGCACGGGAGGGTTCTTGCGCTTCCTCACTTTTTCTTTTATTTTCGTTTCTTTTTTTATGTCGCGGTTTCTGTGTTTGTAAAGAGACGAGAAGGGGCTCGCAGAAACTTGCATGCAATGTTGCCTTGCGCACGCACACACTCATGCGCACAACTTTTGCATTCCTAAAGACGCCTTGAAAAAAAAAAAGTAAGCAAGAGAGAGTCATCTGACTAAGGGTGGCATTATTTGTAGTAAACAATGGATGTCGATACTAGTCTATGGCTGGCATTATATATATATATATATATGGCCATTAGAATACGCACACAACACGCCGTTGTAGGGCAGACAAACACATCGACCGAGGAACGAACGTCGGTGTGCAGTCCGATATACACTGCGTGGAAGCTTCCTGCATCGAAGACGCCGTAATGGTCGAAATGGCAGCGTCCCATATGCGGCCGATCGAAGCCGTATATGAAGTGGGCCGTTCCGCAGAATCGCACGGCCCGAAAAGGAACTTGGAGAGAAACGACGATGGAGGAACGGGAGCGAAATCAAACCCGCAGGGGGAAGGGGGGGGGGGGGGAGTGGAAACGAGCGAACCGCGTGTTTCCTCCCAAAGAAACACACACACACACACACACACACACACACACACACACACACACACACACACACACACACACACACACACACACACACACACACACACACACACACACACACACACACACACACGCACACACACACACACACACACACTCGGAGAATCTCTGACATAGACGCCAGATTCCGCTGCGCTCCGCGCTCTCTTGGTAATAGTAGCGACGTCGTATCCACTCCGATGCGGCTTGTGTCCGCGAGTGTCTGTGCGTGGCGCGCCGTATCGGCTGTGCACCTCGCCCCCCCCCCCCCCCCCTCCCTTTGCAGCAGCATCAGCGGCGAGCGCGAGTATTTTCGGGGGCGCGCGCGCGCGCGCGTACCTTTTTTTACGAGTCTTCCCTTTCACGGAGATTTTTATGATCGGCGCCGCTGCCCGGAGCATTAGACGGAATCAATAAACCGCCCGCCCCCCTTTTTCATCCGATCCTCCTCATCGCTTCGTGTTTGCCCCGCGGCTCTTCCATATACCGCATTCGCTCGCACCTAACCGGTCTTCCTTTCTCTCTTTTGAAGTTTTTAATTTAGGAAGCCTGCTTAAGGAAACGCCGTGGCTCAAAAATAATGCGGAGCCGTCCACTATGGCGGTTCTTTACGAAATAAATAAATAAATAAATCGGTAAGATTATCAGTCAATCGATTAATCGCACTCGCACGGATGTCGGCTGGTATTCTTGAATGCTGGCACAGTACCTCTAACCAATTCGCTGCCAATTTAAATAAAAAAGGGAGGTTAACGCCCCGAAGAAGCACACAAGCTATACGAGGGACTTAAGTTTACCGGACGGCCCCGTGGTAAATCTGACTTAGCTGGTGTTCGTTATAACGCGCACCTAAATCTAAGTATACGCGTTTGCGTTGCATTTCTGTTCCATCTAAATGCGGCCGCCACCACTGGGAATCGAACCGGTGACCTCGTGCTCCGCAGCAGAACGTTGAGGCTATATACCGATACACCGAGGCGTTCGACTGGCAGTTTAATTCGCGTTCAGAAATGCGCGAAAGTTGTAGTGTTAACTTTTGCGGGTTTCCATCCTCAGAAAGGCGGTTTAGGGGGCCGAAACCCACATAGTGTCTGCTTACGTTCAAGAAGATGCGGTACGCAGCCCCTCGCGCGAGCGCGGGATCATCGCGCTCTGAACAGTGCGCCGACGAGCGACGACGTCGAGTCGGGGAGGGAGGGAGGGGGAGAAGCGGCGGGCGCTCGGGACGTCTAAATGTTTAAACTGCCGCGATAAAACTTCCGATCCCTCCTGGTCGTCGCTCGTCCGTCTCGTACGTGCCGGCTGCCCTTCCTGCGTCGCGCTTTCCTTTTCTTCTTCTTCCCGTTTATTTCGTTATTTCCCCTTTATTGCCTTCCCTGTTTCTCTACACGCTGTTTTCTCTAAAGAAAAAAATAAAACGCCTCGAATTTTGGCGGTGTTTTCTGCCTTTAAGTGTTTTCTTGACGGTTTTTCCTATTTCGTTATGCTTTATATATTATTCTTCTCGGGCCTTCTCTCTGAGTATGTATGATACAATCTGCAGTTGTTGGCCCTATAAATATAAGCCCTGCTTCACGAAAAAAAGAAGAAAAAAAAAACCCTAGGAAAAGGTTTTCGAAAACAAGGCCGTTTGCCTCCGTGTGCAAGTGGCAGTGGTATAGTGGCGGTGGCGTTCGATCTGCTTTGCTAAATCGCGCATGCGGTCGAACTGGCTGTACGCCGCTGGCTCGGAAGAAAGAGGAAGGCTGAATCGTGTCACGCAGCGATGCTATTGACGCAAGAGCGGGAGAGACGCGTTCGCTTCGAAATTCGGCCGTTAGTGGCGAGGACGCCATAAGAAGTGGGGATATAGGCGGACCGAAACTTCGGCGTAAGCTGGCTGACCAGTGCACGGCCGTTTGTTGATCTCCTGAAAGTTGGTCGTAGATGCAAACGGCGGCCACATGCGCGCACATCGTGCCACCAAGTCACCTTGGCGGGTGTGCGGTGGAAAGCCAAAGGAAGTGCTTAGCCTTTCCGCTTATACGTGCCGCAGTTTACGGAATAGTGGAACACCGGAGTTATTTATGGTCGGCAGCAGCAGCAGCTGTGGTAACGACATCTTGTGGTTGGTTCGTTGAAGCACGATTTACCACAAACGTTATTGTTTCCAGCCGTTCTATATGCAAGGAGAGGAAAGAGCTACTATATACATCGGTGATTGTCTTCCTGCTTTCACCTTTCGCACTGCCGGTCATGTTTTCACATAGACCTGTTATTGCTATAATAGCTGTATGCGCTGTGGATGAACTGAACGTCGCAAGATGGCCTCATCAGCGCTGATGTTTTACGTTGTTCACGTCTATATCTCCGGTGTTCCCTAAATTATAATGCTGATAAGCTAAACTCTGTAACATAAAGACGCGACCGCCTCGTGGTGAGGTGGGCGGAGGGGGGGTCATGGGGAGCTGTATCAATGAGAACGAATTGTCGTTCTCAGCTCCTCTTATTATCTCATCAAACCTCCAAGGAACTTCCATCAAGGTTCTTGCTTCGTTTCAACCCCTTATCCCATTCGCATTCATCCGCATGGTATAATATATGCGGTGCTGCATTATCACCATAATTATCCAGTCGGCGTTCTCGCTATTTCCGTATGCGAGTGCATACTCCCAAGCGCGAACCTATCCACGAGAAAATAAATCTTTGTCAAGTCGCGCCGAGATAAAGCGACGGAGAACACCCGCGATTTCGTTATCTGACTCCGCGAAATGAATTGAATGCTGTTACTGAAACGTATCAAATCGTTATACCGGAATGCATGAATAAAAAAAATGTTTAAATATATTTCGAAAAACGGGAAGCTTCCTTTGAGCAAGCGAATGAGAAGCCCCTTCGGTATCTCATTTTTCTTCCGTCGTTATAAGCTGCAGCGTCTCGTCGTATAATTGCCACGCGCAATACATTACCCTTCGCGCTCCGTCTCCTCGGTAGGTGTCGCTTTGCCGGGTGATTAGGCGCGCGCGATTCATCTAAATCCGCCGCCCCTGCCCGTATAACCGACACCCCCCCGTCTCTCGCTCACACTCGTCCTTTATCTCCGAAAGCCCTCGCGGGTTCTTATTCCCGCCCGCCAAGTGACGGCGGCGCTCTGCGGTAATTGTCGCGGCCGCCGTCTTCGCGTCGGGTTACGTGGTGTACAGTGTAGAAGGGCGCGCGACCGCAAACGTCGGCCCGAGCTTATCGCGTTCGCGAACCCGAAGAACCGCAACGGCGGGTTGTTTCCGCGTTTTCTCATCTCACTCGGTTGTTGCCGCGTGTATGCTTGCTTTCCCTCCCTGTTTTTTTTTTTTACTTTTTGCCATCGTGCATGTCGATCAGACGGATCCTATTGCATTTTCCTCTGCTATATTATTACTGTGAAACGCGCGCGCGCGCGCGCGCGCGCGCACACACACACACACACACACACACACACACACACACACACACACACACACACACACACACACACACACACACACACACACACACACACACACACACACACACACACACACACGCACGCACGCACGCACACACACACGCACGCACGCACGCACGCACACACACACACACACACACACACACACACACACACACACGCACGCACGCACACTCTCACTCACTCTCTCTCTCTCTCTCTCTCTCTCTCTCTCTCTCTCTCTCCTGCTAAGCTGCTTTCTGGAGATATAAAGGAAGAATGATTATCTGTTCCTTCGAGGGTAGAAAACTTGAAACTACTTTGGCAGTGCCGCTGAAAGAAATGAGTCTACTTAGGCGTAACACAAGAAGCCGTATCGCGTAACAAGATCGCATATAAAAAAACCGAGACAGAACGAAGAAAGACACGGGGATGAAGGATGGGAATGAGCGGCTCGTTAAAGTGTATTGCCGTCCGCGCTCGCTTATATTTTCTTAAGTCTCGGAGTTAAGTGGAGATTGGGAGAATCGAAATACGGAATGCTCCCGGATCGCCGCGCGATGCTGGGAAAAGATCATCGCGCCTCTTTATTTAAAGCCACGTTCTGTTTCCAGTCATCTAAATTTATATCCTTGAGATCGATCTCTGTGTACTTGTTATTTTGGTTCGTGTTATCTCTTTTTCTTCGGTTCCGTTCGTTCCCGGCGCTGTCGTGCTGTGGCCTCAATTGTACTTAGAGGTGACAAATTCGGCGTCAATAATTATAAAAGTTAACCTGAACGGTCAGCTGCAGTAATTAGAAGTAAATGTTCTTTCTCTCAACTAAATTCCTCCAGTATATATGCATACTTGTACGAGTAACTTTATAGGTTCTTCTTTTTCTCTGAGTAACTGCATACAAACAGGAAAATAAGCTTCATTAGAGCCAACTTCCTCAAGACAACGTTAAAACGTTCACGCTACCGCATTTTTGTTAGTACACGGATACACATCATATCTACATAGACATACTGACCATATTCAAAATATTTTCAGTTGTGTGTGACTGGCGGCAGTCGCAAACATTGGCTGGCTTCCGGTGAACACGTTATTGCCCAGCAGCCATCATGACCGCAATAGGATAATTTAGAGATACCTTCTTATTTTTTTCGTCTGGCGTTTTTCTTTCTTTCCTTGTTTTTTTTTTATGTGTTTGTACAGCTCGATAAATTTACACCGTTCTGTCTCAAAACTTCGAGCAAACGTTCACCATAGAAAACTCCAAGTGGGGTGTCTCGAAATGTCGATACAAGGTTTTCTCAGTGGATCTTACAGCGCATTGGTGCACGTTCTTGCGACGGATCGACGGCCGGCTGTTTCGTTACTCGCCTGTATACGCATATCGCATAGTTTTTCGTTTCCTTTCGCTCTCCGCTTCAGTTTGGGATTACGCGAAAAGTCTGTAAATTATTTCGTGCCACCGTTGCTTTGTTTGTATTCTTCTTACCAACACTTCTCCACTTTTCTCTCGCGCACATTTGTTTTTTCTTTTTTCCCTGCGAGACACGCCTGGGACTTTTGCGCTGACTTTCTCGCTTTCCCGACGCGGCGATTCTCCGGTGGCTGGTGGTGCTCGCGTGTGTGTTATACGTTCGCGTACGTACGACGGGACAAGTTGTCGCGGCGCCGCCCCCGCATTCGTGTGACATACGACCAGAAACGTTCGCCGGAGCTGGTTGTTCTGCGTGATCAACGGTGCGCGCGCTTTGATCGATGGTTCGCGCGCATTGGCGACGCGGGTGGCGCGTTTGTCTCCAGCGGCGACGGGAACCGGAGGCCGAATCGGGGTCGACCGCGATCGGGCTCGAACACCGACAGGCGCCATCGAGGGAAGCGTTTTTAGCCCTTGGAATGGATATCTCGGACACGTATACCCGCGCACGGAACTGGCTCTAAGAGTGGTTTTTACATGCCGGTTTTCACACACACACACACGCCTGCCGGTGTCGAGCCTTTTTGCTAAATCGAAGCGGACGCTCGCCGGAGTTGATGGAGAGACTATATACGGAACGGAGCAGGAATTAAAGTATACTGAGAAATCTGGAGTTTGTACGTCGTATGTGGGGAATGCGATGGTGGGATATGTAAAGAACAGAGAGGAAGAACGGAAAATAAAGCGGAACACTGCTTCTGTATTTCGTGACGGGTGTCAAACGCATATGCCACCTTTGAGATCCTTTCTCACGCAGTAAAAACGTTGATTCCGGCGTTTCTTTGTCGAATATGGGTACATAAATCACTGCCTGCCATGGCTTTTCTTTCGTACATGACTGATCTCCACAACTGTTGGCCTGTGGAATTCTCCGAGTCGTTCTTGTTTTGTCTTGCAGATTTTCTTACTCAAGCACACTGGTCGAGAAAACGTTTCTTAAAAAAAAAAAAAAACACGTATAGAAGCAAGAAAGGCGCTTGCTCCTGCTCACTGAGAAGATATATGCCACGCCCGGCCATGACATGGGTGTATAACTCCTTGTAAGCGTCGGCGTGTGGTGGTCAATGTCGCTTTGTTTTCGACGACCTACTATGGTGACATAGCTGTAAGTTTGTCGCTCTAATGACCGATCTAGCAAAATGACGCGAATGCTCACCAAGCAGAGATTGCACTCTTATTATTATTATTATTATTATTATTATTATTATTATTATTATTATTATTATTATTATTATTTCTTTAATGCAATACCTTTGACCACTTACAGGTTTACATTAATGAAAATCGCGACGGATGGTCGCTCTCAATTCATCGCACAGTACCTTAGATGCATACTGTTATCATACCGCTAGTTTCTCTTCTACACTAGGACACCTGTGTTCCTTGCACTACAAACAGGAAGATAGAAACAACAACAATTGGGTTTAGCTGTGTAAGTCAGGTGGAGAGGTTGAAAAATAGTGCTGCTGCATTTAAGCTTTATACGGCCTGAGGCGCAATGCGTGGTGAAGCTTGAAGTTTATTTAAGATAAAACATTCGCAATGAACAACGACAACGACCGTAAGACCGTCGACGTCTTTGCCACCCTCTGATTTTCAGTCTGATCACCCACATCGTATCCAGAATCAACATAGGGGTCCACCCATGAGACGCAATAGTAGTTCACCCACAGGTAGAGAGAGAGATCATATTCAATGGCAGAGAGGCGGAGAGGTCGGCCTGAGTGAAGTGCCTCTAGCCTGCTACTCCACGCTGGCGAGGGGGTTTGGGGAATAAGAGAGATAGGGTGTGAAGAGGAATGAGGGTGGTGGTATGGTGAACCTGATGAGAGGGTTGCACAGCATACTGTTTCTGTGCAATGCGTACGTGTGCACTTCACAGCACAGCACATGTCATCTACGCGGGCAGAGCACCCACACGTAAACCTCGACAGAACGCGTTGGCCGAACCGAGCCTGCAAGTCTGTCGGGACGTAGTGCAGTTCTCACTCTCGTCACCACCGTTCATTGGCCGCTCGCAGGAAATGCGGATAAAGTAGAGAGCGCGAAAAATGAACGAAAGTATAGAAATCGGGCATCGGATGCCGCATCTCCGCGCATTTCTTGTCTGGAGAGGGAAATCAGGGGCGAGTAAGAAGACCGGGGCGTTGCGAAAGTGGACGAAAGAGAATGTCAGACGGAAAAAAAAAAAAAGTAAAGGACGAGAGCAGCTGGCCGGCGGACGTTTTCGTAGCGGACCGCGCAAGCAGAGACGTTCGATGGCCCGAGGAACATAATTCGAAGCCTACACGATGGTTGTCAAGGGATCAGTAACACGAGAGGAGTGGTGCCTCTTCATCTCGTTCTTCCCTCTATGCTGCCTTTTATTTTCTGGGAGCCACACAGCGGCGCGCTTTCGCTAGGTCTCTGCCATGAACGGCGTTCTTTCTCCCTGTGTCTCCTCCTCCCCCCCCTCCCTTTACCTCCTCTCTCCAACATAGCAAGCAGAGTTGAGGCGGCCAAGTAAATACTCGGACTACTCGTAGAGAGAGAGAGAGAGAGAGAGAGAGAGAGAGAGAGAAACAAAAAAAGAGTGCCAAAGACAGGAGGCAGGCCGAAGCAGTAATCGACAGTGGCTACAGAATAGACCGGCCTGCCACGGCTTCATCTCTTGGGAAAGAAGCAGGAGGAGATGGTGGGAGGCAGGATGGTGGGAGTCCGAAGGAAAAAAAAAGAACTGAATAAATAAATAAAAAAAAGAATACAGACCGTGTCTGACCGATGGTGCGAGAGGAGTTGGGGAGGTGGTCGAGAAATGCCTCGTGGACGTTTTCACTCTATTTGTCTTACGCCGTCGTCCGTGTGTTTGGTGTTCACTGTGTTGGGGAGGCGCCCGGTTGGTCGGTCGGTGGAGGGTACAGAATTCCCTGTCCGCGTCTCGCGTTTCCTTTGCCCTTTTCGTTGGCAAGCGCCGCCGCCGCGCCATAACTGCAATCACGCAACGAGGCGCGGTTCCGATGTTCGTTTCCTTTTGGCTGATATTTGAGGGACAACAGGCAGACGGCCCGGTTTCTAATAAACGCGCGAAGGAGGCGCACTGCGACGGCGTGCTGACATGGTTCTTATAGAACGCCGTAAAGAATGCGCTGTGCGAGACGCTATAACGTTTGGGTTGGCTGAAACGAAGAGAAAGGATGACGGCTGAGCTGAAGTACGGTTCGGCGCTCGGACTGCGTTGCAAAAGCGAAGATGCGTTCGTACAAGCAACCCTTCGTTTATTGCGAGAACACGGCGCAATATTTCTCGTCTCGAGTAATTGGATAAGGTGTCGAATAGCAGAGCGATGACCGCGTAACGTTGTCTGACCGTTTTCTCTATGTAGCTTTGTCGAGATCAGCTCCGATCGGACGAGATTTCTGTCCGAACAAGTTCGAGGATAGGGGGCGTATGCAGTTATCTGGGAAATTCGTTCACGTCGTGATAGGCGACGCGCTTACGACACAGCGATGTGTGTGCAAAGCTGGCTAGTCTGCGGCTGTTCGAGTGCCTCTGGCGTATGTCTGCCTGTCTTCTACCTGAATCGTGGTTTTGATGGGCACGTTTTGTGTAAGTAGAAAACAAGCAAGAAGTTACTCAGCCGTTCGTTTTCCATTCCTATTCATTCTTGTTTTTGAAGACATATGATGCGTATACACTGTTTATCGACATGTGTGCTTGCTTATCTTTCTCTGTTGACCGCTTTTCACCGGCTAACAAATTTTAAACGAAATCGCTACGCGCAGGAAATTTCGCGAGTGTGAGCGATAGTTCTATCCGTTGTCAGTTGTCACCGAACCTTATGCAATCTGATTGTATGTGCCACGCGAATTGTGTAGCACTTTCTGGAGCTTTCAACGAGTCATGTATAAAAGCCAACGCGCTTGACCCGCTGATCAGATTTGGGCGATCACCTACTGTGCTCGCCGCTAACGTTGTGCTTCGAGAGCTTTCGTGGGCCCAGGTTAGACCAATAAAAAAAAAAGAAAGAAAGAAAACATAGTTTTCAAGGTTACAGGTTTGCTACTGCGTTCTTCACCGTCACTACGACGAGAGAATATAAATTCTCCGCGTGCTAAAGTCGCGATTTTTTCATAACGCCTTGACGCTATCCTTGTTCAGCGGCTATCCCGCGGTAACCAAGGTGTTATAGCTCTACGCATGTTTGGGAAGCTCCAAATTGGGGTACCCTACCTTGTGTGTGTGTGTGTGTGTGTGTGTGCGTGTGTGTGTGTGTGTGTGTGTGTGTGTGTGTGTGTGTGTGTGTGTGTGTGTGCGTGTGCAAGATTCACGGTGTTTCTCAAGGTCGCAGTTAAAGCGCTGTGTGCTTTTGCGGCTTAGTGCTAACACACCGTTCGCTGCAGCCCAAAACGTGGGACCGTCCGCGGTCGCACGTGATGAAAGACGCGTCGTGGTCTAGAGGGTCACGGTAGTTTGGCCCACAGATGATGGCGCGAGTTTTCGGTGCACCGTTATTCGCCGCGCCTCCTGCGTTTATATTCCCGACCGTGTTATCTTCGCACCTCACCGCACTGAGACTCGCGCGGGCCTCTGTAATAAGCGCGCGGCAGAAGGAATCGGAAAGGCTGCGTTGTTGGTAAGGGAGGAAGGAGAGGGTGGCGGGAGAGGGGAAGGGTAAGTGACATAATGGCCGCGCGAAGCTCGGCGGGAACAAAGCATCGCGGCCGCGCCGCTGTCAAGTATACACTGCAGCAGGGTAGCACTCTTTGGCTACCGGTCACCCCCGACTGGCCGTGCGAATCCTTTGGCTCAAATTTTCTTTCAGAAGGCGGGCTATAGCGCCGCGCCGCGCGCTTGTGAGCGCCAGTGGAAGAAGGGCTCACCGGGTTGCCTGCTTTTGCCGTTGTTATTGTTCTTCGTCTACTGGACGTACCCTCGAGCTGTACTCCAACTGCCCCTCCAGGAAGCGAGAATCGCGAAGTGCGTTGCAGAGCAGACTCCCGAGTCTGCATGCCGTCGCGTGGGAACCTCGAGAGAACCTCTCGAAGCTTTTCACCTCTCCGCATCGCTTGTAGCTACGTGTTATATTTCAGACGTAGGACTGCGTACTGCTTCTGCTATAAGTTTGTGATGTCGCTGATTTGATCGACTCAATATGGGCTACTCCATCAAGTTACCGTGAATCTCTGTATATATATAAAATCTGGACAGACCTACCTACTAGCCAGCGCTGTCAGCTGGAACCGCTTCCGCGGTTCTTTCTATGCGCTAATCCGAGTGTATAGGCAAATTTGTTACTTTCAGTATGATAACCGCCACCACTGCCTGAGTGGTCTTCCACTCGAGGCACCACTGGCATTGACGGACACGGCAAAGCTCCGCTGAGAGGAACGCATATATAGATTCTTGTTGTTGACATGTTGTTTACGTCACACCTGGAAAAACAAAAACAAAAATTGCAGCGTTGTGGAGACCGTCGATTCTATGCGGCAAGGGCGCACGGTACGTCGCGTTGTACGGTTCGCAGTTTGCCCTAAGCATTTGCACGTGTCCGCTACATCGCAGCTTTCATGCGGATAGACCAGAAAAGCGATGCTGTGCTTTTGCGAGCGCAGAGGGTCTTCCTTCCTGTCCTTGTGCGCACGGCGCCACAAGGCGAGGTTGGCTGGAGCGATGACGAAGCCATGGAAGTCCCCGAGGAGCTTGTTTGATCGGAAGGAGATCGCCGCCGCCACACCGCGCGGCGAAGAGAATGAGAAGGGAGCGAAGCCTGTTCCGAGGATGACGTTGCTTCGTCCCCCCTCTCTCTCGATTCTGTTCTTCTTCTGGTCTTATTCGGTTTGCTTGTTCGTTCACGTACCTTTTGCTCGTTGCACTCTGTTTGGCTTTAGGATACAAGCTCTACTTCCCTCTTCTTTACAAACCCCACCCTCACCCCCCTCTTTTCTCGTCTTCAAACTGCGGTAACTCTTGTTTCTAGGTGCGTGTGTGTGTATATGCGCGCGCGCACGAGCACTCTTTCTCCCCCTCTCTCCCCCTCCCTTTTTATCGTGCATACATTGTTCATGAGCTTTCTCTGTGTCTTCTTCGGCCCCCTGCGCGCCTTAACCCCAGGACTGGTTTGTTCCCCACTCTCCTTCCTCATCTTCTTCGCATCTCTCCGCTCCGTTCTTTGCCTCCGTCGCCACCGCATGAATTATGGGTTCTCTCATCGCGTCTTCTCTGGCCTTCCTGCCGCCGCCGCCGCCGCTCCCCTTGCCGCCGCCGGCTGCTCCGGCCTCTCTGTCGCTCCCTGCTGCTGCACTCTGGCCTCCGTGTGCTCTTTCTCTTATTCCTTGGCTATTTCTTTTCTTTCTTCGTTTGTTTTCTCATCTTCCTTTCTATTTCTGTGTATGTTCTTTTCTTTCTTTATTTCAAACGACCTGTATGTTTTACCGATCTCGGGCTTCCTTTTTTCTTATTTCGCCCACAGCAAGTTCTTCACCCGCGTGCGCCTCTCTCTCCCTCTTTCTCTCTCTCTCTCTGTTCGTGGTGTGTGCGTTTGTGCGCGCCAACTCGCGAGCGCTCCGCGAAATTAAGGGACTACTACTACTACTGCTGCTGCTGCTGCTGCTGCTGCGGTGGTGCCCGGTTCTTGTGCGCCGTCTTTCTGCGGTCCGACCGAAAAGGAGGCACTCGCTTGCCGGCACGATCCCGCGAGGGTTGACTCTCGGCAGGCAGTGGTGGTGGTGGCCTATACGCCGCTGCCTCGGGGGCTCGGGTGAGGCTTCGCGCACAGCCGAAAAGCAAGGAGGAAATGGAGGGAAAAGGACCGTCGAATCTGCAGCAGCAACAGCAATAGGCCCGCGGCTTGGCATATAGAGAAATGAGCCCGCGCAGGCTGTCGGAGACGCTCGAGGGTTATCATTTGGATACACACGAGATTCTGTGTGCGCGCGCGCGTGCGGCGTGTGTTTGCCCAATCTGAATACGGCGGCGTAAGGAAATGAACTTCGGCAGAGCGAATGGGTGAATGTCGTATACTTGATGAGACGTAAAAAGGAGGGTCGTAGAGGAGTTCTCGCGACTGTTATATGGCCATGCTCTTTCTTTCTTTTTGATGAAGCGAAAAGACTTCATCACTGTTCTAATCGCGGTCTCCCTACCGTCTATGAAGAGGAAATTAATAATAAAATGGAATGATGTCTGATCTGACGCGCAGAGAGCGCTTCTGTACGTCATGTATAATTCAAACCTTGTCATGCTATGATGGAAGCGTGTAGCCTTAAGGAAGGCGGCCTCGCGCTCAGGTATATATAACCTCGTTTGTAGTCGTGCTGTTCTGTCGGAGTTCGTACTGTTGTGCGTGCGCGCGTAGCATATCGTGGTTATTTAATGCGCCCAAGAGAATATTATAAAAGAATCTCGATTCATCTCCAACATTGCGGTCCAGCAAGGAAAGAAACGAATAAATAGCAGCAAAACGAGAATAGAAGAAATGAAGTGGTGTGGGAGCTCTCAGGTTTATTTCCCTCCTGTCCTTGGAGAAATGAATGTGAGGACTGTACCAGACGGGGGACTTGCGTCATAGTTCATGCAACCTGTCACGAAACAGCTTTTTCTTCGCCGGGCATTAAACGCTGAAATGAAGTGGTGCGTGAGTTCCCAGGTTTCTTTTTATCCTATCGTAGGCAAAATACACGAGAGCGCTATATCAGACGGGAGACTTGCGTCATAGTTCAACCTGTCACGAGGCAGCTCCTCCTTCTCCCTCATTTAAAGGCTTAGAGGCTTCTCTGCGCCTGCACGCTTCAACGCTTCGGGCGGCCGTTGGGTTTCACGACTGTATATGTGTGAGACCTTCCGCGCCAAGGGTCAGTTCTCTCGAACAGGGAAGGCTCATTCGCTCGCGCCCACTGCAGCCACGGCTTCCCAACTTCTCTCGGTTCTAGACAGCAGGCTGATTACGTTGCCCTTAAGGATGTGCCTTTTCTGCTGCTGCGTCGCTTCCCCCGCACAACTGCTCCGTCTTCTGCTTTCCTCGCCCCGACGCTTGGAAAGTGCTCGCTCGCCGGTTAGCACTCTGTGGCCAAATAAACGGGAACAACAACACACCATCGCGCTCGTGATGAATGGACACATCCACGTGCCTTGCCCTCCTCTTCCCTCCTCTCGCCGCGTCTTGCTTGGAGCGTGTGCTTGAAGCTAGCGTCCATGCTTTTTTTGTGCCTCCTTTTCTTTCGGGCACTTCACACTTTATTCTCGTTTTGTTTTCAATAAACCGCACGCCAGCGAAGCGGTATACACTTGTTTCCAAGAAACGTGCGTGGAGGCGCCGCGATGGTGGCGTTTTCGCGATCGTCGAGGAAAACAACGTTATGGATGGTGTGCGCACCTACTCGGCCGCCACCATTTTGGTGGGGGCCACGAAAAAGGCGAGCGGAAGAACAGCAGCGCCAACAAACAGCAGCACCGACAACACCGTCGACGACGGCAGACTTTGAGCTCGGTGATGCGTGCTGACTGGCTCCAAAGCCGAGTGCGAAGGAGGGGAAACACTTTGCGTGATGGGAGACGTAATGCACTTTTTTACATCATCCTCTTTTCGAAGGAGTCCGTTCGCCGGCACGGCGACGTCTTCATCTTTAGGTTGCACGCTAAATTGAGAGAGGGCGCGATAGTAGTTCACTGCAGGGGAGGCTCGACGAAGCGCTGGGCCTGCGTCCCTTTCCTTCGCTTATAGCTTGTTGGCGGGTGCGCCTTTCGGATGCCGCCGTACAAACAAAATTCAACAAATAGAGAGTGACAAACAGAGCGAGAGCAAGAAAGCCGTTGGGGGAGACGATGAAGGGAGGACAACTGGGAGGAGCCGGAAAATGAGATAACGCCGCGAAGACGTGCCCCGACGTTGCGCCTGCCTTTTAGGAATGCCGCGGCGGCTCGCTCGACCTGTGGCACGGGCCGTCGCCGGGCCTTATCAGTCGAAATCCCGTCTCCGCGGTGTGTGTTGGCGACGAAAGGCTTTTCCGTATACCTGTTTCCGACACGCACGTCGTCACGTATTCGCTAAGTACGCCACGTTTTGAAATCTCTTGCGTCTCTCATTACGGAGACCGTGTCCTGGCTCCCTGCCTCTAGCCGGCAGAAGCCGCAGAAAATGCAGGGAGCAACATTACTGGTGTCGCCATCTTTTGATGGCCTTCGAAGTTTGGTTGTGTCCGGATGCCTCTTTGGGGCATTTCCGGATTCCCCTACCAGCAGGCTTTTTACAAGCAGAATCTTCTCCTTAGTTCGTAATTCGCGTTCCCGGTTGCTCGTTTGGTGCCCGATTTGTGCCCATTACTTTGTTTGCAGTTCATTGGTCTGGCCGAGACGAGAATATGCGGATACAGAGTTGGTGTAGTAGCTATACAGGCGCATATAGTTTTGGTCATTGAGAAATTACTGGGAAGCAATTTACGAAGCATAGCGCTCGTTGCTTCTGCTAGCGCTTTCTTTGCGCGTCGTCATTCATTATCATAACGATCATCGTCATCATTATCGGCAGCCATTTCATGTCCACTGGGCAGTACGAAGGCATTTCTGCAGCATGGGTACAGTAACGGCCCGTGTGAATTCCTGCTGTATACGTATCCGCGTGGTCATGTATGATCGATTAAAAACTGGGTCATCTTTCTTTTCTTTTGAGGGGGGGGGGGAGGGGGTAGCAGTAAACTAGCTCAGCAAGGGGATAGCCGGCCAATAAGCACTCGCGATGTCAGAGATTATCGGCTCCCTAGTAACGTGCGCTTCGACTAGGTGACACGACATTAGCGGACACGACGTGAATTATTTATTGTTCTCTTCCTGCTATACGGCGGCTCTCGACACGGAATGCGTAATGAGGGACACGCGCTGTCGTGCGGACATCGATGGTGGTTGCGGGAAAGAAACCGTCGGGTGGTCCCTGCCTTTTACGAGCCATTTTACGGTTATTGCTATCGTTACATTTACAGCGTCCTTGTTTTCATTTCTCTCTCTCTCTCTCATTCCCTACTGTGTCTCGCGCTTGTTTTGTGGATAAGTACTTCGTTTCTCTTCCTTCCTACATGGCATTGATAGTAAGTGACCCTAAAATTAACTCCAGAATAACAGCCATGTTCCGCAGGGCGTCGCATACACTCGGAGCGCCGCGGTGCCCAACGGAACACAGTTTATATTTAATTGTGTCTACGTTTGCGGGGAAGTGAAGACAGGCATGTTGAAGTAGTTTCCTCATTGTTTTTTTTTTCCCTTATTGGTAGCTCAGTGAAAGCACATATCTGTCGTGCTCCTCGTCATTAATCAGCTATTCGTGTAATGACTAGTAATAAAACGCGCTCGTCGAAGCACCGTCTTTACAGCCTACCGGGGATCGTTCATTTCGGCGCTACCTTCCAGAAAGTGGGTTGATCTAAGTATAGAAGTAGACCAGGCCTGGCGGTGACGCTGTCGTAGAGCATAGTTTGCAAGGTGACCAGCATTCGTTATATATAATGTATAGGTTCCTCAAACGCACTGTTCCTCGTTGACCTCTTTCCTGTTCACTCTGTGCGGCTTGTTCTATTTAAGTGATCCTTATACCGTCACTCCAGTAGTCCTAGTTGTTCAATAGTTGTGGTAGTTTAACGGCGCACTAGGTAGCAGGGCAGAGTCGGGAAGACGTTGGGGCCCGTCTTATCGAAGCGCAACAACTATTCGGTTCAGCGCACAACGCTATATAGCGAAGTCGGCATGCGCTGGAGAGACGAGCGAGTCCAAACAGGCGCGCAAACTACGTACCAGTAGCCCCCAAGCAGGGCCCGGGCACACTTCCGGCTAGCACTCGGGAAGTCGAAGTATTGAACGATCAATCAGGCTTGTTTATATACAGCGTGTTTGATCGCAAGCTCCGGGCCGCAGCGAGCGAATGACCCGAAATCATAAAAAAGGAGGAGTCGACACCAGGCACCACCGGTATTAGTTTCCCCGATATTATTGTTTCTGCGTTCTTGGGCGCTCTTTTATTTTTTTTTCTTTCCCTGGCGTGCTCCCCTCGCCGGCTCTCTTCGCCCGCGCTTCTTTTTCGCACGTCGATTCATATCCGAATCATTAAGGGATCCGACCCCGTTTGGTTAATGATGCGCGAGCTTTATTAATGAGAATAAGCTTTCTCTCGGGTAAGTTTGCTCCACGGCGTTATGTGTACAGTACGTATACTTTTTAATCATCTTTCTTTCTTTCTTTTTTCCCTCGCTCGCTCGGGCTGTGATGTCAGGAACGCCACGCCACGCTCGGGCTAAGTTAAGCTCGGCCCGTGTGCGGACAGTGGTGGTGATGCACGGGCGAGTGCGGACGAAAAACGAGGCTGGAAATTAAATATGAAAAGCGAAGGGCGCGCTTCAACCATGCAGACCCCCCTACCACCACCACCACCGCCACCTCATCCCCCTAGGACCCACTCCTCGTTCCCGTGTGGTGCGTTTTCGTCGGGCCGGGAGAGATACGAGAGTCTGCAGCTTCTCGCCTAGTTCACAGCCCGGCTGCGTTTTGCGCATGAATGAATGTACAGAGGTGCGTGGCGTGGTACAGCGTTACGGATCGTTAGGAACTACACTTACGAAGAAATCAGGAAGAATAAAAAGAAACACAGAAGAAAAGAAATCAAGCTGTCGCTACGCGCATGCCGTGCTTGAAAAGAAAGGAGCGAAGGCCTCCAATCTGCGAGCGGCGGGAGTTGCTCGCTTGCGGTCACAATTAACGGGGCGTTACTCGGTATTTGATTGGCGCGACGTTGATGTTCGAGAAATTATAATGCACAGTATCGAGCCATTTTGCCACACTCTTCTAGGATCTTCCCCCTCTCTTATTATTACCCTTCCTTGTCTTGTTAAGTACACGTATGCGCGCACATGCGTACGGCTTGCAGAGGGTGCGATAAACTAAGGACGCAGTTAGGTTCTTGCCGTTAATTAGTCGGCGCGAATGAGAACGCGCGCACGGTTCAGCCAGCCTTATTATAGGTGCCAGCATCGGCAGGTTAGTTGCGTGCAGTGTTGCATATCGATGTTGCTTCACTAAAGCTGTCCAACTTTTCATGAAGTGGCCGTCTCCACAACTATAGTCACAAACCACTTATATATTATTAAGTGTTGGCGAAATTATTGTCAGTGCAGTTAGCGTCTATTTACTACATACGCATAGAAACTGTTTGAGCAGCCTGCGCACATCTTTATTCATGAAGCATGTGAGCTTTACTGTCTTCAGCTGGTTTTCCTACCCCTATACTTTTATTGGAGAGCCACTGCTGCACTCAATATCGGCACTCGGTTTATACCGCCGTGTAGAAAGAGTGCAGTAAACTAAATTATCGTCGTTTAGTCGCTGCGCCAAATCCGCGCGTTCCACCAGAGAGGCAGGAGGCCCGCAACGAAAAAACGTGGAAGATGGAAACAACAGCCGACTCGGCGGCGCGTGATTACCGACCCGCGGCAGTCGTCGTCGGCCTCGACTTCTTGTGCAGTCGTCGAGCTTCCTCGGCGCCAACGAACGCAATTCCCATCGCCCAAACTCACTCGCGCTTACAGATACGCCATTCGGCTAAGGTTGTTCGGGGGGGGGGGGGAGGAAAGTAATTGGGCGGCCTGTCCGCACCGGTCGCGAAAGAGTAACGGAATTAGGCGCCCGTCGTCTCTCGGTGACGATCGTTAGCGACCTCGGATTTGTCGCGAGCGATGATGCGCGCGCTGGTTTGTTTATCTGCTTGCTCGGTCCGTTCGTGCGCGCCGCCTGTGACTTTGTCTGTGCGGTTGTAGGCGGAGGCGCGCTTATTGCTCACGTTCTCCTTTATCGGCACCGAAGTATAGGGCGCGCTCTTATCTCACTTGTAGTACCGTGCAGGGTTGCTAGAGCTGCAGCCCTCGCCTATCGATCAGTATCCTCGTAGATTGGGATGGCAGACCCTTCAGCAGTCAAGATGCGACGCATTTGTCGCAGCTAACGACAAGGATCGAATGAGCGAGCGACAAGGACGAATTTACAGAAGCGTTTGTAGTACGAAACGATACCTTCAGAATGGATGCCACATTCATGGCTATATTGTATACATGAGGGGGAGGCTACAAACCATTTAGGAATGTAAATATCTACTCCTGTAGTGGAAGTAAGCTACTTCAAGATTATCGTGCTTCTAGGGCAAAATGACTATTAGTGATGAAATAACTGCAGCGCAGGAGCAACGAAGTTTGAAATGCAGTTATAGCACTTGGAACGCTTATACTTTACCGCTCGACTCGTACAACACGTCTAGTACGTGCGCTATGAACTCGTGCCACGTATTAGCAAATACTTCGTGCAATACGGGCAACTATTCTGTAGTGATTATCCAGCGTATTGCGGCAATCAGTCACAAGGCGTTGCTACGCGCAGGGAATTTATTTGCGAGATCGACATAAGTTTGCACGACGCCAAGCTGCAGCTTCGGCTACGCTGCACTGTACTATTAGGACCGCGCCTAGATACTGCGCGACATATCGCAAGATCCGAGAAGTTTGGCCACGTATGTTCCGATGTGCCGGGGCACATCCTATACACATAGAGGCAGGAATAAGGGCCGAGAAAATAGGGGGCAAGGCAGATATAAGAAGGATGTTTGACTTGACCTGGCTCCCTTCTCGCACATGATGCCGCCGCCGCGACTAGGGCGCCTCCCGTGGTGATCGCCGAGGCACTCGCGGAGACGCCGGCTAATACAGCCGGGGCAATAAGGGGCCCGGGCGACGGAAGAACTCGCCGGTCAGAAGCAAACGAGACGGGAGGAGCGCCCTGCAAACGAGCCTGACCCCGATATGAAGAGCCATCGCCTTGATATTGTGCGCGGACTGGTCGCTTAAGTGCTATACACAGCCGCCATGGGCGGACGCTCCAGACCTACACGGACACACACTCGTATTCGGTACGGCATGTAGGGCGTGCTCGCTTAGTCCAAGACCGCGGCATACTGCGGACTGTAACGAACAGGGGCAACCTTGCAATGAGCGTGTTTACATATCGGCGCGCCCGCGCCACGTGTGTCTGTGCGATCGTGCGTGCGTGTGTGTAAAGGCTCAGTGCCAGTGGGGGAGGAGACAAAAGTTGGAGGACGCTGATTAAGAGATGGAGAGAGAGAGATGATGAATAAACAAGAGAACCATAAGCGCGGCATGCACTCGGGGCGTCCTAGTTCGCGTAATATATATGTGAATCGCAGCCGCCTGGCTATGTATATGTGCATAGTTGCTTCGTACCCGTTTGTGTGCGACTTGTGTGCGAATTTTGTTTTTGTAAAACGCGTACGCATGCGCTCTGAGCGGAACGGTGCGCGTACTATATGCACTCCCGCCCTGTACGTATACAGGGTGTTTCAGCTAACTATAGCCAGAGTTTAGAAATATGCCGATGCACTCTAAGACGACGCTGCCACCTGCATGTTGCTCGCTTTTGTGTGTAGTGTGTCACGCTATATCTTGTATGTTGCTTAATTAGATAACTAGCGGAATATTAATTAACCCACTTCGGAAGCAATGAAGCTAGCAAAAAAAAATCGGATTAGAAAATTGCTCAGCGGTTTGCAAAACGTCCGATTAGACAGTTTACAACTTTCTATCTATTAAGTATTAGTGTTTTTCAGATTACTGCGGATGCGGGCGAAAAAAAATTTTTAAAAATATATATATATATATATATATATATATATATATATATATATATATATATATATATATATATATATATATATATATATATATATATATATATATACCACGCGACACCAGCTTGCACGCCATGATTACAGCGCTCCCAAACTTTCCACGTACAAACGAACATGGCATCTGTAGCAGCGCGCGCTGTCGCTTAAAAGGCGACAGGGCAGTGGCGAAAGCGTTGGCTGTGTGATTTACGCCAGCGATGTGCTTTCCTCGCGGCGGTTCACGATAGCGATAAGCAGACCCAGCGGCAGCACACCCGGCTAAATGCTGTGTTCGTTTGTGCGCGGAACGCTTGGGAGCAGTGCAATCAGGACGCCCAAACAAGCATGTCACGTGGTTATTTTTTTTTTTAATTTCGCGGGCATCCGCAGTAAGCTGCAAAACACTAATATTTAATACACAGAAAGTTATAAACTGTCTAATCGGACGCTTTGCAAACCGCTCTGCAACTTCATAATTCGAATTTTTTTTTTTGCTAGCTCCGTTGCTTCAGAAATCGGTTAATTAATCTTGACTAGTTGTCTAATTAAGCAAAATAGAAAAAAAATAGCGTGACACACAACATACAAAAGCTAGCAACATGCATTTGGTCGTGTTGTCTTTATACTCCGGCCAGAGTTAGCTGAAGCACCCTGTTTACGTGGGCCACTTGCATGCAGCAGGCATACTCCGCGGTTGGCAGGGCAAGCGAGATACCGATCTTAATGCTCTCAGTTGGGACATGAGTGCCGCTGCCTGCAGTGATGAGTGTGTGTGTCCACGTTTTTATGTCGGCTCTTCTTTACAACCTTTCCTGTTTTTTTTTACCCCTGACCTCGCGCTGCTAGACGCTGATCGTCGTTGCGAAAACGGTAGTTGTCCTTGCTCGCTTTTAATTTCTTTTTCTTTCTTTTATAGGGGGGGGGGGGATCACCGGAAATCCCGGCTCGCTATATTACTTACAAATGGGTTCGAACGACGAATGGTTAATTGAACCCGAGTGGGCGTATATAGACCCCCGCAGCGGTGTTATCTCGCATGGCTTTTTTTTTTTTTAACCGTACGCGAACGCTAGCGATTTGTCGATGGGAAATTTTGGATGAGGCTTCGATAGACCCGTTACGCGAAGCGTCTTTTCGCGAGCGCCTATTATCGGACCGGGAGGGGGGGAGTGCGAGGTTGGCATGGTGCGCGCGTCGGTGATGTACACGTAGCGGGTGTTTGCCACGCTGCGTGATATACGCGGACCTAGACTATAGCGGCGCGGAGATCTGTGCACGACAGGAAGTACTTCAGATTCGACCCGCTGCGAAACACGCGGCAAACATTTTTCTTTTCTTTTCCCTTTATTTTTTTTTCCAATCGATCGTGCTGCGTGTGCTATATGGCGTCTTGCCGCACACCGCGTTGGCTGTGAACGGAAACTGCAGGTTCAGTGGTACTGGCATTCGCGGTCGAATTGGTAGGCAGGCGCTGGCTTATGACCCCAGGTGGTCCACCCCCCCCCCCTTTTTTTTTTCTTTTTATGTTTGACATCATCAACGCTTCCTTTCTTTGTTCTTTCCTCTCTCTTTCCTTTTTTTTCCTTTCTCAGCTAGCTGAACAGGAGGTCGCGGGATCGAATCCCGGCCGCGGCAGCCGCATTTTGGTGGGGGCGAAATGCAAGAACACCCGTGGTCCTGTGCATTGGGGGCACGTTAAATATCCCCTGGTGGTCAAAATTAATCCGGAGTTCCACCATTATACTTGTATACAAATCGTAGTTTTGGCGCGTAAAACCCCAGAATTCAGTACAGCCCAATTTTTTTCTCAGCTATATTATTATTATTATTATTATTTGTTTTGAAAACATACATACAGATGGCAGGAAAGGAAAAGCGACGAGCAGGCTGGCAATTGCTACCGGAAGGTGCACAACGCCTGCCTATTCTTCAACAAGGAGGAGACATAAACATAGAAATGGAACATAGGAAGAACGGGAGGAAAGGAGAAAGAAAGAGAATGATGATAAATCTCAAAAATGAAGCAGAACACACACAGTGCAGGTTACGCACGGCACAGGTCGCACACAGTATAGAGCCGCTCACTGCAGGTCACGCTTCTAAGGAATGTTAACATAGAATCGCGTCTGAAGTATTGTCATTTTGAAAAAAAAAATAGAAATAGGCTACAAACGTGAACCTAAATTAGTTACTTCTAAAAAAAAAAAACGGAAGGAGCGCGCGATCAGCCTGCGTGTCGTGACGCACAACCGCGGGGTTACAAACATTCGTCGAGTGTCGTACACCTCAGCAGGACAAGGAGATGACAGTCTCCCTCCACTAGCGACGTGCGCTGCGCAATGTAAGCGGGACACTCCAAAATCAGTTGCGGAAGTGTCTCGCCGCAACCGAAAGACGCACGCTATGGACTGGTCGCGCGTCCTTACGCGAGTCGTCGTTGGAATACGCACCCAGAAGTGCACAAACATTACACCCTCAGAGAAAGAGAGAGAGAGACACCAGCATTCAGAGGTATTTAAAGCGCTGATTACAGCAGGTCAGTTCCAGCAGCTGTATAGGGACCGGAAGTAGCGGTGGCAGTGGACTCTGCTGCCGTGCAAGGGAGTGGCGCGACAAATCAGCGACAGCAAGGCTGCTGCAGCAGCACTCGAAGCCCTCTTAGGCTATGATTACAGTTTAGCGTGTCGGGCTTGAGCGCGCGTTCTTTTCCTATCATTCATCATGTATTCGAACGTGCGGGCACCAAATCACAGGAGCGCCTATTCGGCGGTGTGTGTGTGTGTGCGTATGTGTGCGTGTTTTTGCACTCTTCATGTTTCTTTTTCATTGCTTTCTCTTATATTTTTCTCCTCTGTATAACGTAAGGTCGCCCTATGTCGAAATTTTGCCAGTGGCATGTTCGTGCATTCGGTGTGCCTTATGTATACTGTGTGCGCAAGTTTTAAAGTATGCACGATTTGTAGTTTAGATCTACTTAATTTGTCTTAGTATTCTGCGTATTACCATATTATCTTACTTTTTTAATCATTATGTGCCGGGCATTTAATGATAGATTCACGCGAAACTACGGGAACAGTGACCAAGGTATTTCCCAGGAAGCCAAGATATAAACGCATATTGAATGAAGAAAGAATATTGATAGCCAGCCCACCGTGAGTCAGTTTAGCAGCAACTTGCTTTCATGCGCAAGACGGTCAGTTGTTAAAACGAGCGCATCAGCACAGAGTACGGGCGGTTTGTTCCACCTGGCAAGTGTAATGTTTCCCGGCGTAGAAGCGGATTACCCATGGTTGGTGGCGCTGGCACATCCCTGCACACACGGGCAGTGCATTGATTTGATTGTCACTTCGATTTAGTTGTCGCTCTCACTGGATTGGCGTACTCGATCTTTTACTTTGGTTTTTCTCGTTTACGTTTGTCTGTGGGCGCTTCGGCAAATACCATCCCAAGCGGCACCGAGAGCGCGGATTGACTCAAGAGGAGGAAGGGGCCGAGAAAGAACGCTGCTCATTTTCGCCAGCCCCCAGAACGCTCGACTCGCTAATGGTCGTCGCGTTCGCACACAAAGTTCGTCGTCGCATGTGCGGGACACGATGGGACCGGAAATAGCGCCCTCCTCTCTCTCTCTCTCTCTACATATACAGAGCGCGCCAGCGCGTAGAACGTAAGCGGTTTTTCTCGGAAAAGCCTCCGCGAAGCACGGTGACGTGACTGATGGAGCTCCTCCAGGTCCGTGGGACTTGTTGCTGGCACGAGACCGACCGACCGACCGACCGCGGCAGTGTGGAGATGGCGTCGCACGCTGTGCCGGTACCGCTGGAGGGGCGGCATTCGTGCCGGAATGCCTTCCTTTTTTTAAATTTTTTTTTTGAGTGAGACCAGTGAGGAAGTGGCCCGATTCACACCGCGACGTGAACGGTACTTCACTTGATAAGCGATCGAGTAGCGCTGCTATTTCGGCTGTGGGCGAAATTATTTGCGCGGCCGTGGGATAGTAGTACTGCAGCAGAAGCAACTACTCTGCTGCATTGTGCTTTCTTTCTTTCTTTCTTTCTTTCTTTCTTTCTTTCTTTCTTTCTTTCTTTCTTTCTTTCTTTCTTTCTTTCTTTCTTGTGCGTGTTGGAGTAATCGTAGCGGTCAAAATTCACGGCGTCCATCCTTCTTATAGAAAAAAAATAATGGGTCATTACGCTCTGTGAAGGTGGCTGACCAGCAGAGCTGTTCAGCACACGGCACAGAGGTAACACAGAATTTGTACGAAGGTACGAACGCATTTATTGCAGTGATCGGGGGTCACCGTAACGAAAGGTATGCACACACATTTATTTATGTACGTTTGCGTGGACGACTATATATACATATATATAACCTCAGCATTACGAGAGGGATGAGCCATTGCGTATTTTGCTTTGCTTAGGGGGAGCTGAGCCATTGCTGATTGATGATGGTAGCAGAACAAAAATGCACGGGAGCACAGCCCCATACACAGCTTCGCCGTAAAAAGAGTTAAAGGAGTAAAAAATTGCTATTGCTCGAGTGAAATCGAGTTGAAATCAAATTGAACTGTAACTTCCGAGCACTTGACAAAGATAGCAGTGATACACAGTGAAACTTGTACAGTACCACACGCAAAATCGTTCAGCGAGCGCCACGTCGACTTGTCCTCATTAGTCTAGTGAAGAGCATATACAGCATGATACACTGTTCAGGGGAAAACTTAAAATATGCTAGAGAGATAGCTCAAAGGCTAAGGTTCTTCATCTTTATCACGATGAAATAGTTCTCATATGAATCCCCAGGCAGGCTTTTATGCATATCATTGTTATCTTCTTGCCCGCAGGTCAAAACTGTAGCCAGTGGCAAAGTACTAATGATAGGTGTTCCCCTTAGAAGTGACACACGTCATCGCGGTGACCTTCCGGGTGCGCATGGGTAGATATGCTTGCCTCGGTATACCTGAACTTGTCGGACATTTAGTCCAGAATGCGTGCCCGATATCACAGTTAGCCTCGCTTGGTCTCTTCTGGTGATACAGCCAGGTCAGGTTGTTGGAATCACGGCACTCAGCGCGGCGGTGTCTGACACGTAGTCATCCTCGCGCTCATGGTTGGTGCATGTATAGCGCGCCGGCTTGCAGAGCGCCTACGATCGGTGGAGCAGAAACGACCGGAGCCAAGAGTCTCTGCAGCGAAACCGTTCTCGGGGGGTGATTTTATCTCGCTGCTGCTTATCTCTACTTTCTTCGCGGCTGGCGCATCGCGAAAACCGCGTCCCTAAAGTGTACTACATTATATATGTGCTTGTTTCTTTTGGATCCACAGCTATGCCAGAGTTTTCTTTCTCTCTGTATCGCTTTGCCGGTTTTTTTCTTTAATCAAAAGATTTTCTCGAGGCTTTCTCCCTCTCAGGGGATCCCCACCCATGCTGGAGCCAATTTATCAAACTGACGCTTTTAGAATCATCGCGTTCGTCACACCCTCTTACGCAAATAAAAAACGAGCAGGCCTGCAGTGAGAAGAATGAAAAGGGATAAAACAAAACAAACCGAAACGAAACAAAACAAAAATGTCCGGACACCACCCCTACCCTTGTTTCCGGTTCGCGCGTGCTATCAATCCCGCGAGCGTCACTACTTGAAACTCGATAGAGAAAACGACATAACAGAGAAATGATAAATAAACCAGACCGAGATGCTGGGACCGGGGAGGGGGTGGGTGGATTGCTCTGGAGGAAAAATCAGAGAAGCGAGAAGGGGTCTGTGCGTACGTTTTGCATCGTAGCCCTTGCATGACTCTTTATTCTTGTATCTCCCTCGCGCATGCGGAAGGTTGGCGCTAGGTGAAAGATGAAAATAAGGACGGTTCGCCGCGGTCGAGAGCCTGATATACGAAACAACGAAAAGGCGCGTCAAACAACCGCGCACTCTCGCGGAGGGAGGAGGCAGCCGGCGTCTGCTGACAAAATTAGACGTGGCGTGAAATTTGAAAAGCGCACCCGATTTCGGGCGTCGCCGTTCTTGCCGGTGCGTGAGCACGTGAATGAATGCGCAAGCGCTCGCTCACATCAGCGCATACGCGATGCATATAAACGATATGCGCATAACATCATTCCCCATACGACGCCGTGTCGCGGAAGAACGGGCGGAGGGCAGTGGAGAGGGGGGGCGGGGGAGGGGATTTGCGAGAACCACTGCAGGGCGCTGGGTATAGCAGGCAACGCGTATGGGGAATACCGCTTTTGGGCCGGCTGCATTGGGCACGCCTGTGCTTCGGCGTGACAGATGTAGTACATCGCGTAACGTCCAATTCTGCAAGGGGAGTATGGTAGCGCGATTCAAAGACGGGACAAGAGAAGACACAAAGGGACACACACAGCGCTAACTAAGTTAGCGCTGTGTGTGTCCCTTTGTGTCTTCTCTTGTCCCGTCTTTGAATCGCGCTACCATACTCCCCTTGAAGATGCATTACCAACAAGCCCACATTGCAACCCTCGTGTCCAATTCTGTTTTTTTTTTTCCTTCTCTGTCTCAGATCTAGATGACGATAACAGGTGGTGAGAATGGAAGAAAAATACGTTTGATCGGCCAATCCAGACGGGTAGTATTGCAAACGCGCAAACTCGAGCTTACTTATCGTGAATAAAGTGCCTCTCGGTATTTGAAAGACAAAAAGTAGTAATAAGTGACCTCTGCGGGTGAACAGTTTAAAATGTTCCTTTTCGGTGTGAAATAGTTGTTCTCACTCGCCATTTTTTGCCTGCGCGCGATGCCTTGTGGAATTGGCAGCCTCGTCACCGGCGAGATTCGACGATTCGCGAACCTTTCGACACTATACAGGGCATGAAGTGATAGCCGGATTTCAGTGGGTCTACTTCCGAGAAATTCGCCAGTACGGCAAGCTCCTTACTTGATTACATCTCTGTTACGCTATATCGCTATATCGCTCCGTCCTCTATGTATGCAGAATGGGGCTACGGCGCGCCTACCCATCGCGATTTCTTGTTTCAGTCGTTCAACAACGTATTCGAACGCCAAGAAGCGTTGCGTTCCTATGTCAAGTTCTCCGACTTCCACCCGACTCCCACGAAAGACTCGTGATCAACTCAGGGTGTGTCCTCGCTCTCCGTTTACGAGCCATTGTGCACGAATCGAGGTCCCTCCGAACAGTCTACATTGCACTATGCCGCTCACACAATCGGAACCATCCACAGGACTAGTACACGCTAACATTCATTGAGCGGCGCTGCTTGCACGCTTTGAGAGCACGGTTTGTATACGCTTTCGTGAAGTGAAGTGAGGTGAGGTGAAGTGAAGTGTCTACTTTCGTTTCTCGCGGCTGCGCTTCGTGGCGGAGTGAGATTCCGCTGTCGCGCGCTGGCGCTCTCCGAGATGGTTTCGCGCTAGCCCCATGCGTGTGTGCGACGGGTGAACGGCGCCGCGCGAGCGACGCCCCGACGCGTCGCGTGGCATTCGGAGACGAGGCGAGGCGACGCCGCTGGGCGCTGCGCGGCGGTCTCAACGGCGTCGCGCTGTGTTGGGCTTGCTTCTTTCAACCGCCGCCCGCCGCTTGTTTCAGAGCCCGGGCTCTTCGCCCGCGAGGGAAGAACAACGGCCGCTCATTCTCCTAATGAAGGCGACACGCGAGCGCGTCCCGCGAAGAGGAGCCTTGTCGTCGAGCGGCGCGCGCGTGTGTCTGTGCGGGCGCGAAGGGAAACGGGAGACCGTGCGCGCCCTTGGTTCCGAGCAGTTGCGTGCAACCGGTGATGGGGCTTTTGAAATTGTGCAGTATACGGTCGCAAAGGGCGCGCTCAACTGGCAGTACAGCCAGTGTAAAGGGAACATTTTCAATTACGCAATTACTAAGAATTAAAGAAAGAAAGAAATAAAGAAAGAAAGAAGCTGACACGAGATATTAGAGAGAAAGAAACCTTTACTAACGTATGCTAGAAATATTTTCCTGGCCAAACGCTTATATCATGCTGCTCCAGATGGCGAAGGTGAAATATGAAATGACACATTCGTATCGTGCAGCGTGTACGAATGTGTACACGTTACACATTCGTACACGTGTACACATGTGTACACATTCGTACACGCTGCACACGATGCGAAGTATTAGGCAAACATATGTGTGTGTGGGACTCCGTGCGATATCTTAGCCGCAATGGATGACGGAGTACAAATTAGAAGTTCCTTTCAAGAGTGTTATATACTGTAATGTACGCGACAAAATATGACTTGAAAAGACGCGAGGAGAATCGGACCCCACCCACCACGCTGGTTTCTCTGTTCTTGCCTTCGCGCAGGGAGAGTGACGACATGCGTCTCGAAGACGTATGCAATCCCATTTCGTTGCATCTGTCGTCTCCTAAGTGAAAGGGCACGCGGCGATAAGGACCGCTAACTAGACTTGGAAACGGCGTCTCGGAGCCGTAATAGCATATAGTCCGCGCCTTGTGTTGCGCCATTCGCGGAGCTATAACAAGCGGGCTCAGAGTACTAAGTGTTTTTAGCGAGACGTGCACGACACGTCGTAACTGTATGTGTACTGTCTGCCCATTGTCCACTCTTTTCCTTACGTCACTTCTCGTGCTAAGTAAAAGGGATATGCAGTGTGTTCGAGTGGCTAGCTAATGCGAAGTACAACACTTCGAAGCCGCACTGCTCCCCTTCTACCGTTCACAGCCATCGGTCGTTGCGACACTCGGGCCAAATGACGTCCATGCTCACTATTATGGGTAGCTAACGGGTGGAACAACGCGCAGAACTTCAGTCTTAGGACACCAGAGGCGCGGCGTGCAGTATTGCTTCGAGTATATATCGGATTACTGCGTTCGGGAGCATACTTAGTAACACCGGTCTGTTGCTGCGGGCGGGGATGTCGCATTGAGGAGATTGTAGTGCGCTATCGTTTAAACAGCGGCTCCTGATAACACTTGCCACGCGCGTTGTGCTTATACACCCCTTTATCTGCGAACGCAGGTGCTTCTTGTCCCGTCTGGGTACGCGGCAGCTTGAGCTGAGCGCAGCTGCGTCTTGTATAGTCTGCTCGCTTCGTTAACATCCTGTCTTGGAAAGGAAAGATGGCACAAGGTGGCGGAAAGGCGGCTTTAGAGGACTCTGCACGAGCCTTCGCTTACGCTCTCAACTTTCGCCCGCTGCTGCATAGAACTGAGGAAGAAGACACAGGCCAGCTGCTGGCAGCCAGCGCGCGGGTCCCATGCCCTACTATACAGGCGCGACCATTTTCTGCGGTTTTCGCGCCTTGCGTGCCGTGAAGACCGTTTCTTTCTCTCCCTCGCGCCTTTAGCCTGCCTACCTTGTTCTCTTACGTGCGGCACACGACGCTTCTTCGGGGCCTCTTTGTCTCACTTATTGTTCTTTTTTTTTTTCTCTAGTGGCGACGGCTTGGAACGGCGAACACGTCACCACCGTCGCTTCTGTTCAGTGGGCGGAGGAATCCTTGTGATAACAGAGTGCGCATGACAGGACGCGCTCTTTTTTCTTTTTTCCTCCTCCGGAAAGACTCCAAAATGAGCACGTGGGCTTGTTTAAGCCGTTTCTGACTCTTTCTCCTTGTCCTTGGTTTCCCATCTTGACATATTTTAACGCCGTGACTGCGAATTTGGCGCGAGCGTGCTCGGGTGCAAGTGACAGTGACTGTCGACCCAATGTCTGTGTGCGCACGTGCGAATCGCGCATGTCACTTTCGTGCACGCACCACGGCGTTGGTATGGGGGGCGAAGTAGAATGTGCGACCTCTTTATTTTGGGCATGTACTGTGTTAGCCACCATTCACATTTACCCTACGGGAAGTACTCGACGCATGTGGCTGAGTGCACGCTTCCGCCGACGTCAGTAAGCGCCGAAAGCAGCTCTGTTTCTCAGCGAAGCGGTATCACTGACCGACTCTTCTGACGGGCATGCATATATAGGGCCTAACCAATGTTGAAATAACCTTCATTTTCGTGTTACTGCGGTCATGCGCAGTGTTAACTCAAAAATATTACCTGCACTTATTCGCATATGTTACAGCACACGGTAGCAATATAATTCCAGCGGATTTGTAGCGCGCGTTGCCGTGTAGGCTCAGCGCGCCATGGTGGAAGAGCGTCCCGCCGCTTAAAGGCGCGCTCCACGATGTATAGGTAACCATAACCCTTGAAGACAGTTAATTTTTTTTTTCTGTTGAAGATTCAGTCGTCAGACGCGCAGCAATGGCACACAGGCAACGTTAACGGGACCGTGTAGAAAATCTTCCGTGAACACGGAGGAAGAGAAGTCCTTCTCTATAACAGGCAACAACATTTGGGCATCCTCGGTCTCTATCTGACGGTATTCGTGTCTCCTTCGATTGCCAGCGGATTCGGTTCAGCGACTTCTTAGGGAATAACAAAGCCTCCGCCCCCTTTCCGCTTCTCTGAAATGACCACCTCACGCGGCGCGCGCGACTCTCTGTGCGACCGCGCGCCGCATGCTCTGTAACGGCCCCGTTCGTGTATGTAAGGAGTACGTACGTACGGTATACGCGTAGCGCACCGGACGTCAGTGGTGCCGACCGGTTACGAGACGAGAGTCGCGGCAGCGTTGAGCAATTGCTTCCGTATGCGGGCGTACGCGGGGTTCGATTTCCCAGCGTCTCTTTGTTGGCTCCATCGCTTCCGCGGCCCCCGGCCAGATTGGTTCCTGTTTTCATTGTAGCCTCCCGTGGCCCCTTCTTGTTCCTTTGTCTTCGTGGCACGCATCCTGTACTCACCCCCCCCCCCCCACCATCTCTCTCTCTCTCTTTCTCTCTCTCTTATTCTTTTCTCATTTCTCTTGAGAAGACCGTCGGTTGCGTATACCCGTCCCGCATAGTGCGCAGTTTCTTTCAGCTTCCTCCCAAGACGCGCGCCTCACGCGAGTGGGTGGATTCGAACGATGTCTCGAGAAAGGACGAAAAAAAAAAAAGGAGGAAACCGACCCGCCCTTTCTGACCATGACGCGTTTGCAGGGACGATGCTTGCGGTCGTTCGTAGACGGAGAAGAATGCTCTCTACAACTGTCGTCCTCGACTGAGCAGCGATTCTTTCACTCCGCAACGCTTTCCCGATTCGCTTGATGTCGTGTCGGGTATAGCTGTAACCGCAGCGGACATGTATGGTCAGGCGCCGCATACGTTAACGACTGTCTGGAGTTATTAGCGAATGTGAGTGGGTCGTTATGGTCTGCTGTCGTAGGTTAATGGGACGCCGACGTGACTATACAAATGAAAAAAAAAATGTGAATGGTTTTTAGTTGGCTTGAAGTTCGTTGTAGGCTTCGCCTAGTTATTTTTTTCTTTTTGCAAGAGAGTACCAAAGGCGCCTTTATTTGACTTCCATCAACCTAAATTATTCTCTTCCTTTGTGTACGCGTTTTCATTGTCCATTCGGGTCTCATTTGTAGACGACAGCACGTATACAAATGTGAAATCACAGCTGAAGCCATGGGGTACAGTGAGGTCGTCCTGATTTTGAGGGCCTGCGCATGCGTGTAGGTCGAAGTGAACCGTACGCCGGCTACGCGTACAAACATTGCTAGATCCCTAAATCTATCTTCTCCTCAACGACATGCATAGTTAAAGGATGAAATCCCGCACGAGCTTTTGATCAGCTTCGTGAATTGCAGCCGTCTTTGCGCATGGTTCCTTTCTGCTACTCCATTGTGTGCTAACACCGTTGTTTGCTTTAAATTTCTCGTCCATGAATCTTCGTTGACCTTTTTAGCGTCCTTTGAGGCAGCTGTGGCACAGTAGTGTGGGTGCATTTTACCCTTTATTCTACGATGCGCTTTTATAATAATAATAATAATAATAATAATAATAATAATAATAATAATAATAATAATAATAATGAACCGCGACTACCCTTGTGGTGGTTTCCGGTCCTCACATTAAACTAAGGTATAGTTTGCAGGGTGTTGCCGGCAGGTGTCCTTTACATCCTCTCCCTCCGCCATCTTGGAGAAGTGTGACGCTTGGGTAAAAAACGCAGGAATGAAAAGAAACTGCCATGAACACGCACATTCGAGACCGAGAGACCACGGAGACAAAGGGAGGAAGAAAAGAAACCATCATGGCAAGGGACAAGAGCCGCTGGGCCCGATAGTGCGCATAGGATGAAAACAATGAGTCCCAGAGCACACGCGGCACCGCGTATACCATACACATCGAGCGGCGAGTGAATCACGAGACGAGGCTCTCGTCTCGTCCAGGGTCCGCGAATGGGAGGGGCCCTCCACGACCGGCGAGGCTCCGTTCTTTTGCGGGCTTTCTGGAAGCGAAGGAGGTGGCACGCACACGAACACATTCACGGGGCGATGTTCTTCTTCCGCGCGCGCGGTGGTGTATAGGATACCGTGGAGAACGACCACATTCGTGCGCGGAAAGAAAGAAAACCGCACGACGACGACGTCGCCGACGAGGCCTCGGAAGAAAAAGGAAGAGGGGGGCAAGCAGCGGCCGGCTGTCGTCGCCGCGAAGCACAGCCCGAAACGACTCGCCCGCCTGCCTCTGCGCGCTCTCTATACGGTCCGGCCGGCCCCGTTCTTCTCAAATGCGTTTTGTCCCGGGATGGCCCCTGAGGGAAACCATCTTGTTTCCACGAGCACAGGCCCCGGACGGACCGCGCCTTTGCCTACGGTCGAAGTGCTGTGCTTCGGGGCCGCCGCGCAAGTGCGTGCGTGCGCGCGCGAGCGAGCGAGATGATAGTGCCGGTACAAAACAGCGCAGGCGGTTGCAACGAAAGGATAGGCAGCGCCGACCCAAGTGAACGCGAAGAAAGGCTGAGTGGAGGGGGTTGGGGGGGTGGGGGGATGATAACAGAGGATCTAGCGCTGCGGGTGTATGCGCGCGGGACGGTTATTCCGTTTTCTGTCGCCGCTGGCCGGAGTATGCACACGCGGACACTTGCTTGCGGCGATGCCGGACGGTGGTGAAACGAGGAAGGCACTTCTTGACGCTCGTTTGAGGCGGCCCCGCTCCTGCATTTATTTATATTTTCCCGCTTGCAAATGCTTTCTTACGTTTCTTTTCTTGTTTCTTCTTTTTTTTCAGCTCGCGTTATGTTTTGTTACCCTCCGTCGCCTCATTTTGCGCGTCGTGGTTTGCAAATGCGTTATTCGCGGCCAGTGTGTGCGTATGTGCGTGTGTGCGTGCGTGCGTACAGCGGTTTTCTGATTCTCTCAGGCGCGCGGCGGCAGCATGACTGGCATGTCTCCGTTCTCTGTGAATGTGCGCGTTCCATTTTTTTTTTAGTTCTTGCGCGTATATATATAGCTCGAGGACCGCGTAACGAGCTTCGTCTATCCTCGGGCGGTTTCTTTGGTTTTCCCAGCCTTTGGCGATCTTGCTCCAAAAATGAGAATGGAAAGAGGATGAGGTGCACTTAGCCACCTGAATGGGAAAGTAGAGAACGCTGACCTACTCTACATATACCATAGTATTTGCGTTCCAGTGTTGCTTTGTATGGATTGCACGATGGGCCTTGCTGTAAGTCGTGGTCGCTTGATTTGCCTCTCGTTTCTCCGTGTTTCGAAAACGCGTGGTTGTGTTTGCGCTGCGTGCTCTGCGCTTTGCGGGATTCGTGTTCGCCGTTATATTCCCGGTGCTCATCCGCGTTCTTCAGTAACTGTATACAGGGTCGTGAATATTTCGCTGCGCATGTTCGAAGAAAGGTTTTACGCTCACCTCTGCACTGTTCTTGCTAAAATTTTGCAGAACGACTGAATTTTGACGTCGACTTCGTTTGGTACAACACTTGCACAGTTAATTGCTTGGTTTTTAAGAAAACGCGCAAATTTGTCTGCGCTAATGGAGACGCGAGCTGCTGCCGGCGACGGGCGCAAGCATAAACTTATTTCGCCGCCTGCCGTCAGCTGTGAAAAGCAGCCCTTCAGGGAAGGCTGCCGTGTGTTGCCCGCTGCTGGAACAGGCGACTTCCCTCCCATAAACGCTGCTTGTTGAAGCTGGCGGCAGACGGCCGCACAAGTTTATGCTTGCGCCTTCGCCGGCAGCAGCTCGCGTCCCCATAAGCGCAGGCAAGCTTGCGCCTTTTTTTTTTTGGAACACCAGGCAATTAACTGTGCGTTAGTAAATGAAGTAGACGCCAAAATGCGGTCGTTCTGCGAAATTTGAGCAAGAACAGTGTAGCGGTCAGCGCAAAACCTTTTTTCGAACACTCGCAGCGACATATTCGGGACCCTGTATAGTACGCATAGAAATGAGGCTATACGTCACAGAGAAACGTGGACGTTTAGAAAATCGGAGAGCATGTACGGCAAGGCAACGGAACGGCAGGCGCCGTGCTTTTGATGTTTTATGTATTTATTTGTTTGTTTTTTAATGTTACACCTGTTGTGCTTTCCTTGTAAAGGCACGTTTGACACTCGATGGATATTCTATAAACGTTCATGTCAGGATTATAAAGAGAACTATGTCCACGTGATCGTTGTTGTACACCACTAATCGTTCGGCGCACACCGCGAAACCGACATTTCCGAGCAAGGAGCCCGTCACGCGCCGTGGTATAAGCTCCGCATTACGCACACACGCCCTCTACACCCCGCCCTCTCCCACCGCTTGCGAAAGTCGTGTTCCATTCAGAAAACGTTGTCGGCGCTTGCGCGAAATTGACCTCTATACTTTTCAAGCTCTATCGCACGACCATTCGACTCACTACTACTGCCTTGGGCTCAGCCGTGTGCGCCGTCGCCCATCTGTCACGGCCTCGAGTTAAAGGCACTGCTAAAACTTAAAAAAAAAAAATGAAAGCAAAGCGACGCACTGCGTTCTCCGCCCTCTGCGGTTTCTGCAAGAAGAAGACGGCGCTATATCATAAAAGAAGTGTATCTCCGTCCGTCCAGCCCCTCCCTTCATTCTCATTCTTGTCTTCTTCCTTGTCTCTTTGGTTAAAGTTGTTGCGCGCTCGTGCTCAGACTTCAATGCGGTATGTGGAACAACAAACGTTTGTGCGGGGACGTCGCCTCCTCCCTCCCGTGTGGTGCGGCGTAACGCGTGTATCGCGACTGTCGCCCCTGCGTTCGTTGTTGTCGCTGACACTCGAGCCCGTGCCGAAGCATGGATCGTCGTCGAGGCTCGCTCGGTGCGTTTAGGCCTCTTCTTACATGTTAAAGTCCCGACGCAAGGAAGGAAGGAAGGAAGGAGCACCCTAAGAATGCTGGCGCTGCGCGCGTTGTTTGTCGATCCTGTTATCCTAGGGTCGAATGGACGTGAGAGAAGAAAGGAGGGTGGGTTGGGGCGTAGTGGGTGCGTCACTCGTAAGGACTGACAGACACCGGAGAAGAAGAGGCTTCGTACCAGGCGCAACAGCGGCGGCGGCGGGCGACGTTTTCTTTGTATGCCGTGGCTTCGGGATGCCTTCGGCTTCGCGCGCGTTTGTATCTAGACGCTCGGCTCGTCTCGGAAACGATTTGCCGCCGTCGTATAGTGGATCCCGGCGTAGTACACGCTCGATTTGGCTCGGAGAGCGAGCATGTTCGATACGTGTGTGCATTGCCGCAGGTTTCGCGAGCACGAACCGCGACGACGCTTGTTAGCGGTCGTCTCTGAGGCGCGCGCTTCCCGTATCTCCCGTTACTTCCCGGATTTCCTTGTGTGTGTCCCGAGCTGTTTCCTTCTCAATGAGGCATGTGTGCATGCATAGGTTGGTGCTGGTGTTTGTGCTGTTGATCTGCGTATCATCTTCCAGTTTAAGCACAAAGCGCGTTCCGGTATCTTCCCTCTCACCCCTCCTCTCTTTTTCCCCTACGTACACACAAACTTTATTTTCTCTTTTTTATTTTACAGCGAAAGCGGTTGTCGACCGTTTCGCCCGCGAACCGCACGCTTTTTCTTGTATTCGGTGTCGCAGGAAGCTATAGACTTGGCTAAGGCGGCGCTGGCGGAGTCTCGTCGTTAGAACTGGATGGGAGATTTATTTCGCGGAATATAATAGCCGCTGCTTTGTATGTGCGCCTGCTTGAGGAAGCAAGCCGCTTGCAGGTCTCTCGCGGCCATTTCGTTCTTTCTTCTTCGTTGCTGTCATCGTTTGGAGAGCTCCGGGCTCTTTTGTTCGCTTCGAAAGCGCGGTCTTGCTCGCCGCTAAGTTCGTATGGGCGCCTACGTCCATGTGACCGCAAGCTTGCGACAACTCGGGCGTGGTTCAGATTGCGTGTTCGCGTGATTTCGACTTTTCTGTACAGTAGAGTGCTTGCTCTCTCTTCTGTATTTTTGTGCAAAGTCCTATTCTCGTGAGCCAACTTTTAAATTCACGCGTTTATTTTCCAGAACTGTGGTTTAATTTAATTGAATGCTGTGGCGATAAACAGGTATTGACGGCAAAGTGTCATGAACCTGTACGCAAGCAACCTGGTGACTGCTTTGGAAATCGTCTCACGAGTTGGAAGTAATCTGCTTGTTGGGCGTTATCTAACATCTATGTCAATATTAATGCGCCCCTGCAATGGCGCAACTGTGACCAGAACAAAAGGAACTGCAAAATATCAACACAATGTCCCCTTAATCTATACTTCGACGCGTGAAATTTTGTCTTTGCCCTTGTATACTTGCACGCAGGGTTTTTAATAGCCCGTCACCCTCGAAACGCAGCCGTTTCACACATTCAGTAGTCGAACCCGCCAGCCTGTACCCTGCACTAAGAGAACACCACCGCGTAACCGCTGCAGCGCCAACGCCGCATATCCTAGCATTTTCTCGAGCCTGATGCCTCAGGCCGTGAATGCCGTAGCCCTACTGTTTAATTGCGTTTCTTAATCGCTTCTTTGTTCTTTAATTGCCACCTACTGGGACCACCCCCTCATTCTTTTTTGTTATTGTTGTTTTCGCTGCTTTTCCCGTCCTCCGGGCGGCGTTTCCTTTTTTTTCCCCCTCCCGCGATCTTTCGCCTGCCTGCCTGGCTAGGTGACTGGCTGCTTTGCTGTATACGTGGCTGGCTGCGTAGTCGTGCACGTTGCGGGCCTTGGGCGAGAAGGCTGCTGCCGTGCCTGCATGCATGCCGCCGCCTCTCGCGTCGTCGCCGCTAACGAGGCGCTTGAAAAGCGGCAGCGCCGACACCGTGCCACGACCGCTGGCGCGTGGAGCAAGTTCGAAGACCTCTCCTCCTCGCTTCACTCTTCCTTTCTCCGTTCTTTATTATTTATCCTCCTCCCCCTCCTCCCTCGTTGCCCGCCTCTTTCCTCTGTACCTTACACGCTCGTTCTTTTTTTTTCTTTAATCATTATGCGCCGCCCTATTCTCTCCTTCCTGCTTTTCCTCCGGAGGCTACTACGCTAATATACGCAGCGTCTCGCTTCGGCATCTGGGTGTTTGTTTTTGTTTGTATTGCACCCTTTTCTTTCTTCGCAGCGACATGCTGTTGTTGTTTGCTGCTTCCTTTTTGGCGTAACTGCTGTCGCCCGGGCTTCTTGCCTCTTTCTCTCCTTCTCCCTCGCTTCGTAATCGCCGCCTCCTGCTCTGCCTTTTGCCGCGTCCGCGCGCTCGGTTTCGGCTATTTATCCACGAGCGCGCGCGCTCGCTGCGTCTCGGAGGCTATTTTATCTGCCCCGAAAGCTCCTTGCATTCGCCGGCCCTCTGCTTCTTTTTCTTCATTTATTTTACTTATTCTTTTTCTTCACCATTTTCTTTTTCTCGCTCTGTTGCATCACTCTTATTAGGATCGCCCTGTTTGTCTTGCGCTTTCTGGACGCCCACCACCCTCCTTTCCTCCTGCTTGGCGAATTGACGCCTCTCTCTCTCTCTCTCTCTCTCTTGCGTGGCGCGCTCTTTTGCGGTGGCTGCCTCGACCATCTTCAACTCCTTGCTTGCGTATTTCAAGCTTTCTTTCTCTCTTGCTCTTTGTTCCTTTCTTGTTTGCGCTCAGGAAATTGCTGCGCCTTTGTTTTGCTTCGCCCTCTTCCGCGGTGCCTCGCTGGTATAACTTTCGCACGCGCGCGCTTTGTGATCGTGCGGGCATTGGGTTCTCTTACCGCACGCGTTTGCTTTGCGTGTGCGTGCGTGTAGGCTAGAGCCGCGCAGCAATGAGGTCTCTTGTTTCTCTTATTTTTCCCATGTGGTGTATAGGCGTAGAGTTCCCCGCGCGCGCGTGGTGTGGAGTTTAGACGCTGCAGTTACTCTTCTTGGGGGTATCACTTCTGGTTTACTTTATTTATCTTTTTTATTCTCTCTCTCTTGTCTACGTTTTCGGTTACTTTTACGCGTGCGCACTGACTTGTGTGCGGCTGGACGCACGCATGCGCTGTAGCCTACCGCACGACCGCCGTTTGTCATCCCCATCGCGCCGGTGTTTTGTGGCGAGCAGCTCAAGTGAACGAGTGTAGTGGCCGCGCTGAAAGGTGTAGCGAGGGGAGGAGGAAAACGAAGGAAGGAGGGGAAGGCTTGTTCTTAGAGGTGAGGACGTTGCAACTGGCCACTCGTCGTGACCCTTCCCGCTTGTGCAATTATTGCGGCTGTGCCCGGAAAAGGGTAGGCTGCACCGGCCATTCCTCGGCCGTCGCGTGGTCGTTAGAAGTTTCTCTCACGAATTCTTTCTTTTTCTTTATTTGCCTGATGCGTTTGCCCGGCGAGTCCACGGCACTTTTTCGTGGCAGATTTTGCGTTTGCTTGAATCGAATTTCTCTGTGATTCTTTAAATGCTTACTGCGCGCTGTTTCGCGCCAGCCTGTGTTCGCGCCAGCCTGTGTTCGTGAGGAGACCCTACGGCAAACAATTATGCTTCGGGGAAGCGAATTTCGCCAGAAGAAGAATGCGAAAAGAAGGGAACGGCAAGTGTCTGCAATCAATATCGCGCGTCATCGTCCATGCTCGCATACTTCGTTTTTAACGACTTTCCATCTTCGAAAGCATCTTGAAGGCGCCGCTCGCGAAGAAACATTCATTTCCACGAACGGGAAGCCATAGACGCGTCGTGGCAGAACACCTAAAGGGTTGCTGAGACACAAGAAGTACGCACGTCTCTCCTTAGTGCGTCCGTGAGACGCTTGCAACGCAGCGTCACGTGGAAGTGCCGAGTAAACCAGGAGACCACGTGAGACACACTGCAACACTTCCCCGATTATTTGCAAATGCTCTTCAACCAGTTCGCAGGCCGTCTTTGTTCTTTTCGCTTCTTTTTTCTTCTTGAAACAAACTAGACCTTTGTGGAGTTTCCAAAGTCTACACGTATTGAATCGATAGGAAGGAGCTTGTCACAGCGATTATTCTCGACTTCTATTGATGCGCTGTTGGGTTCCCTCAGCACGTCACCGCGGCAGCTGCGTTCTGATGGCTCTGGAACGCGAAAGTGCCCGTTCTGGCTTGACTTTAGTGCACGTTGAAGGGGTCCGACGGCTACGACATTACTAATTGGAAAAAAAAAAATTTATCAGTCACCCGAAAGTTACTCGAAGCTGCAAAGGACGCTCATGCGACTTCAATAGGAAGAAAGCTCACTCCTGGTTCGAGCTTGGGAACCGTCGTCACCGCCTAAACAGGAGCAATCGCTCTAGTTGCGCTACACGGAAATGATTTCATGATCTCCCTGAACACTCGCGAAACGTCCACACCACTGCATGCAATTAGTTGGAACGGAATACCGGTCGGTCCTGTTTGGGGAAAGGGTTCCGCTTATATCCTTTCTGTCTCTTTTTATTTATCCCCCAGCATCTCAACATGGAAAGACTCTCGGGCGAGGAAATGTAATGAAGGGCTTTCGAAAATGGATTAACTCCCGTCCCTCCCTCACCGGGTAGAGAGCTACAGTGCGTGTGCGAGCGCGCGCGCAGGCAGGCACGCGCAAATTTCGCGACGCCGTCTGGGACGGAAAGGCGTTAAGGCTCAACCAGACGTACGCGTTTCAATGCGCCCGCACGCGCCGCACCACGCCTGGGCGCGTACGGCGTCAGGCGCGGAGGCTGTTTCGCGTGTAGGCGCGCGGCGGCGTGGAGACCTACAACCGCTAGGTTTTTCGCGCCCGAGCCGGAAGCTGCCGCTCGCGTCAGTAGCATGACGCACCTCACATGACCACGGCAAGCCAACGTCACTTCCGGAACGACTCTTCGCGCGACGTTCAGGCAAGCCCGGGTAGGGTGGCTAGAATGGGAGGTGTCAGCATTGGCTGGGCTGCGCCGCGTATGGCGGTGCGGCATTTTGTCATGACAGCGACAGGTGGCGCGCTCGTCGTCTCCGAGATGCCTAGCGTGATGTGTTTGAGCAATCTCTCCGGCTCCACGCGCGCGTCGTGAAGTCTGTGGTGAAGTTAGCTTCGTCTTCCCCGCTTTTATTGTGTTTTCTTGCAATATGTAACACACATGCTTAACATGGCCGTTAAGCGAAGGCTAGACTGCCTTGAACATGGCAAGCTAGCAACACTGCGCCGCCGCGGCGAGACGCGCGGCTACGCGCGGCAACTCGTGCATCGTTTGGGTGCGCGCCCTCTTCCTCCGTCGGGCGCGACGCGACGTCGAGTCAGTGCGGCGTGTGCGGACGCATTGGAACGCGTACGTCTGGTTGAGCCTTTAGTCTGGAACGAGGAAAGGTCAGAAAATAAAGAATGAAGACGCCCTGGGCACGGGCCGAAGACGGAAGCGAAAAAAAGGAGGAAGAATAAATAGGTTGTGGAAAGAATAAGTAGAAGAAGAAGGAACAGGATGAAGGAGCGTCAGCGTCGCCGCTGCTGAGTTGCTCAGGAGAGTGCAGAAGAGAGAGAGAGAGAGATAAAAGAAAAAGAAGGACAAGGCTTAAAAGGCTCAACCAGACGTACGCGTTCCAATGCGCCCGCACGCGCCGCACCGCGCCTGGGCGCGTACGGCGTCAGGCGCGGAGGCTGTTTCGCGTGTAGGCGCGCGGCGGCGTGGAGACCTACAACCGCTAGGTTTCTCGCGCCCGCGCCGGAAGCTGCCGCTCGCGTCAGTAGCATGACGCACCTCACATGACCACGGCAAGCCAACATCACTTCCGGAACGACTCTTCGCGCGACGTTCAGGCAAGCCCGGGTAGGGTGGCTAGAATGGGAGGTGTCAGCATCGGCTGGGCTGCGCCGCGTATGGCGGTGCGGCATTTTGTCATGACAGCGACAGGTGCCGCGCTCGTCGTCTTCGAGATGCCTAGCGTGATGTGTTTGAGCAATCTCTCCGGCTCCACGCGCGCATCGTGAAGTCTGTGGTGAAGTTAGCTTCGCCTTCCCCGCTTTTATTGTGTTTTCTTGCAATATGTAACACACATGCTTAACGTGTCCGTTAAGCGAAGGCTAGACTGCCTTGAACATGGCAAGCTAGCAACACTGCGCCGCCGCGGCGAGACGCGCGCCAACTCGTGCATCGTTTGGGTGCGCGCCCTCTTCCTCCGTCGGGCGCGACGCGACGTCGAGTCAGTGCGGCGTGTGCGGACGCATTGGAACGCGTACGTCTGGTTGAGCCTTTAGGGAATGGAAGGTGGTTTTTCTTGCTCATCGAATTTGACCAGTTTCGCCTCGTCGTACCCGTTTCTGTCTTTCGCTCTCTTTGTCCCTATCGTTGGCTCCTTTCTATTTTCTTTCCCTCCTCTTATTTTTGTGTCGCTGTGTCGCCCCGCTGAAGTAATGGTGATGAAAGGGACTTATTTCCAGCTAGAAGCGAGCGAGGTAGCGCGGCGATCTCTCGCAACAGAGTATTGCTACGCAAAGAGGCTTAGGTTAGGAATTAGCTTCTCAGGATTCTGCAGCCTACCTTCGCACTTCTGTTTTATTCGTTTATTTGTTATTATTTTTGTGTCCTTCGCAACTTGTCCAGATTGCTAGGCTGAGCTGGTGTTTTGCTTTTATAAGCACTTGGGGTGGGTGTGTGTGTGCGGGGGGGAGGGGGGGAGGTGATCAAACCGATAACTACTACCTCCGCCGAATTGTTTCTCTTTATCATATTTTCTTGCGTGTTTTAGACGATATATGATAAATTATGCGACTGAGGACCTGGCGTCCACACTCTATATGCGAAGCCGAGCGCATATCTTCATTGCTTTCTCCCTCCCCCCCTTTTTTTTATGGTTGTGTACTTGTTGAGTTGAAACACGAGAGCAGAACGCGCTCAGATGTGTCAGCGTGAGGTTGCTACCAACGTTTAAGAAAACAAATATCAGATACGTCAGACTTTACGCAGAATGAGAAATTATAACAGGAATTTCAAGAGGGTTTAACTGGTTCACGGAAACCGCAACGTATTGCCGTGCACGTCGTCGTATTGACGCCACGAAACCTCGACGGCCGACTTTGCTGGGCGTAGATTTTCGCACCCTCGAGCAGTGAAACTTATATTGGGCTCACGGATGCCAGCCGGCGTATACTGGGAAACCTACAAAATGAATGAGGACTTTACAAGCACGTCACGTGTACAGGTTACAAATTTTTGTTTTCCTTTAAGCGGCACCAGACGACGGAGGGGAACTCAACTTGGTTGGAATGCTGTGTGGCAAGGGGTCTCGTTTGTTATTGGTATATATGGCTCTTACCGTTTCCTGACTCAACCCTAAAGGAAAATGCAAATCGCGCTAACTCTTACAGCTGGGGCAACGTTGTGGTAACAGAAAGCCAGGTACACAAGCAGCTGTGCACCGACACACATTCGAAAAAAGCCGGTCGGCGCTGTCCTTTTTTTTTTTCTTCTTAACATTTTGCTAGCTCCTTTGGTTTTGTGCCGTTTCCTCGTGGGCATGCATGCCCGCATGCCCCCGCTGCTTTGGGGCTTGGCACCGCTCTCGGGCCTTGCACACTCTTCTTTCTCCTTCCTGGCCGTTCGTTCATGAGCCACTCCCACGTAGGAAGAAGTCCTCAATGGACGACGCATGATGGCTTGAGGGGCCTTCGGGATGGAGACCGACGCGGGGAAGTCCTCATCATAACGGCGTCAAATTACAGCGTGTGCCGGCGCGCCGTGGGCGAGTCAGGAAGGAATCGTCGCCCCTGGGCGTTTGCGGCGCGCCTTTTTATGCGTCGTGTGTGTGCGTGTGTGCGCCTAAGCGGCTCGGTCGACGTGCTACTTTGCGATTCGGCGCGGGCGTGCGCTGTCATCGCTTCCACACGAAGAGGGGGTCACGCTTAAAGAAGTCAACTCGACCGAGGTCTCTCGTTTAGCCACTGGCAGGCCAGCTGCACCTCGTGCCTTGACCGGCTTCAAGTTATCCGCACGTCCTTGGCAACGCCGGAGTAGATACATGGAACGTCGAGAATGTGACGCCGTGCGGGATATTATTGTGCATCGGGCAGTGGGGAGCGCCATTCAATGTGCCCATAGTTTGATTGCTGGCGCGAGAGGCCTGCCGAAATAAGCAGTGAATTATTATCATTACTAAGCGAAGGAGAAACATCGTTCAACTGAGCGCCCTACGTTACTGAATGAAGTGACTGTGACCACTTATTCGCCAATTCTTAAACATTTGCACATTGCTCATGCCTGGAAAGGCGCGGAAATGTTATTAAATTTTATGTTTAGCTGTGCAAAGCTGCTTCTTTTTTTCCCAAGCTTCCAACTCTGTAAAGACGTCTTTGATTCTTTTGCCTTGTTATGTACGGCGACCATCATACTTCACCCGAACACACCTTCAGAGCGTTTTGCGTTTGCCGCGGTAGATGTCAGATTTTTCTGGCATGGGTTGTTTCGAACGGTTGCTGTCTTTCGATGTTCGCTTACTCACATCCCATGTTTGTTGTGTTCGGCCGCCATGGACGCGTCTTCGCAATTCCGGTTAAGTCTGACTATGGCTCTACCCTCACTCTTTCTGCATTGAACTATGCACGGGAAATACTGTGCGCGTTAACTTTCGCGGCTCTCGACAGAGTCTTCGCGATGTAACGGGCAATCGCCGCCAATTGGGTCGCTACGGATCACTGCTTCCCTTCAGCAATTGCAACATTGTCACTGTACTTCGGAGAAGCGTTCTCAGTTTCACAGAGGACCAAGAACTACAAGGAGGACGGGTATTACGCGCTCGCAGCCACCGCCCCACGTTCGCTCGCTTCTTGGTGGCCAAGCGGCCGGGCTCGCCGACCAGCGCGCATTCTTCTCTTTTCGAGCGCTCGCTGTCCCTTGCGTTTATGTACGCAGGCAGCATAGCTGTGCGCGCCACTTTCCATCGGAAATTGCAGGTCTGTGCGCGACTAAAAGCAAACATTAGCTTTTCGCTAAGTAGCCGCGCGGCGCTCAGTCTGACTCCCCCCCTCTCGTCATCCAACGTTTGCAGCTGTGGACGAAGCCTCGGTCCCTCTGCCTTTTGTCGTCGAAGCTTCGTTTTCTCTTCTTTTGTTGCGTGCGCGTTAATGTCCGCGCGTGGCCTCGCCCCCCCTCGGTGTGTGTATAGCTGCGTGTATACCTGTCACGCGCGCACGGTGGCCGCATCGTGGCGCCCAGCTCCGTTCCTTCTGACCGGTGGCCCGACGGTCGTTGCTTTTAGACAGGTCGTTAGCGATACTCGCGCTACGTTCGCGCTCCTTCGTGAGTGACCGACATCGGCGGCGGCAACACGCGCACCTGTTGTCCGTGAGCCGCCTGGGCCGAGCAGCTCGTTGTCCTTGACCTTACTCTTGTTGCGTTTCCTTTCTTTCTTTCTCGTCTCCTCGCTCCGCATTCTCTACCGTCTTGCACCGGAGACGCCGGGCTATTAATTTCCGTCTGCGGGAGCGCGGCGAAGTGGCATGGGATTGTCGCGGCCGCTGTTGGCCCCGAAACGGCGACTCTGCAGGGAAGCGGTGGTAGTAGCGGCCCTCTTGTCGGTTCTTGCTCACTCCCCCTCCCCCTCGACATCTCTCTCTCTCTCTCTCTGCCATGTCTCCCGCATGAACGGATTCCGGGTACAGCGTACCCGCGGGAGAAAGAAAAGCGGCGGGCTACACGTGGATGTGACTAGCGCGAGCGGCTTCGTTGTTCGAGGGTGTTTGTTCTGCGCGAGAAGGACTGTTAGGCTTAGCACGCGGGGCGTCGCGTTTACGACCGCCACAAGGAGGAGGAAACGAAGCACAGGCACAAAACGAAATGAAAACGCCGCGCGGACCTTGGGACGTCTAGCAGGTGGATATTTTTATAGCTTCCAATCTACGTAAGTCACGTCTCCCTTACCCATGTGCTCTCTCCCTTTTCGGTTTCTCCGGTACAGCGCTTCTTTCTTTCTATTAGCTTATCTTCGCCGATCTTTATGTTGACTCGTTCCGCTGGAGAAGTGCCTGCCGTGCCTGCGAGGTACGGTGGGTGTGTGATGGCTATCGAAGAAAATTTATCGTCGAGTTTGCTTCGTTTTCTGGTCCTCCTCTTGCTTCAATGTCCACGTTTCGCGACACATGCCGGGAGGTGGAAGGACGCCCGCGCGTGGTCTGGCCACGACTACTAACTTGACTAAGGCGCCATGCCTTGCTCTGGTGCACGGACACGTTGACGGAAAGTAACGAGCCGGCGTAAATCTCGAGTCCTTCTTGCGCGCTCCTCGTCGCTCGGCTCTTTTCTTGCGCGCTTGTTGCCTCCGTGGTTAATATGTGGCCTCATTATGCATATTGTCTCCGCCGTCTGGTCACGCATTGAATCTCCGTCAGTGATCAAGATGTTGCTTAATTTCATACACGTATAATCGAAGACTGGCGAATTCTATCTACTGTCTTCTGCTATGGCTTCACTAATGGATGTAGTTGGTCAGGTGACCAAGCACGCACGCACGCACGCACGCACGCACGCACACACACACACACACACACACACACACACACACACACACACACACACACACACACACACGCACACACTTGAGACATAGAGAGAGAGAGAGAGAGAGAGAGAGAGAGAGAGAGAGAGAGAGAGTACAAAAAGAAACCAGTATAGTCTAGCTTGTTTCCTCCTGCTCATTACGACTCGGTGGGCGTATTGTTGTGTGGGTCAAGAGAGCACGCAATAAAAACTCTGCCGCCGCTTCTACCCTCGGCTACTCGGCTTACTCGACTGCGTCTCTCTCGTCACTGTTTTGGTGTTGGCGTACACACCTCCTCCCGTGCACTGTTCGCTTGCTCGCCCGACGCCAGACTTCTTGCAGCTGTCGCAGCTGTTTCCTTCCATCTCCGACGGAGGCAGCAGGCCGGCTGCCAGAGGACACGGACCGCGAGGGAGCGGCGCGTTTGAACTGCTCGGAGGCTGGCCCAATGTTTGCGCTGCTAACAACCTGTTTCATCGAGATAACAGCAGCCGTCATCCCGTATCTCCGCGTCTTGTCCCCCCCCCCCTCCCTCCTTTCCTAGCTTTCAGCGTTTCTTGCCGGTTCTCCCTCTCTCTGCACATCGTCCGTAGAATTCCTTTAAACGCTTTAATTGCGCACGTTTATTGCGGCGTGACGCAAATTATCTACAGTAGAGCAACTAAAAAAAGAAAGCAATGGGAAAGCAGGAGAGGGACGCCGCCATGCTGGCGTCGCTTAATATCTCGCCGTTTGCGGTCTCGTCTTCGACCTCTACTTCTGCCATGGCTGCCGCCGTTTTACTGCCCAGAGCATCTTCGGTGCTGCCTCGGCGGCGGCGTGGTCGCAGTATATATACTTCTCCGCGAGGAGTTGGCTGCCCTCCGTCGTAGCCGCCCCTTCAAGCGTGGGCTCGGGTTGATTTAGGTGCGCCCCAGTCGACCGCAGAAGCAGTCCCCCCCTTATCCCCCCCACCCCTTTTTATTATTTCTTTCTTCTTTTCTCTCGGCTGGCAACGTCGCCGCCGGGAGAAAATGAAGGCTCGTTTTTATATTGCCGACGCCGCCATTTCGGCGTCACGTGCGGTTTAGCCGCACCAGCCAGCTGGATTCGTCGCGCGGGTGTCTGTGCTCGCGACGAGGGCTTTCCTCACTAGCGCGATGATTTACGTGCGACTCGCGTCCGCCACGAGACGGCGTGAGAATGGGACCGTGTCGCGTGGGTTCGACTTGCTTGTTTTCGTAGGGTTTTTTTTCTCGCCTTTTATTTCCCCGTAGCAGTCGCCGCTGTGTAGCGTTCGCCCTTCTTATACCGAAGTCATCTATTTCTCCCGGAATGCAGCATAAGCTGCCTCTCTGCTCAGAACTGTGAGATAAAAAGAATACGCTTTTGTTGTAGGTTGGACTCGAGGGATTAGGAATTTGCGTTGGCAACTTTTAGAATCAGGGAAATGAAGATTAGGTGCTAACAAGTCTAGACAGCTAGATCACGTAAACCTGTTTTTGTTAGTTATTTGCTTTATACCACAAATTTCGGTTGCTAAACAACGATGGACACGCGCTCTGATATCTTATTTTCTACAGCCCTTCTTTTCCCCTTCTTTCTCGAGTGTTGCGCTCACGGATTTGGCGATAGCGTTGGTTAGCCACCAGACTACGACAGCAGTTACTCTTGCTTCCCTGCATTCCTTTGTTGGAATGTAACGAAATTGTCCGGAAGTTCGCGGAGAAATGGGGCGCTGCAGTGAAGAGGAATCTGAATATGCTTGCGCCGGACAACTAGGGCCACCTATCGGTGGGGGTCTGAAACCGCCACTTCTGCGCGGCATGTTTCCCAGGTCCGGTTTTCTTGTCGGTATGCATCCATTCGAACTTCATCGGAACAAGTTAAACGGTCGTCAGGAAAGTGATTGCTTTAACCAAAGTTTCTGTAACCGGGTCCTAAGTGAGCTTGTTACCTGCTCGGGAATGTAAATATTACTTGATGTTCTTTTCTGGAAGCTTTAGCATGTATGGGTACCTCCCTTTGTTCTAAGAGCTCCAGTTGAACCACCTTCTATTGATTGGTCGCATCGCCGTGTGCGACTTCCGCAAGGAGCCCTTTACGGGACCCACCGAATCAGGCGAGTCAGCCGACCGAAGCCTAAGCGAACTGCGAGGCGGATATCGCCCAGCGTTAGCGCGTAGCGGCTGGGATTGCGATCCCGAATTGGCCGGAAATTAAGCCGACCCGCCTCAACGGCGCCTAGCCGGCTTCCCTAGCAGCGCAATCTCCATGCAAACATACGAACGAACGTCCACGCATTCGCATTGTGCGCGACCCTGCAAACGCTCGTTGCCGATCGGGGGCCATACACGGATGGCGTTGAGGGCAACACGGCGCTTACTCATGGGACCTTGTTTGCGATCCCTCTTGTGCCTACTTGCCGAAAAGCTCGTGTTTTATCCTCATGCGTGACCTTCGTATGTGCTTTATCGCGGCTTCCCAGGGGATGACCCATCGAGCTTTTTTTCTTGTTGTTGTTTCGACCGGGGACGTGCTACGTAGGCCCTGTGCACTTTCACTGCGTCGTTCCCTGCGCAACCGTTCGCATTCCAGTTTGCAACCACGCCCTGATTGTCTCTCTCATTCGTGCTATCCGCCTTCGCTTGGAGGGCTTTTGTCTGCCCTGTAACAAAGATTCGGAAAGCACGACAGGACGCGGACGCACGCTTACAAATACTGTCTATCTCTTTCCCTCTCTCTCCCACGAAAGCAAACCCGGACAAGAGAACAACCGAACAAAAACAACAAGCACACGTTGCAAGCGGATGCGCGAGCAAACACGCTCGTAAACCCGCACGTTCGCAAACAGTAGCGCATCCTCGCGCCGAAAGCGCGGTTTCCCGGAACACGATACTCTCATTTTGCTAATAACCTGCTCCTGTATCCCCATCCTGGTCGTTTTCAATCTTCCCGTTCACGCGCATTGCACTTTTGTCTTTCTTACTCTCTCTTTCTCTCTCTCGCTTATTTAGTGTTTCGTCCTTAATTATTCCCGTGCGCAGGCGTCTACGCCTCAGCGCCTGGCGAACTTTCTACTGCCTCGTGCCGTTTCTTGCCCCCCCCCCCCCCCCCCCGCTATATGGCGGCGCGTACGCAAAACTCGCTCGAGGAAAATTAACAGCGGGGTGGAATAACTCGATTAAAACTACACCGCGACCAGGCGCAGCGGTTTCCCTGCGGCGTGCTCTGCCCGTCTGCTCACTCCGGGCTTTCGTATCACAACCACGCACGCTGCATGGACTTTCCCGTCGAGCCATCCTAACATGCCAGAACTTGGCGTACGTGCGCTAGGGGGCACTGTGCCCGACATTTCTGCACGCGCGTCGAGGTCCCGTGCAGATTGCCCTGTTTGCTGTCAGATACTTCCTTATCTCGGCCCCAGATGCTGTCTGGCGGAGCTTAAGGAAATAAGGCGCGGGTATTTTCTTTTTTCCTTTTCCTGTGTACACGCGTGCTGCAGTGGACGCGGTCTGCGCGTATACTTTGCGCAATATTCATAATGCGCGTGGTGGATTTTAGAACCGTTGCAGCATGGGCGTCGCCCGCTCGAATCACCGCGATTTCTGTGTTGTTCACCGCCGGTCGCGTGCGTGTGGTTTATTGATCGTTTGACTGAGGGCCAAGTACGTTGCGCGGAGGAATGGGACGCAAACTCTTCTTGTTTGTCAGGCATTTCCGAAATTTAAAGGTCTCTCTCAACTTCTCGTCGCATATTGTGCATCAGGAAGTCGCTGTGCATGACTGTGCACTGCGTTGTGCCTTCAGTGAGCGGTTTTATTATGCAGAACAGAACGTGTTTTCGAGATAGTAGTTGGAAGTGAGCAGTAAATACATGTAGTCTTTGCATTGTCGCACGATGGAATGGATATTTGGCAGCTAATGGGCTCTTGGAAATTCGTCTGCCTTGACGTATTCGCGCGTCTTTGCGGTGCCCACCATAGCTTCCTGATTGGTTTCAACTGCCGTTGGAACGTCCTTAAGAACCTTCAAGTTGATTTCGGCATCCCTGCTATTAGCCCTTGTTCTTCGGACTATATTTAGACTCTCCTGTGCGTTGCCTAACTTGCGTTTTCAAGCATGCGCATCGCGCGGGATGCGTGAAACTTGTCGCATCAGTGCATCGCAATTGGACGCACCATCCTCATCAGTGTTCTGCGTACGGAACGCGCATGGTGTGCGCACATGTAGGCTCCCGAGGCCCCGACCATTCGGTTGCCTTTGAAACGAAAAAAATTACGTAAGCGGGCTTTACTGCACAAAGCCTCTTATTGTGGAGAAGCCAGCTTTCCCGAACTCCACGGCGGTGAAGAGGGCAAGCATGCAAAGACATCGTATGTCAAGAAGTCTCGGTTCGACGTCCCCGTTCAATCTGTGGCACATGGACCATGTTTTGTCTGCAGCGTAATTCTCTTCTTGTGGTACCGAAGAAGGCGGCGGCTCGCTTCCGCCTCTGATGTTGGTCGATACGTTTGCGATGGCAACCTGCACGCCATTCACTAGGGTCAATAGCGCACCTGTGACGAAGCCGTTTCGATTGCTTTCATCTTTCTGCTTCTGACGTCAGTACAGCGGGTCCCGGGTAGAGAGGCAAGCGACAGAATTTCTATTCCGTGAAGACGGTAAGTGCCCGAACCTAGGTGTAAAGTATACGTACTGTGCGAGTACATGCATGACTTACTTCCACGAGCCCGCTTTCTTAAGGATGACCGGGAAATTTTGAGACAACACGCTTGGTATCGAATTTTTGTCATGGAATATTCCAGACATTAAAGGCAAAGAAAAAAAATGTCTGCGGGCGCAGAATTGGATTACTTGAAACAAAGGGGGAAAAAGGGGGAGGGAGGGAATAAATGATGCCAGTAAAACGAATTCGCAGAAGCACACGTCTTTCCTTTTGTTTTAAAGCTAGCCACTGACTATTTCTACCGCTTCCTGTCGTTCTACCCCGGCAGTGGTTTCATCTTTCTAGCTGCGCCCGTTTCTTGCCTTCACCCCTCTATTATTATTATTTTAGTTTATACTGCCGCCATTACAATTCGTATTTCGTTCCGCGCCGTACTCGGAACATATTTTTCTTAGTTTTCACTTCCTCGCCGCTTATCGCTCGCTTCCTCTTTTCTTTCGTTCTTTCGTTAGTTTTCTTCGCAGTGGGCTTGTTTCTTTCCATCGTCATGTTTCTTCGTATTATTCCGCCTCCTTATGCGCGACGGCCATCTCGGAAACTTTTTTTCTCTCTCTCCCCATCTGCATCGGTCGTCTCCTTTAGCGTCGTCGTTTTGTCTCTCCGGCACTGAATTCAGCCCATTCCCCTTGGCTTCACACGCCCACATCTCTTTTCTTTAATCCTTCTTTGTTTTTCGTTTTTATCTCTTTTCCTTCGTCTTCGGCGGTTCCGAATTCATTTTCTTTTGTTTCTCGCTATCTTGAGCGCGCGCCCGACCATCTTGAGCCTGCCGGGGGCGCGATATGTCCCGCGTTCTGTGCGTACTGCCGCCTCTTCTTTGTGTCGTTCTTGTTCGTGCTTAGCGTCTGTTCCTATCTAAAGCGATTCTTTTCACCTCCCTTCACCGCTTCTCATGACGGAGACGCTCGCTCTTCTTTTTTCTTCGTCGGTCTCGCCTTAGCTTTGCCCTCATCGTCTCCATTTCATATCGTCTTTGTTTCCTCTAGTTTGATACTTGGCTCGCGCGAATCTCAAGGTGTACGGCGGCTGCTTCTCCCTTTCTCTCTCGTGCGGCCGTGGTGCGTCCGGTCGCATATATATATACAAACGTTGCTTGAAACGGCTCGCCTTTCACGTAGTGATGCGATGCGGAATGGCCTTCTGTGCGGCTGTGTATGGCTTCGCGGCCGTAGTTGGCAGAGGCAAGGGAGAGACAGGGTGGACCCACTTTGGGAGCAGGGAACAAAATGAGAGATATGCGTGTCTTCGCCCTCATTCGTTGTACTGCATTTTTGTTCTTGCTATTCCGTGCAGCTGTGTCTTTCTTTTTCTTATCCTATCCAGGAAAGCTGCCCGAGTTCATCGTGTGTTCTCTTCAGGTCTTGTTGCATTGTCCATCGCTTTTACTTAATTTGTGTAAACTTTGTTCGAGATCTTTTTAATGCGTTATAAGAGCGTCACTGGTTAGTTGGCAGCTATGTGGGACTGTATTACAGCACGAGAAAAAGAAAAGGCAGTTGTGCTTACATTATTGAGCTCATTTCGGGCTTTATTTAGGGAGTCTAGAATTCGATCTTTCATGTTTCAGTTTGCTGTTGCACTGCTTGCACTTGCTCAGCTCCTTTCTTACCAATGTTTGCTGATCTTTGAAAATATGTGATGACCCGTGACGACCCCGTTTCGCATTAACGACTCCAGAGTCGCGGGGAGGAGTCTAATGTATTGAACCATACGGTATGCACTCTTTAGTAGCGTAAGCAGCAATGGACCACCCAGTTCTTCAATACGTATAGTCAGACCTGTTTACCCTACATTCATTTCAGTCCGCTAAACACGCCATTGTTTGCCAGTGGGTGCTCGCGTTAATCATTCTCCCGTAATCGAACGGTTGGTTCTCTTTCGGACGATGCAGTGTCGCTCAAAAGGCGGTGCTGTTTTTCTCGAGCAGGGATCTTCTGCTGAATGAACCAATTCCTTCAGCTTCCACTCCCCAACTTTTGCGTACCGAAAATATTTTGACGTGCGGTGTTCGCACCCTGCTTTCGACGCGCCCTTCGTGTGCGCTGCGCTATCACGAATCGTCACTCGCGGTATCATCGCCTTTCGCGAGACCTTTGATGCCGATACTTTCAATTCTAACGCTGCTATAAGCCCAAGAAGCGACAACTAGAAATTTCTCGAATCTTCTGCGAAGTTTGGAGATAAATGGCCTTAGGCGTGGCCATATCATCAGCTGGTTGTTCTTGCCACTAGAGCACCTTACTTTAGTGGAAGCTCCTTGTGCAGAAACAAACAGTTCAGACATACCACAATTGCTTGATTTTCCCAAGGCTGCACATGCTATATTGTCTTGGCAACCAATGCTGGGAGCCTTACGGCTGAGGGTCGAAACGGGCGCTGGTAAATGCCGGCGTACGCTTCAAAAGAAAGTGAGAAAGGGGAGTGAACAACAACAACAACGACGACGACAAAAATATCTCTCTGATGCGGAATACCTGTGCCTAGAGCTAAGAAGGAAATAAGAGGAGGCGTATACCAGAAGCAACGCAGAGGCGAGCCATCGCCGTATATATATAGATATATGCGCATGTATATATACGGCGGTATTTTCCATAACCGCATTACTTAAAGTGGCCGGGGGTCCGGGGTGGGGTGACGGCCGACACATTAAAGCAGCGACTCGCAGCTTCAATCCTCTCTATATGTTTTTCTCTCGGTTCATCTTCTTTTGCTTTGGTCTATCGTTGTCGTGCTACCGTTGCCTGGCCCACCACCCGTTTTGTTGCCATCAGAGCGCGCTTCATCGCGGCTCCCAGCTTTACTGTGTACTGCTGATCGCTCACGTCTTGCATCGCGATCAGGGTCGGGATCGCGCGGCTCCCGAGATAAGGGATGGCGCCGATGTGTGCGGGGGCTTCGTGGGCTTAGACTTATAATGCGGCAATAGGCGCCGATCGTTGTGTTGCCTGCTGTTTTTGTTTTATTTTTGTCTATTCGACCGAAGCATTCGTACCGGGTTGTTCACCTCGTCGATCTTACTCGGCGTATAGACGTCGACGTAATGCGACGTGATTCGCCAGTCAGAAAGCTGAATCTAATTTTCTGACTGGTGCTCTTTGAAGTATTTCCGCTGGTTCAGATTTTTGCGTGCAACAGTCACCGAGAAAGGGGATTAGGCTGTGTGTACGTCCTGCAAATGCTGTGCATATTAGGAAAAAGAAGTAAGGTTTACATAAGTTGTTCGTTGTGCATCCCCTCCCTCTTTGTTGTAGACCACAGATGGGAAGTCAGCACGTTGATAATTTTAGTCATAACTTATCGTATGTCGTAAGAATGGATGTCGTAAGAATAGGTTCAATAGGAGTAGCCGTCGGTTTCGTACGGCGCCAAAGTTTCTCATATTTAACTTCACTTCAGTAGTACTGCGGAACTGGTACAACGTTGATCGCACTCTAAAAATGGAAGAAACGGCTTAAGAAATGCAGTGAATGTTGGGTGTTCGTGTATGTCACTAACCTTGCTTTCGAATGGCTTGCTTTTGCTCCATCTTAGCAATATTCGCTGCGTGACCAAACAAGTTTGTGCACTACTCTGCGCAGTCTTCAAAAGGGAGGCAGTATTCGAAAAAAAAAAAAGAATCTTTTACTAGCGCAAGGTTGAGAATGACAAACGTGGAGACAAACGTGTCTTCCCCGAGAGGCGTTGAGCCGCGGGGACCGAACCACGTCTTCGTACTTTCAGCTACACATGGTGCCTTCCGCATATCGCGATGGAAGTCTGGGCACGTAGGGCTCCGAGGCGTTGGGAACTGTCTCGCGTCGCGGCGGTGGGCTTCCTTTCAAACACGTGTGCTATGTGGTGAAGTCGGAGGTGAGGGGTGGGGGGAGCGAAGGCCCGGGGGGAAAAGGGGGGATTCGCCCTAACTGCTGGCGCCTCTGGGGCCGCTGCATTGCTTCCGTTTTCGAGCCGTGCTCGCGCATTAATAGAGGTTCCTCCGTTCATAATTTACGACCGTCATTTCGGGCACTTTCTCGATACCGTTATACAATATGTATAGAGCGACTCAGCGTCGCCCTAACGCCAGCAGCGATATCTTGTAGTCTTGTGCTTTATTGTTCACGTGACGCGTGTTTTCTATACAAACTTGGAGCTTTTTTTATTTCATTTTGTTTTGGTGTGTGGGAAGTTTGGCGTTGTGCTCTATAGTCGCCCCAACACCTAATTTCTGTTCATCGCGAAAAAATAGAAATAAAAAAAAAGAACTTTCATGCACCACAAGTACTGCGTACCGTATCCGGTACTCGTTTCCTGTTCTGCAACCAGAAAATTTTCTCTCTGAAAGTTGTATGGATTTCTTTAGGTCTTGCAATCAGTTATTATAGCGCGCGATCTCGGCACTCGTTTTTTTTTTCTTTCTTTACGAACATGTGCTGAAAAGGTTGCTCCTTTCTTTTTGTATATTGCTGCGTGCGCAGCCGCTGTAATATACAAGCGCCGAACACGCAGAAAGTGCGAGGCTTCCCTGTTTGAGACGCACGTCACGTCCTAGCGTCGACTATACGGAAGCTCTGGCAGCGTCAGTGTCTTCCTGTGCTGCAACGTTAAGCGATTTCGGCGTTAACGGCCGTTTTTCGCGCACCCGGAAGCGTTGAAGTTGACCAAAAAATAAATGAAAAATGATAGCGGCACCTTGTCATTCATCAGCGTTGTCTTTCGCTTTTGTACATGGCGTTTTAGTACTTTGCTTCACGCGACAGTTTTGCTCGTTTAGAGTACTGGAACACGCTGCAAAACGACGGTTGTCGCAGTTCGTGCGGTATGAAGCGATAACAAAGCGCTCGCGCGCGCAGGCAGATAAGGGGATAAATATGATAAACTATGTGGAGTATACGTATTTATATATAACAATCTCATGTTATAAATATTACTCCGTAGAGTTAAGAGCAAAACAAAAAGAAACTCTTATACGGAGTAATCGCTTGTCCAGGAAAAGGGGGGGGGGGAGGGCAGGGGGGGGGCGGTGTACACGGAACTTGCGCGTACGCTTACTTATCTGCGGCTCTGGTAGCGTCATTTGAAAACGCACAACAAACTAAATATGAACACAAAACATTGGAAATTGGAAATATAAAGTTGGTTTATTCCAACCTGCACAGAAGAAAGTATTCTGAGATTCAGAAGAGAGTTTAATTAAGCAGGGAAATACGCACGAGCGTGCGAAAAAACAAAAGAAGAAAAACCGAGGAGCGAGGCGTGTTATCTTCTGTAAAGTATTTTTTTAGTCAGAACGACGACGATGACGACGACAATAGGAAAACGAACATTAATGTGATGCCATAGACAAATGCGCTTTCTATAGATGCAAAGAAAAGCACGTTGGCTCGGTCCAACCCGTAAGAACACGCAGCTGCGCTCGAGAAACCGAAAATTCGAAGATGAGAAGTGCTTGATCGGTTTGCGAACTTGGGAAGAGATTTATGGGTAGTGTCGTGCACCGGAGAGATTAATGGCGCGTCCGCATTTATTTCCGGCGCACGCTGGCACGTCGAATCGAAAGCGCGTCCGTTAAGTAAAGTAGAATTAGGTTAGGTTGAAGTTTTAAGGCACGCAATGCGGTGCCGTTTTCGTCTCGGATGCAGTTGAAATCGCTCCAATCTACGCAGACAACACACTTGGGTTAGGTCAAAAGTTTCCGCGGAAGCTCGGCAGCTGCAGGATAAAGCTCGTCTTTACCGTTTCCATGGGAACCGCGTGCCGCCTGGCGTCACGATTATACGACGACTGCTGCTCTAAAAGCAGTCGTAATCGTAGCGAGCGCAGGAGGGAAGCGCGGTTACACAACGCTGAGGCAAGAGGGCGAGCGGGACAATTAAACGCAGCCGTGATAGCGCGAATACGAGACATTGGAACGGCCGAGCTGTCGGAAGGGGGGGGGGGGGGGGGGGTGGCATTACGTTTCCCGCGCCCTTCGCGGTTGGGAGTGAAGGTTCGTACATTTGGCGGGTTTCAACCGAGCCTCGGGGTCGCCGGTCCTAGCCCGCGGGTCCTGCACGCCCAGACTGCGAGCGGGGCATGTCCGTGCCGCTCGGTCTTGGCTGTGTGCTCCCGGGGTACTCCTCTCTGTTTCTCGTCTCGAATTCGGCGTCGCCCCCCCCCCCCCCCCCCAAACTATTCCCGGGTTTCTCTTTCCATTTCTTCTTTTGGGGACGTGATTACGATTAACTCCGGTGGTCTCTTTGAGAAGCGTGCGACGCGTAAGAGTACAGTGAGCGCGCTCCGAGTGTGTGTAGCGCGTACGGCAACCGGGGTTTCAGCAGCGAGGCGGGGAGATTCGACGGCCGATGGCGAAGAACAAGGGACACTCTCTCTTCTTCAAACGAGGAAAATATGCAAATCGCGAAGCGCGCGCGCCCCCCACTTTCTTTCGCCGCCTCCTATGCATGTGCTTGGCTTCCTTCTTTCGCTGCGCGCGCGAACTGCCTTGCCACCAATCACGCCTATATGGAGTTTCTTGATAAACTGGACCGCCGAGCAGCGGTGACAGCGCCCGCTGAGCGCGCGTCGTCCCGTAGCTCGCGCTGGTCCCCTCTTTGTTCCCGCCCACGAGCCACCCACGGAGTTCCGCGCGTGTGCGCGTCGTATAGTACGAGGCTACGAGGTGTCCCGCCAGGCCGGGCAGGGTGGCCGAGGGCACACACGCCTCATAACTCGGCTTATGCCGCGCTCGTCTGTACGCGCTATATTCGCAATTGGCTCTTGGGTTTCTGCGCGCGCGCCTGGTGAGCCGGGCGTGTCCGCCTTTCGGCGATGACCTCCCTCTGTTTCTAATTTAGGCAGGATATCGCTTTCTTTCTTGCGACCGGACCCGGTTCTGGAAGATTAGCTTCGGCGCCGCGTTTGCCGGGGCCGGAGAAGTCTTGTTTTCTCCTCGCGACTTTTTCTCGACTCGTACGCGGGAAGAGCGACATGAAGGAGCTCTACGCCAGCGTCACGGGTGCTTTTGTTTGACGTTCACCGCTTGTGCAAACGATGGCCAGTGAGGTCGATTTGTCGTCTGCGTTGCGGACGTAGTGACCTAGCTCGCTGACGTTTACGAGACCTTATTGAGCTGGAGGGCACACAAATGGATTCCGGCCCCTCGTTGGAAGCGTCGCTTTGGAAACGATGTTTGCTCCGTGAATGTTGATCGAATATTCACTCGTGAATTTGATTTTGTGTGTGTATGGTAGGCGCATTACGACCCTTTAATAAGACCTTGCAACCAACGCAAGGTGTGCCTTCGTACAGCGCTTGCAGCTTGCATTTTCTCGTGGCTTTACGCTCAAGGCTGCTCGCTAGAACGAGATGTTCACCGGTTTAAATCGATTAACATTAATTTCTTGCCGAAGCCAACAACCACTCGAGATTCCCTGCTTAAATGCGGTTAACATCGAGTTTTCATGAGTTTCTGCAGTGTGAAAGTAAGCTTGCCTAAGTTTTTAATTCTTGTTTGTTTCCTAGCGTATACACTTTAAGCTTGATCGTCGCGGCTTCCTCGATAATGATGCAAACCCCCTGCTGGTGCACTTGGAACTTTCGTTCTTATCGTGGTGATGGCTGCTTTGTGTGGGCGCGTTTTATGTAGTTTATGTGTTAGTATTTCCCTAACATGGTTCGTCCTTTTTTCTGCAGTTGTCCTCCTCGACACAACGACAGAGAGCATCCTGAACTGGACGCGGTATCCTTACGGGCCTCAAGCGAGAACACCTGGGGTGAGTTGACTCGCTCGTGGTCCTGCATTTGTCGTTTTATCTGAGAATCACGCCATACATCCTAGCATGCGGCGTTGGGAAAACGTCAATCTAGTCAATAACGGGCCTAGGTGAGCTACCCGGTACAGATTCGGGAACATACAGCGCTAAGCGCGCGACGAAGAACGAGAAGAAACGCGGGATCCGGCAAAGGTTGACCACAGAGTATGCACATGCCGAGTTCATGATACACGTTCTCTGACTATACGTCCGATGAAATAATGTAGAATAGTTATTCTTCTGTTTTGCTATCTATGCAGGAAATATTTGATGGGAGTAAAAACACGTACGATGGGCGTCAGTGATAATATACATATAATCGATTATTTAGCCCATAAGAAGGGCATTCATGACCCAATAGCCATAACCTATTCGACTTGCGCCAGCTAGAAACCGAAACAAACGCTTATTATGCTATACAAGAGAACAGGTCACCTGCGCGGCTTTGTTCAATAGTGCAGTGCTGCCGTGTAGCGTGTACAAGCACACACGCCTGTTTCCGTGTGTGGAAGCAGCATATGGTCATGCGCACGCGGACAAAGATCTTTGACTACGATTCTAATCACTCTTCAGAGAGAGAAGTTGAACCATCATCTGTATTTCAAAAGAGTAACAGGAAGAGAAGTCAAAAGCGACAACTGTCCGTGGCGATCCACCGCTATGGGAACCGAATCATAGTTAAAAGACCCTCTGGGAAACAGATACTGGAATGACGGCGAAGCGGGCCCTTGGCGTCCGGATGCCTCCGAAGACGCTGAGAAAAAGAAAGAATTAAAAGGAGGCTTTTAGCCGCGGTACCTGCCGGTCCTTTCACACGAACGCACGGATCTTTTGTCATGCACGCGCGTATATATGCCCGCGCCACTGCGCGACTCGTTAGTTTCATTTACCCGGCTAAACCGTATACGACGGGGCTTTGTGTTTCGCCGAGCGCTTGAGCGCTCGGAGAGGGGTAACGGAGAGGGGGAACGGAGCTCGGTTAAAAGAAGCCGGCGTCCGTGTCGACTTTAGGAAAGCCAACACCGCAGCGGCGGCGACGTACGGCGCACACACGCACGCGCACAACAGTATCCAGCTGCGGACAGCCAAATTGCGTGGCTAAATAAGTGACACCGCCGCGTCTTGCCTCTCTCTCTCCGATCTCTCCCCCCTTCACCCACTCGGCCTTCTTTCTCTGCTGTATGTCGTACATCTCCCTGGCACTGATTTTCGTCCAATCAAGGCGGCAAGCCGAGCGAACCGAAGCGGACATCTGGTGCCGTCGGCGCGCCTCTGTGATGCAAATTTTAATTCGCCCAAATTAGGGGTGTTTTGCCGGCGTCGTTAGCCAAGCGTGCGTTGTTGCCTTCTCTTAACCTTTTCTTTTTCTTTTCTATTCGTATCTTCTCGCATTGTAGTCAGCTTTGTCCGGGTCGGTTGTCTGTTTGGTTATCGGGCTTCACTGCGCGCCTGGACATCCGTGCTGCCTTTGAGCGCCGCAATTCTTCTCATGGGCTTCCTTCGTTATTCGCTCTTGTGCGCACGAAAATCTTGCGCATACTTCTGCGTGTCTCTTGTGCATTGCCATTTGTTTTGTTGAGCTTTCGCGTGAGGAGATGGCTTCGCGAGTATATTATTATTATTATTATTATTATTATTATTATTATTATTATTATTATTATTATTATTATTATTATTACGGTAGTTTGAGTGCAAGTAACGCCTGAGAGGATACGTTTGGTGTTGTGCTTCTTGCATAGCAGCAGTGTAGTGTTTGATGGTGCGTACTATCTTTTACCCGAAACAAATCGACAAATGAGATGAGCGAGGCAGCAAGAGAGAGACACCACATGCACCAAAGATGTGCTGTCTGATAATCAGCAAAATGGCCGCGACTTCCTGCGGTGGCACAAGATGAAGAGGGGAAAAACAAGCAGATTAGAAAAGTTAGTTTTCCCAGCGCAGCTAGTTATCAGTGCGCGCACTTGTGAAGCGTTAACGCTGAAAGTAATTAGGCTCGAAATCAAGCTTCTGTCAGAAACAGCAGCCAAAATAACCGCACCGGCTGAAGAAGCTTTCGCGAAGCATTGCGCAAATCCGAGCGCCCTGAATTTCGCGAGACGTCCCTAATTTACACTGCAGGCGTGAACTGCAAACGCGCACGTACCACACACACGCACGCACAAGTTTAATCGTGCGCGCGCTCACTCACTTCCATCCGGGGCTCGCGATTCTCTGCTGCCTTCGCGACGAACGATTCAAGTGCTCGTGTCGGCGACGTCTCGTTCGCTTTTTCTTTCCTTCGGCGTCCCTATTTACCAGGCGCACTTCCCAGGCCGTGTTTTCACAACCGTACCTCGTTGCGGCACGACGCATTTACCCAAGAGCGGTGGACGCGCAAACGCGCTAAAAGCGGTGCTTGCTCTCGGAGCGAGCTCGACGAGCGGGCACGCGAGGCCTTGTTTGCTTTGTTCTTCCGCGAATTCCCTCGTCCGCAGCCTCTCGCGTCTTGTGTACGCAAGGAGAGGAACACAAGACGCGGCGAGGCTCGCGGTATGCGCGCGCACTCCGCGAGTCGCGGGAACCGCCGAAGCAGTGCCATTGCTTGCTTGCTCGCTCGCTCGCTAGCTTGCTTTGCTTTCTTTTTTTCGTTTCCTGGCCTTACTCTTTTGTTATTGTAAACTCGGCAGTGTCTAGACTAACGTTGTACTCTTTCTCGGCCGCGCGAGCGCTGGGAACGCAGGCATTGTTAAGATGAGCCTGAGGACTTGGGAACCGAGGTTCAGTCTCTCAGCCTCTCGTTGAGGTGGTTAACAGGCTAGCGCGGTTGCGGTTTCGCCTGTTCGAAGATGAATGCTTTGCCGGTTATGATATGTATGGAGGAGGTTTCAGCTGCTTCGGACAACTCGAATTGTAGTCTATTAAAAGCCCTACAACTGCCCAACGTCCCTTGCACAGTCTGTACTCGTTTCGTTCGATCAGGAAGAGGTACCACTGCTTAAAAGTAACTTATCTAAACTTGCAAGGCAAGCTTGCGTGGTGTCAAATTAGGGCTCCGAATCTTGGTACCGGGACGCCAGCTGATTGTGTTCGCGCACTGCCAACCGTCGCATCACTTCGCGTAGTCTGGCTTCAGTGCCGTCGCCTTCCATTCTCGGCTGCTGGAGCATCTTTCGTATTATTGGAATTGTTAGGTTCCCCTTGCTAACGTCTTCCCGCTCAAACAAGTCTCTGATGTTCCTAATATAAGGCAATAATTTGAAATCGCTACTGCTCTTCCAGTTGGCCTCTAGTCGGTCTGTACCTCCTGTAATCATTTCTTGTCATATTGCAATAGAAGCTCGGTAGTGAGGCGCGAGCCTTTTTTTTTTTTTTTTCTTGGTATGGCGAACATCACGAGTCATAAGGCTTGCGTACGTGAGCTCATGCTTGAGTATTCACGCCCTTATAAGACGGGTATTGGCTCCAGTAAACGAGTTACGTGGTCGTTGTGTATCGCTCCCCGACACCTCGCTGTACCGGCAGCAGTCCTCGCCTGATGACTCAATGAGAGGAGGGGTGGAAGGGAGGGGCCTTAACGGCGAACGCACCGTCCGCACCGTTTTCGCGCGTGCCGTTGTGGTCTGCGCACGTGTACATATATAGACGGAGATGAATGCAACGTGACGCGGACGCCCTGACGAGACGGTTTTCCCGCAGCCACTAAGAGCACCGCGGTGCAGCGAAGGCGTCATGCCGGAACGGTCGTTTTGAATTTGGCCGAACCTAGGGGCGCTCGCTCGGTCGCGCGCGATTGCGACAAATCACGTAATTCGAGCTTATCGGCGGCCATTAACAGGCCCGTGACGGCCATAAAAATGCCGGTTTTATTGCGCGGGCGGGCGGCCAGGCGCGCCCGCGTGCGCGAGCTAGGGTACACCCCTGCATAGCATTCGTCGCTCGGGGTGTGCCGAAGGGAGGCAAGGGAGGAGGAGGGATGGGGAATTCGCCAGCCCGACGGGACGAGGATACACGCTGGTTGTCCGCGGGCTTGAGCCGTCGAGGGGACCCGGCGTTTGATCTCGACTTCCTCGGGAAGCCTGGATTCTGGCCCGGCTCGGCTGCCATGGCGTGCGATTTATATCTCGGGTGTACGGCGGCGTATCCGGCCAGGCGGCAGCTCGCGACGGTCGTTCCGGGGTGGGGGCCCGGCTGTGGGCTAACGGAGATTAGCATATATCGCGGCTTCCGGTCATGCCAAGGTATTCGATCTTTTCCTATCGACCCCCCCCCCCTCCTTCCCCCCGCTGCACCGCAATGGCCCTCGTTCCTTGCGATGGTCTTTCCCTTCCTGCACCCGCTTGTTTGCTTCCGTTTCGGGGTGAAGCCAACCTGGAATCGTACCGCGACTTTCCGCGCGCTTCGTGTAAACGAGTTTTCTTGCTCCCAATTTTTTTGTCCTGAGCCCGACAATATTACTTTGTGGGGCCGTATTATTCAGAGGGGATTTCTCGCACGCAGTGCCTGCAGCGTGTCCGCTTCGTACAAGGCTAATTGGGGTGCACCTGCTCGTGCAGATGAGAGAGCTGTAGGCAATCTCTGCTTCAACTTTTATTTCGATACCAGTGCGTTCGTGCACCACCAGGTGCCACCTACATCGTAATCTTTCTTTCTGATCAGCTTAAGAAACACGTTCCACCATGTTTTCCTTCTTTTTGGTGTAGTGTGTTGATGTATAATGCCAAATTATAAACCCAAATGTTCAGATGCAAACTGAACTCTCGACATCTAGCAACTTCCAACTTTCTCTATGGCTTACCTGGAGCTTGCACGACCATCATCGATGAGGTTAAACGTTGACATCTTTTTCTTTCAATACTGATTAGAGACTAGTCGCTTTTTATTTTCTAAACATGTGAAAGAATAGAACTACTATTTACTCACGCGCGCTTTTTTCATATGTTGTTCTAGTGTGGGAATAGGCGTTAATGTGGCTACGGTAAGGCGCCAATAACTCCTTCCCGACTTCCTTCGTATGCTCCCAGCAGTACGCGCGGAGAGGAAATCAAACGGGTCGATTTGCTTCGGGAGAAAAACAAAGATCCGTATATATATACGACACGCGATAGCAAAGTGGCGCCGAGCGTATATACCCGTCTCTGGTCCTGGAAACGCCCTTTCGGCGTCATTACTCCGTGCACCGTCCATCGTTCGCCGCTCCATGCGCGGCAACGGTCTCAGGTAGACGAAAGAGAGATGGGGGGAGGGGGGGGGGGTCGCTGCCATCTCGACCCGGTGTCTCGTTTCAACGCAGCCATCATCGTTTCCCCGATTGCGGTCTAGCAAACCGTTTCGAGACGCCTCTTGCATTCCCTTTCCTTCTGCCTCAAGACTGCACTGCTTCGTTTGCAGCTGCTGCTTCTTGGATTTCTTCGTCTTCGAGCCCTCGCCGTTCCGCTTAACGTTGTGTTTCTATGCTTTGCCGCGTTTCTCCCTCTCTCTGTTTTTAGTTTGTTTTGTGCAAGAATGGCTATGGCCGCATAGTGGAACTTAGCTTTCGCGCCAAGCACCGTTCCTTTGTGTGCGACTGCCCGTTTCAATCTGTTTCTTGCTTTTTGGAGAGCTCAGAGCTGACTTTTTGTACTATATCTGTGTCTCTGTTTCTCCCACCTCGCCTCCTAACTTTTTTTTAGTGCTTGTTTAATTCCATACCGACAATTCTGTACGCAGAAAACGTTTTCTCCATCTCTCTTAATTCTTTTCTAACGATTCCTTGTTTTCTTCCTGGTTTTATAGTTCACTTATTTCTCCCGCTTCATTACGGCAGCGTGGCGTGCACCATCGCTTCCTTTTAGTGCCCTTTATTATTTCTTTGTATTTTTTATTCGACCTTGTAAATCCGGTTTTAGCTCGTGAGCATTATGACACTGAGGTACGCTTTCGTTGGCTCTTCCCGTGACTGCGCTCGCTTTGTTATTGTAAGGCAAACCTTCTACAGTGCTGGGACCGCACAATAGCTGTTGGTTACGGCTTAGCTGTGATTAACAGTGGTTAAGCCGAGCGCTGACTCGTAACAGGTTGAGCGCTTCCTTTCTTCGTACCGTTGCATTCGTTACTGCCTCCCCCACCACGTAGTTTTTGTGCGTTCCGGCATTAAGGCAGTTCATACACTGTACGTGTGTGACCGGCCACTTCTTCAGCCATTTTCACGTGCAACGCGTCTTGAATAATTGGATGACAGGTGTGACATCCGCGCATGCAAATTCGGTCTCGCGAAAGCCAACGCCAGAAAGAAGGGGCTGTCGTATAACTAATTTCCCCAGTTTAACGTGGCTGTCGCTGCTGTGTGCGAGCAAAAAGAGAGACGAAAGAAGAGAGGAAGAAAAACAACAAAAAAAACAAACCAAAGCAATAAACGACAGCAACGCGAAAGCCTTGTTAGTCGCTTTTTCAGTCGTGCCCAATTACGAGCGAAATGCTCGTTATGCAGTTTGCTTGTTTCCACGGGTCTTCCCTGCTGCTTGCCGTCTTGTCTCGCGTTCTCCGTCCTCTTCGTCGTGTAGTATTTTCGTCCTCACAAGCGCGCTCTCCTTCTTTTACCTCCTCCACAGCGTTCCGCACTGCTGTGCTCTTTCTGTTCTGTGTCGTCTCTCGTTCTAGCGCCGAGAGGCCTCGTTTTGCCATTTTGTGCCGATTCGTGGCGTGGCCGCAACGCTCTCTCATCTACACCGGAGGTAGAAAAAGAGAGAGAGGGAGCTTACCGTTGTTCTCCGCTTACTCTGCGACTGGGAGCGCGTCGTTGCCCGGCTCCCTCGGCCGCCGTTTGTGCGGTGTGTTCTCTCTCTCTCTTTTGTGTCTGATCGTGTTTTCTTGCCTTCTGTCCTGGACCTCATCTCGTCGTGTCCGGCCCCTGTCTTGACCGAGCCTGGGAGTCGTCCTTACTGCGCCAAGGCTTCTGGCTCGCTCTGACCTCCGCGTTGGTGCTTTTGTGCGCTGCCTCTCACTCCCACGCCCCGCCCTTTCCTCCTCTCGGCTCTCCATCCTCCTGCCTTCTAGCCTGATGTCCGTCTCCCCGCGCCTGCGGCACTCTGGAGCTTCCCCACCCCTGTAAAGCCTGCTCTTCTTATATACTAGCGTCTGCTCTTGCGGCGTGCAGCCTTTCCTTCGGCCGCCGTTTCGCTCTTTCTCGCAATTACGCAGAAGCGAGCGTACGCTCTTTTACGTTGTTTATTATTATTTTTGTCTCCCCCCGCCTTTGTCGTTTTGTGCCTCCTTATAGTGGTTGTTCCTGTCCCCGCGCCGTCTCGCCGCGTCGTTTGACGCCCCGGCTTCGTCGACTCTTTCGTTGGTTGTTCCGCCTTCCTCCACTTCTTTGTTCTTGGGCCTCTTCATCGAACATTGTACACACAACCACGCTCCCTGTGTGGTATTGGCTCGAAGGTGGCGTACTACGACTCCCCCAGGAACTTCCTCTGCTTCTTCTAATTTGCTCCACTAGGTCTCGTGACTCTTCTTTCTCTTGTATTTTCGTCTGATCTCGTTCTCGCTTTCTTTAGGCTGCGCCCTCCAGTGCTTAAGAGCGATTGAACTTGACTGTCGGAGGGAACAGTTGTGCTTCTGAAACGTGTTTCACGTAGAGTTCCCGCGAAAGGGGTAGAAGTATAGCAATGGAATGCGAATTCACAAAGCTATGGTCATTGTGGTAACGAATGTGACAAAATGAAGACGATGAGAACCACGAAGTTACGTGTATGTGTCTTTATTCAATCAGTACAGCAATAACAATATAAATCAATATAGTTGTCAATATAGTCATCCCAATACAGCTTCGCTGGCTATCTTTCTTCACAGAGTAGGACACTAATCTTCTTTCTTTTCTCTTTTTTTTTGGGGGGGGGAGGGGGGGGGGGCCCTTGAAGTGAAGTTCTTAACTTCAGGGGTAGCAATGTGTGGTTACATTGCAAAATGTCGTCTCACAAACACCACAGTGGCCATATAATGTTAAAAACCTGATCCTTGCGACTACCTTCATTTCACAGCTCTCTATCACGTTAGTTCTGCTTTCTATGGTATTTCTCCGCGAAGAGTGTATGCGCTCCTTATTCATCTGATAAAACATCGTTCACCGTAAACACCCTCTCCGTGTCTTGCCATATAAATGTTTCGGGCTCAGTTTCGACCCCATTGCATTAATTCTCCACCTCTCTTCTTCCTGCCTGCTTACATTGTCTCAGCTCCTGCCATCTACGCCCGTCAGCGAAACGAATCAACGTTAACTATTTCCACGTTTAACGGGACGTAACCGAGCGGAAGAAGGAAAATAATAATAAAGAAGAGAGATAAGGAAAACGCGAGTGCAATATTTTCGCTGCGCATAAACTTCACTTCGCAAAGAGCGAGAAGAAAGCAAAAACGTAGCTGGCAATAAAGAGAGAGCGAGGTGGCCAGGGAGAGGGGCGCAAAGGCCGCGAGTTTTCTAAACGATCGCGCCGGCCGATAGCTTACGATCGAGTCGGGACCCTGCGTTCTGCGACGACGATTTCGAGTCGGCGGCGTGCGGGAGTGCAGGAGCCAAAGCTATAGACGCTCCTCTCTCACTCCTCCCATATTCCCTTCCATCCCAACCGCGAGACGACGACGGTGGTGGCATAGGGCGCAAGCGATGCTCGGCGAGCCAAGCGGAGCTGGCGGCGGCTTCCCCTCGTCTCTGCGGAAGCCGTTTCTGCCACGCGACCGGCCATTTCCGCTTCCGCTTGACCCGCCGCGCCTCGCCTCGCTCCGTCTGCCTTTTGTCCCCCCCCCCCCCCCCCTTGGTCCTTTCCTTTCCACCGGCGGCGGCGTCCCGACGAACGACTTCCAGTTGGCGGCGCCCCGCCGACTGGCTTCTCCGCAACGCACGCTCTTCCCCCGCCACCCCGACCGCCCTCTTGCTCGGACCTCTTTCATCATCATGCCTGGGATTCCTTCCCACCGCTTGCAGCCGCCGATCGAACGTGGTGCGCTGGTCCCTCCGGTCGCCGCAGTGGCTCCAACCCGCACGCTCACGCTCGCCCTCTCCAGCCGGGCTCTGTTCCTTGTCCCACTGTAACGGCGCCGCTGACGTCAATGCGGCCGAACCGTATTGGTCCCAGCCGCTGCACACTATGGTTCAACATTGAAAGCTTTTTCCTTCTGACATTCTTCTTTCCAGCCCCTTTCCCATATGTGTGTAAGAGAGAGAGAGAGAAAGAGAGAGAATGGGGAGATGCGTGAGTCTTATTTAGCTGCTATCAGTGGGCGTTTGTAGAGCGGCACAGGTCGAATTCGAACTTGTAGGGCACTGGGTGCAGTCAAACTTCGTATCGGACTGCACTTACAAATGCGCACATGACGACCTGTGTTTACCTTCGCCTGTAGATTAAAACAGGGTTGATGCATTGCATGGTATCTTGAGTGCCGTCTACGATTGTCATGGGGAGGGAGTTAGGAAAAAGTAGCATTTGCGGCTAAACACTTGATTATTTGTTTTCCGGAAAGAAAAACAAAAGTAGCTACTCGCTGTGCTTTGGAGACCGCCTAGTATTCTACGCCGGCAGCAGCGAAATTCTCCAGTGTGGAATTCGGCAACCAGGTCGATAGTGCGTGTGTCTAGATCCATGCTCACTTCCGCTTGATTTATGACCCAAGATTTATTTACTGTAAATTTCAGCGCGCTAGCTCGTGAACATTTCCCAATTTCCTTAAATGAAACGCGAAGTTCATCGAGGCTTTCAAGTCATTTACCGTTCCTAGGTATAATTTATTGTGGCACGAAATGTATTTCGCGCCACAATCAAGTACACCTGGGAAATCTAAGCACCAACTTGCCTAAGAATAAGTCCTTTCGGCACATTTACTGTTCGCATATCCATGTTCTTATTGGGAGTTACCCGCCGTGGCTGCTTAGTGGTTTGTGTGTTGCGCTGCTAAGCACGAAGTCGCGGTATCAAACTCCAGCCACGACGGCCGCATTTCGATGAGGGGGGGAGGCGAAGTGCAAAAATATCCGTGCACTTTTATTTAGGTGCACGTTAAAGAACTCCAGGTGGACAAAATTATTCTGGAGTCCTCCCACTACGGCGTGCCTCGTAATCGGATCAGGGCTTTGGGACGTAAAACCCCTTAATTATATTGGGAGTTGGCTTCTTCTGCGCGTTCCTGTATTAGGTTACCCAGCACATTGAAAACGTACCTGAAAAAGAGAATATTTTAAAGCTACACCCAAAGCAGATATAGGGGCTGTGTCCAGCTCCTAGTTTGTGACGTCGTAGTGTTACATCACGTAGCAAGTCCACTAGTCTGGATATATTTCCCGTTTACGTAGCTCCTGTTTTCTTGATGCACTAGCTAAAGGATACCGAGCTAAGTATACTTGGTATTTCCGAACTGGGCCCGGCATTCTTTCTGCTTTGTCTCGTCAAGTCCAATGCTCATCTTCCAGAACAAGTAGCCCGGCTGCTATATTATATTTCAGTAATATAGCAGCTGGCTACTCGTTATGGACCCAGGCACAATGGCCGGGAATATTTCATTTTCAGCCATCGTGCCTGGTTGTTAATTATCCGAAATAAACATTCCCTTCAGCACGTGACCCAGTGTTACGGCTGCACATTCGCGGAAAAGCGGACGCCCGAATCGTACTCGCATCCCATTTACTGCCCTATAGCGTACTCGTCGAAACGTCCTCGACTGCCGTTCTGTTCAAGCTATAGAGACACGGGTGTCAAGGGAACGTTCATTGCCGCCGGCTCTCTTCGACGCCGTGACAGCCGGCAGCTCAATCGAGATAATTCTCTCCGACGTCAACCCGAAGCGAGGCATCATCACGCTTACTGGCGTTAGAATCGCGCATATGCATAGACAAGAGTGGCTGAAAATTCACTCGTAATATCTTTCTAGGCGGCGGAGAGACAGGACGTCATTTCCTGCTTGAACGCCGTAAGCCTTTAATTTTCTCTCTCTCTCTCCTCTTCACCTCCTCTCGTAGGCGGTTCCCTCTCGGCGCTTTGGAAAACTGTCTCATCAGTTTTACTCGATACTCCCGCTTAAGTTGTCCTGTTCGCTTTCTTTAGCCTCTTATACTTCCTTTCTCTCTCTCTCTCTCGCTTGTACGTGAGCGGTTCTCTCCAAGTCGTTTCAGCGGGCACGTGTTATTGAATTCGGCTGCGCGCCGCGCTGTAACAACCCCAACTGCTTCGTCGTCGTCCCAGGAACGCGCGCACGGGGATTGAAATTATGGTAATTCTCGCGTGGCGCCCGCCGCTTTGCTGCTCGAGTGTGTCGCAACGTTCATTTATTTATCGCGTCGATTCGCTTGGTTCGATATTTTTTTTAAGTTCCCTGCATCTCGCAACCACCCCCTATGTGCTGCTGCGAGGCAGCAGTGGAGTAATATTTCTTTTTCTGTTCTTTCTCTCTCTCTTCTTCTTTTTTCGTTTTGTGCATCGACATTTCAACCTTCCTTTTCTCTCTGCATTTCTTTCTCGCGCTCACCGCTTCCCTAGACGATGAGGCGGGTTTGCTTCGTTTGGCGGCTGTCATTGATTTCATTTGGGGCCGCTCTTGACAGTCTGTCGCCTTGCATGGTCTCTGCTTGAGACGCTCTTTATGAAAGTGTCGGTCTGCCTGTGTTAATGTAAAAAGAAGAAGAAGAAAGGAAGTAAAAAGAAAGTAAAAAGAATAACCTGATGGGGTAAAGAAGGGACACGTTACTGCTTACAAAGCCGGATTTATAAAAAAAAAGGAAGATATTCGCGCGGAGAGTTATCACTTTATCTTGTTTTTGTTTCTCTCTTTTGCACGCTTTGGATGCAATTTATATTTTTCTCGTTAAGAATACTCCTGAGTTCTGACAATGCCGGTTGTTCTGACAGTGAAGGGGGTTCTTACGTTATCTGCTATGTCCCGAAGCCTTACTTATGCAGGCAATTTTGAAACAGATGACGGGCTTCAACCGGTTTTTTTTCTTTTATATTTCTGAGGGGGGGGGGTTATCCTTGCAGCAGATAATTGTTAAGTTTGTTCCTTTTCATTTTCGTTTGCTCGCTGCTATTATTATTATTATATTTTAGATACTTGACATGCAGGAAGATAGCTATATATTCTATATTTGCAGACAGTGAATCCTTAAATTGATGGCTTACAATCGAAATTTCGCATTGGCTGGCTGTCTGTGCGATTTCTGCGTGAAAATTTTGCAGCGATGAAAGTTGGTAGCGGTGTGAACCCACACAGTGGATTCATTTCTTGTTATAATGAAGCCTTCTGATTTTTCTGCCCACAAGGCTTCTCCCTAAGAACGAATCTTATACAATGAATTCACTTTTCGAATTTGCTTCTACAAGAATAACGGCCGCGTGTTTAATTATAACAGTGCTTAGTTAGGTGGCCACGTGACCACTTTTCAAAGGGTGAGTAGTCATTGCAGTGTGATTGGCAATCATCTGGCTGAGAGTGAGGCAAGATCGGTATTCTCTTCATCTGATGAAGTACGGATTGCTTATTCGCGCCCTGACACCAATTCTATGATCAAGACACTCATCCAGGACCTTACAAAGGCATACAGAGCCTACGATGACAACATACATGGACGCCTAGATATAATCGACCCATACAGTAAGTTCTGTTTGCCCCCGAATGTTACGCGGAGCAAAATGCCATTACTACACAGGATTCGGCTGGGCGTTGCTTTCACCCGTCGCTACGCACACCTCACCGGCCAGTTGAACAGCCCTGATTGTGAACACTGCCGGACGCCTGAAACGCTGGAACACATTGTGCGATTTTCCAGCATATATGCTGGAGTGAAGGACGTTGGAAAGTTCCCTAGCCAGCGTTGGCAGGCAACCACTGTCGGAGGACGCTATCTTCGGCCCATGGCCTGACACTTTAACTTCAATGCGGGCAACTAAAGCGCTGTTGAAATTTCTGCGGGACGCCAAGCTAGACGAGCGGTTCTAGTAGGGCCACTGTCTAATATACATAAGCACTCACCACTTGTCTTATCATGATCACCCATCCCAGTACTTTCACTCCCCTTCCCTCTTCCGCAGTGCAGAATAGCAGTCTAGAGCGCACTAGCTCAAATCGACCTCTATTCTTTCCCGCCAATAAATTCTATCTTAAGGCGTAAGAGCCTATACTGCCCTCCCCCCTCCTTTTCTTTTTGTGTTTTTATGCCCCTAGGTATTGCACCTTTCGCACGCACCATGTCGACGTGTCACCTTAAACATATGCGTTACCTGCAAATTATTCGTCAAGCAGTCCCACACTATTATGTTAAACATTCTTTATGCGTGCGGGTTCCACGGTATTTCAATTTCATTGGCGTGGTATAATGTACGCCTACGTCTCCCGCTTCATTTTGCTGCTCACGTAAGTTTTGTATGCCACCTACTTCACACATACGCAAACGCGAACACCTCGTGATCGCACTCGCTTCTTTTTTTTTTTTTTTCACGCTCTAAACGCACGTGTTTCTACGACTCTTGAGCATATACTTTCGAGTCGTCGCCTACATGTTTTTTTGTGTGCCTATTTTCCTGTCGCAGTGGGTGGAGGAGAGCTTCACCAACTTCGAGCAGGGCATCAACTGGCGATCGTACGTGGTGTGCGACGTGGCCTACGACAGCGTCAACAACTGGCTATGGACGCCGTTCATCGAGCGGGGCCCCGCGCACCGCATCTACGTCGAGGTCAAGTTCAGCATGCGCGACTGCAACCTGTTCCCCGGCATGGCGCTCTCGTGCAAGGAGACCTTCTCGCTGCTCTACTACGAGTTCGACGCCGCCACGCGGGAACCGCCGCCCTGGGAACCGGAGTCGTACAAGCCCGTGGACCGGATCGCGGCCGACGAAGGGCGCTTCACTTCCAACGCCGAAGTCATCATCAACACCGAGGTCCGCTCGGTGCCGGTCACCAAAAAGGGCGTCTACTTCGCCTTCCGCGACCAGGGCGCCTGCCTGTCCCTCATCGCTGTCAAGGTGGGTCAACGTCGCGGCGGCGTTTAGCCGGAGCTTTTCGCGCAGTTTAACGTCGCAGAGCCACGCCGATCAACAGCGGCTGAACGAGAGAACCTTCAGCCACGAGCCAACGTCTCGACAAGGGGAGTTGTCTTTGTCCAGGGCTTCCCCGGGGAAGACTAGTGCCCCTGTAGGAACGTTGGTTCCAGGCATTCTCTTGTCCGGTCGCTTTCGATCACTTCAAATCTCCGTCTTCCTGTGAGTTTCCATCTCCGAGTCTCCACGTTCCTTTCTTTCGTTTTGAAAGCTACACTGAACAAGAAGTCTATGAGACACGCCGCAGTGGAAGACCCTGTATCGATTCTGACTACTTGTAAGCGTTCAACTTGCAGTCGAGAGTCGGGACGCTAGCGTTTTTGCACACCGCCACCATCGGAAGGCGACTGCCGCGGTCGAGAAGCGAACCTTCGACCTCTCGTCCTAGGCAGCACAATGCGGGTCGCAGCTAGCGCGGTGAATGCATCGGCTAGCTGCACCGCATCGTCAGATTTGTGTCTATTGTTTGCAAGCCTTAAAAGTTGTGGAACACCACATACTACGTGCGTGGAAATCTTTTTTTTTCTTTTTTTCCCCATTTTATAATAACCTCTTCTACCTTTTCCCAGCAGGGAGTAGTTAGCCGGATATTTTAGTTACTGTCCCTTCCTCTCCAATCTTTACGTTTGACTCTCACATGACAGCACGAGGCTTCGGTTCTCAGATGCGTGACGTCATTTCTTACCACATTGTAATGGGTAATGCAGCTTCCCGTCTGCTGAAGCATCCCGTAAAGGTTGCAGAAGTTCATGAGGTCAAAACTAACCCGGAGCTTTCTCCGAACGGGTCTCTGATAGCCTTGGTATATACCACCAGCTATCACTCTGCGTGGCGTCATGTTATTGCTCCCGTCTTCCTTCTAGTTTTTTTTTTCCTTCTATTTAAGTGCAAGTACGCTTGCCGAGCTTCAGTTGCTATTAGCATCGTAGATGTAAAGCTTCGATGAAAGCTTCGACTCGTGGGTTTAAGTCGGCTGCAGCTACATGTTATTCGGTTCTCTGTTCGCTACCGATCAAGACACGTATCAAGACCACGAGCCGCAATCATCGATCGGAAAATCGTAGGGAAAAAAAAAAGAAGTTTATTTATTTATTTATTTAGTTTTCTCTGGAGAATTGGTTAAATCATCGGATTAATGTGTAAAGCGAAGACGCTGCAGCTGCGCTGTAAATTTTAATGAGATAAAATTGAGAACAAAGAACAAAAAAGAAAGCGCCGTGGTCCCTAGGATCGAGCATCGGTCGAGTCCGATGTATTAATGGTAATTGAATCTGTAAACGTAATTAGAGGTTCGGAGCCAAGCAGCGGAAGGCCGTTTTAATTGCAGTGCAAACCAGGGCAGACGCTTTTATTGTTATTACTCCTTTCGGTGGCTTTATTTAGCCTACGTACTTCGAACTGTCCTTTAGTGTTTTTTTTTCTTCACTTTATTCTAGCCCCTTCGTTGTCCTAACGAGGCTCCTTAACTAAGTTATGGGCGTAATTGCAGTGCGGCTTTTTTTTTAATCAATGCACCTGACCTCTCGATTTTAACATTTTTAATTTTTAAGCCCCTCCCAGTAATTATGTAATTGCTATATCCTGTATTCTGTCAGTGATAAGACTCCGTATCCTTTTCTATGTATTCGCTTTTAGTTCTTTTTATTAACGTGATGAGATTTTGTTCCCCTCCAGGGTTGCATTATGTAGGCTTGTATCGTCTTTTCGCGTTCATTGCTAAAGCTTAGTGGTTTCGCCAGTTATAAGAACACGGCGTCGCATTTACGTGTACAGATTTTGTGCTACTTTAACAGGAGGCATGTTTTGGGTGTTCGTTATGTCTCAGTGAAATTTAGAAACAAACTTGTAGTGCTGCAGTAGATCTTATACCTAAATCGGTGCCCGTAAAGTTACACGCAATGTCATGTGAACATGGGATATGTATTGCAGCGTTTCCTTTGTAAAGCGCCTGCTTTGAATGAATCAAAATGCTTTCTTCACAAACATGATATAAAAGGAAATTCAAATTCACTGAGATGCTTGTAGCACTCGATTACACCTTCAAGTCTCATGCCTTCATAACTATCCCATTAAGTTCTACACAGGACACAGGCCTGCCTCAGAGATATGATGTTTGAGATTTCCCACTTGAATCGGGCCTGCCCAATACGCACACATTGTGCAACTTTCCTCAGTAACACAAAGCTTTGCGCCTTAGTGACGTCAGAGGAATGCGTCGCACCAGCCCCGTTTTGTGTTTGCCCTTGACGTCATCGTTATGGAAAATAATTCTCCTTTCCCATTTTCAGCAGCGCAATCTTTGGGCAAACTTAACGCGTGTTCAGCCATGCAGCTCGTTTCGTTGTGGCGGAGCTGACCTTCGACTTGCTCGGTGTGCAGGTGTACTACATGGTGTGCCCTAACGTGACTACGTCGCTGGCGCACTTCCCGGAGACGCCGACGGCCAGCGAGGTGACGGCCATAGTGACGGCCGAGGGCCAGTGCGTCGCCAACGCCCGCGTGGCCGGCTCGCCGCCGCGCATGCTCTGCAAGGGCGACGGCAACTGGACGCTGCCGTCGGGCGGATGCGCCTGCATACCGGGCTACCGGGCCGTCGGAAACTCCTGCCAGAGTAAGCTGCCCCCGTCGTACCCGTTTACGCGTTTCCTTGCAGTGAGCGAATAGTTGTCTGGGCGTAATAGTGTAGCTTTGATCTTCTCGCGCAACCGAAGGACTTATCTAGGACTACTCCGCGCGCGAAGTAGTCACGATGCAGCTACTCCTAAGCGGTAAGCCGTGGCTATTCTTGTTCAGATACTCAGAACGCAGTTTCGCTTGTTTATGCGCACTGGAATAAGCGCGACGATTCGTGCCGCGCTCACGTTGACTCTTTCAGAGTTCTTGTTTTGTACTCTTCTGGAAGCGCTCTTTCATTTCATTAGAAACTTTTGCTAAGAGGGGACAGTTTTCATATATGCCTAAGTGACGACTGAGTGACCAGTTAAATGGTTCATTTAGGTCAATTGTTCATGTTTTCGCCGCGCTTCTTGCAGCTTGCACCTTGTATTGCGCTGTTGAGGCCGCTTTGCCACATAAACGTTGTACTTGTGGTAAAGCACGCTTTACAGGAGGGAACGCTTCGCAAGTTGGGGTTTCGCACCGTTTAAAAGATTTAGAATGTCATATGCTTATTGCTTTGTTCACTGCAAGTACACTGTAGATGGCGTTGTCTGCTTTCCCTGGGTGTAGAGTGGGCTAGTCATTGCGATTAACTGTAGCACTGCGGAGGTTTCGTGAACAATCTGATGAAGAGGTACAGTGACGTCTCGGAGGTGCTAGAGGAATATTGCCTGCAGTGCTGAAGAGAGTAATTTCTCTGTTGATGTAAATTCTGCCGTTTCTTTTCATGCCTGCGTGGCTTAACTTTTTTTTCTTGCATTAACAATCGATCTCGCTCTCAGACGCTGACGTGTCTAGAAGAACAACATCATCTGCGCTATCTACATGTTTGAGCACCTGCACTTGTTGAAATGTAACAGCAGCCGGCGGTGTGCGTTTAGTTCCGGACGTTGTTGTACAGCAGTGCCGTTTCTCGCTGCAGCCAGTTTTATGGTTATCGTTATTGTTAAACTGTCACGTTACTGTGTTACGTTGCATTTTTAAAACGGCGCTGAGCGCCTTAGTACCTCCTAGCGACCCGCACCTCATGCGCGCGTGTCTGTTTCTCTCTTTTGTTATTTCCTCGTCTCCTTAACGGCCGCCGGCGTCACTCTGGCGTACGAGCGCAGTTACGGGGGGAGGATGAAATACGACATCGTTCTCGGGATTCCGTGGCACCAGCCGGAAAGAGCCCAAGTTTGCTGTTGCACGCTGCGCGCGCGATTTGACGGCTGAGAGGGAGGGAGGGAGGGAGGGAGGGAGGGAGAAAGAAAGGGAGGGAGGGGAGAAGCAGAGTCGGCAACCTAGGAATGGGGATCCCTTAACGGTGAACAGAAGTGCGGGCACGAATTTCGAGGCGTGTTGTAGGGAGCGCGCGCCCGCGCGATAACAACAGATGCCAGATCTTTCTCCTCGCTTCTGGCCGCCAGCCACGCGCCGTTTCCTCGGGTCATTTGCTTTAGACTGGCGTACCATTACAGCGGCAGTGACGTTGCCTCGACGACGACGGTGAAGACCGGTGTATGGAGTTTCCGCTGCTTTTCTTGTCTGGTCATAAATGATGGCCCCGCAGTTTGCTCTCTCTCTCTCTCTCTACGCGTTTGCTGTTTTCAAGCGACCACTGTGTGTGCTTGTATAGTTATCGTTTGCTAACGTTTAGTCGTACCCTGCGTTTCCCGCAGCTCCATTTCGCTTCTTTGGAAATGTAATATGCAAGTTTAATCTAGCAACGTTGTTGCAGCTTGACCGCCTCCTAGTATACTTTGCATCTTGTTGCTGTTTCTTTTCTTGTTTTCTTTCTGAGATTATTCTAATTTAGTTGCACACTTTCAACTTACTCTCGCCACCTGCTGGTTGCTTCGCTTTCATTATTCTGCGTCAAAATGCGTACTCCAGCACGGTTTTTTGTACAACTGCGAGGCCATTGTACAGAGTCATAACTTTCGTTCATTTGCTGAGTGTTTCTTTGTCTTAGTTATAATTTTCAAACTTTTTATTTAAAGACACGCAACATTTTGAGTTGCGTTGCATCTGGTTGCTTGTACCGTCGTGCTGTCAGGGATCCAGGTACTCTTTGTTTCTCATCTCGGAAACGGACCAAATAGGTGTGTGCCGCGAGATTCCTGTGCGTTATGAAACGCGCACCAAAAAATTACGACCGCATTTATTTATAAATCATTTCCACTAAACTGATTTCTCGCTTTCTCTCTTTCACCGATTCTCGAACGTAAACAGTTTCAGTGTTGAAAGCTTAATGCTTCCGGTCTTGCTCAAGTGCGTCGATCAAGGCTGAAATGCACCTCTCACTGCGTTAATGAACTTTCGATAGTGTTGAAAAACACTCGGGGACTCACGTCGTCTCTTTCGAAAAAGAGAAAAACGATCGCCATGCTTGCAGCCACCGAAAGAGAGAGCTGCGCGTCTGCGGTAAAGCACGAAAAAGAAGTTTAATTGGTTAGCATGCCGTATATATTTGCCGCATGCCGACTTCCGCTCGTTGAAGCCAAGTCTGCCGCCTTTAAATGCTGCTGATAGAACGCGGTGTGTGTGTGCGCACGATGAGAGGGAAGAAGGTTGCGAACGAAGAATTGCAGGGATTTAGAGAGGTTGGAAAGAGGCCTCGGATCTGTTTACGCGGCCTGAGTCCTCCCATTTCCACTTGGAGCTAACCTCGCAGGGCCGTGAGGGCAGCAAGGGTTGTGCGCAGCGATAAGCGGAACCGCGAAACTGGGTATCACGGCCCTGGCGTATAAGGAGTGTCGGATCCAGGAGCGCGGCTGATAACTGTTGCGCCACTGCCGTCTCGGCTTCACCGCCATGCTTCGGTGTTAGCCGTCGGTAAACAGGAGCAGTCGATAAGGCGCGCTGATGCCCGGTCTTCCTCCCCGTTCCCGTGCTTCTGGAAGAAGGAGAAGCACCGAGTAAAGCGTCCGTCCGCTCCCTTCCTCCCAACTTCCTCTCTTCCCGCTTCCCGCATTTTTTCCCTTCGTTAAACTCTTCGTGCTTCCCGAGCTCTGGCTTGCCGGCGGCCTCGCGTCTCCCCCGAGAGCTCCTTTAGACGTTCGCCTAAGAAGTGGGAGAAGAAATATCAGCAAGCAGACGCACTCGTCCCCGGTAACACTCCCTCCTTGCCTCATATATCCAGGAAACGTGTTTTTGTTTTCGTTTCATCATCTTTCCTCCTCCGCCATCGTGTCTCTTGGTTCGCATTGACTTCGTCGTTGCTGGCTGCCCTATCTCACCCTCGGCGCTGTCATTTCCTCGTCGCCTTCTTTCTTTCATTTCTATTCTTTTTTTTTCTTTGCCGCACGCTGTTATTTCTCGTTCGTCGCTCGAGCTTCCCTCATCTTTCGCTCTCGCTCCCGCGAGGTCATTACCGCCACCGCGCTGTTTCGGAGAGATATCTCTCATGCGGGGCGTTATTTAGTCGTTGTCATCTTTATTTTTGCTCTTTCTCTGTATTTCCCTTTACTTTTTGTTTGTTTGCATACGTTGTAGTTCCTGTATGGGATATCCTTAATTTTCTGCTTCCCGTCTTTCTGCTTTCTTTTTATTTTACTTTCATTTTCTTCGTTGTCATCACATTCACAAGCTTCTGAAAGCAGATTCCTGTCCTTGCTACTGATGTTTCCGTTGCTGCGCTAGCTACAGCTTTCATGTTTGTTTGTTTATTGGTACGTGATTGTGTGACTTTTTGGGTTGGGGAAGGGCAAAATGATGAAGCATTATTGTGCATTCGTGTTCTCATTCTTTACAAAGAACTCCTTGTCATCACATCACATCCCCATTGCATGCTTTCACTGATGTAAGCACTTTTTCTTTTAGTGTGCACTTAAAGCTTAAAGAAGAGGAATAGTAGCATCATGTGCACCTGAAAAGCTTGCTACGTGCTGCTCTTAATATATACTGACTGTAGCGTGAATTGTGGAATGAAAGTTCGGATCTAAATTTGTAAACCTATTGTTTAATGTGAAGTCACTATAAAGTTAGCCAGGAATACAGCCAAAAATTTCCATGTTTGGGTGCATCAATTCATTGAAATTTACTAGGTAAAACAATGTTATGGTGCAGACCTGAGGTTGAAGTTCTGTTGCCCCACTGGAGTGAATTCAGCATTGTAGGCTAAAAATAAACTGTTGTCCGGTCTAATACCACTGGCAAAAGGAAGCAAACCTTCTGCTTTATTCTTATCTTAAGCAATCACTGTGTCTATTTGTCTGCGTGTATAAATACGCACGAAAATATTCCTCTGCTTGCAGTAAGCAATCAGTTTTTAGTATTCAATGTGCAAAGTTCTTCTGTATTACTGAAACATTTCTTCACATTCTTTGACATTCTTCACATCTCATTACATGACATTTGTTGTATGACGCCCATTCTCAAGTATCTATTATGAACTGTTTGTTGTGAGTCATTCATAGCCTGGCATTCGGTGTGTGCGATCTATCTTGTGATGCTCAGCTTGCTGTAACATCGCTTGTGTGCGTGTTGATTTGTGGGCTACTGTGTGCTTGCCAACATTAACCAGCTGCTTTTCGCTGCCAGCGCCTAACTGCTTCTTGTGCTGTGGCCCCTCTCTGCTGCTTTAGTGTGTCCGCCTGGCACGTTCAAGCCGAGCTCTGGTGATGGTCCCTGCCTGCGCTGCCCTTCATTCAGCGTTGCCCCACAGCCGGGCTCCACGGAATGTCGCTGCAAAGAGCGCTACTTTAGATCCCCCACTGATCCCAAGACTATGCCTTGCACGCGTGAGTTTCCCTCATCTTTGCTCTAACATCGAGTTTCCTACTAAAATTACTAGGTGGTAACCTTGCATTGCAACCATTCAGCTACCATGGGAATAATGGGTAGTACATGGATTTGTCTAATCTTCACACTTGTGGCTTCAGATGTTCTTGTGACTATTTATTCCACTTTATGGTCCAAATTTCGGAGCAATCTTTTTTTTTTTCTGTATACATAAACTAAATAAGTCTCTGTGCATATGAATAATTACTGCAGAAGCACTTATAATGCAATTTTTTTTTAAATGATCTGTTTGCAAAGTCACTTGCAAGGTCACTATGTCATTCGAAGTCAGGAGGATAATGTTTAGGCTAATTCTTGTGCTACCTACCCATCGTTCCTGTGCTGGCCGAATCAGCAGACTGTCAGCTCCCATAGTCTGTTAATGCCAGATTTTTCTGCAGTAATTTTTTTTAATTAAACTTTATGTCTTTTAACACACTGGCCTGTGCATGAGATGGGTTTGTGGAAGCAACAAGCTTATGGTGTGGAATGGTCATAGGAGCCAGATATTTATTTAGTACGAGATAAGTAGGTGGGCTTGAACTGCTTTAATAGCAGGGAGAGTAAGAGGAAGGGCAGAGGGAGTGATTTTGGGTGAAAGTGTTAAGAGAAGCAGAAACATCGTACCAGCAGTATGGTCTGAAAAGCTCCGTGTCAGGTGCACTTGTGCACCAATTAATCAAAATTTCACTGGTGGGGTTTCTCACATGGGTGGAACAGTGTAAGTAAGGTATTGGAACTCGTGCTTTGGAAGGGAGTGAATGATGCTTCAGATCTCAAAAGAAAGGGTGTCAGAGTAACATGTGCACACATTATTTTATGTTGATCTACCAGGGCTGGTACAATGTAAGCATTCCATCTACTTGATTCTATACCTTTATTGTATTTCACTGCTCATGACCGGCCGGTCCCGGTGATAACATAGGTGGAGCTCTACAAGACCACTGACCAATCACAAAAAGGAAAATAACTGGAAATTGGTCATTACATTGTTCCGGCTCTGAAGTACAGACACCATCATTTTATTATCCAGTGTAGTCCAGTTCATAAGATGAAGCCTGCTTATACAGTTCCCTGGTTCACTGAGGTGTGGGCATGCAACTTCACACAGGCTTCAACATCTTGCCAAAATGTATGCCTGTGAGCAAAAGTATACGGATCAGGGAGTGCACAATTAAGCTCTTTCTCCTCTGCTTCTGAATGTAACTCGAAATTGAGGACTGCAGTTCAAACTTGGCATTGTAAGCTTTCCAGTCCACTCTTCGATATCAGTTTATGCATGTGAATTCTGAAGAAATTAAGTTTTTTCGGCGACCCTGTGGTCTGTATAGTTTTGCTCATGGGTGTGCGTGACACTGCACATGAGACTTAAACGCACCACCTTCTAACTTCCCAACAATAAGCATTAAAATGACCGTATATATTTTATAACTTTTTCATGCTCTTACTGAATGGTAGGCTGATGTTATTGAAGCATTCTTACGTTTAATTTCTTTTTTTTTGTAGTTGCACTTAATCAAGGTTGAGATTTGCGATATAAAATAAAACAAGCTTTTCATCGTTGCTCTAAAGTTACAAGGGAATGTTGACAGAGCACAATAAAAGAAAAAGAAATGTTTGACAGAAAATAATGTATTAGAATGTGCACAGTTTCTACTTACATTTGTTTGTGAAACACTTTTTCTATTGGTGATATAAATATATACATATTGTGAAGAGGTTTATTGGCTGCGAACTGATAGCGGCTGATGCAGCAGTCAAGCAGCAGCAAGAGTCCCAGCATGAGCGGCAAACTCCATGCCTAGTGCTAGTGATGATAATTGGCCAGCGTTCATCGTCTTTGCTACAGTTACCCCCGAGAATGAAAAGGAGCCATCCTGGTGACATAAGAGTTCACCACAATGAGCGGGTCTTAGTGCGTCTTCAGGCACTACACATGGGCAATATCTTGTCCCCTGCAGCGCAACTCCAAAGACGGCGTGACTGGTTCAATGACGTAATTCATGGGAGAGGTGCTCTTGATGATGCAGTAAGGGCCTTCATACTTGGGCGGTAGTTATGAAGAGAGACTGGCTGCAATTACAGGAACTGACAGCCAGACAAGTGCACCAGGAAGGAAAGTGGGCACGTCGGTGTTGTCGGGAGTGGCTGCACTCCTGGCATTCCTGGTTAAATGAAGTTAAGGCCCGTGCGAGCTCGCGGCACTCCACAGCATGTCTCATAGCGGCAGAAACGGGTGCACACTTGGATGCATCAGGCTGGTATGGGAGAATCGTGTAGATAGTGTGAGATAGATGGCGGCAGTACAATAAGAAAAGTGGCAAAGAACCAGTGGTGCTCTGTATCACGGTGTTGTCTGCATAGATGACAAAGTGTAGAAGGAAGTCACAATTTTAGTGGCCAGAAGCAACATGCATTGCAAGCATGTCGCCAAGCGTACAGTTGAAGCGTTCACTCAGCCCGTTGGTTTGAGGGTGATAGTGGTAGTTGTCTAATGAACAACGCGATGCTGTTCGAGTATGGCCTCAGCGACTTTGGGCAGAAAAGGCACACCCACGATCACTGAGCAGTTACTGGGGTGGATCGTGGTGGAGAATAAAACTGCGGAAGAGGAACATAGCAAAATTACGTGCTGTATCGCATGAGATGATGAACTGCGATGATGGCCCAGCGGTTGCAAGCAGTTGTTAGGGTTGTTAGGGGATATAAATCAATTCTGACATGTTCAAATGGCTGCGCAGGGCAAGGTAGACACTGTAGAGTACTTGGCGACTGGGGGGCAGAAGACTTGCGGAATTGGAAATCGGGGCAAGAGTGAACAAACTTTTGAACATAGCTGTACATCCCTTGTCAGTAATACCGCTATCGAAGACATTGGTAAGTTTTGAAAAATTCCGAGTGCTCACACTGTGGATTATCACGGAAGGATGATCTTATTAAGGCATCAATAATTTACACAGGAGCGAACAGAGCCATCCTTCTTCGTAACAAGGACAACAGGAGATGCCCACAGACTATATGAAGGTCGAATCACCTGGCGGCGAAGCGTGTCATTGACTTGCTCATTGATGGCATGACGCTTTGAAGCAGATACACAATACAGGCGTTTTCGCAATGGCGGGTGGGAGTCGGTGTCAATGGCATGTGTAATGGTGAAAATGTGGCCCAAAGAAGTTTTAGTGATATCGAAAGAAGAACGAAATTTGTTTAAGATGCATGGAAGCTGTGAGCACTAAACCCTTGTAAAATCATCGGCGATGGAGGGACCAAACACATCTGTGGACAATGCTGTAGACATAGATAAAGCACTCGGGGTAGGGTGGGGCGGTTGACAGAAGCTCCGTTGTCCAATACGTCAATGATTTGCTTGCCGTCAATGGCTTCCACATTGCCCAGGCGTTCTTGTCGGAGCAGTGTCACAGGATATGGAAGCGGGTTCAAAACAACGAGATTGGTGGTGCCTTGAGTTATGTCAGCAGAAGCAAAAGTTAGCACAACAGCTTTTAGTTTAAGGAACAGGTCACATGGAGAAAACAGTTTGACTGTGTCGGAGAAGCTGCTGCAGCACAAAGCGCCTGAGTTGTTGGGGCGAATGGTCGTATCTTCCTTCATGAGCAGTTTACAGGGAATGGGGGTCGGAACATCCACTAAGATCACATTTACTATGAGTGATAGTTCAACCTCAGCAGCTGCGCAGTGAATGACGCTGTTATGGCACGAAAGAAAGTCCCAATCGATAATAACGTCTAGAGAGCGCAAAGAAATAACAATAAATTCAATGGTATACAGGATGTCCTCTATGACCACATGCGCCATGGACGCTGCGAGAGGCTTAACATCCTGAGCCCTTGCTGTGCGAAGGGAGAATCCTGAAAGTGGCATCATAACTTTACGAAGTGAGTGAAAGCGTTTGCATCCATAACAGTGACGGCGGCTCCAGTGTCTACAGGAGCAAATGCGCTTGTGGCTTGAACACGAACTTCTATAACATTTCATGGTTGATGGTAAGGACTATTGTAGTTCAACGGCGCCGTAGTTCTTGCCTGGAGAACTACAACAATCAGTTTTCTTCCTCTCAGGCCACAGAACGACGTAGCATTTGCAGTAGTGAGCAGTGACACGGTGAAGGTGAAGAGTGGGTAACGGTATCGGTCGAACAGATGATGGGGCTGAAGACGACTCGTAAGAGCTGCAAAATGGCCTTGGCACACCTGTATCACGGGATTTCACGGGTGATGTGGCACCAGTTGACTGAGCGGGCTGACAGCAGTGGGCAATGTAACCTGCATAGCCATAGGCAAAGCAGATTGGCCGATGGTCGGATGTACACCACAAGTTAGTGACAGCAGGTCCAGTCCAGGTCACAGGAAGCAGTGGATGTGACATCTGGTGAAAGAACAGGAGAGTGGAGCTGCAGCTGCAGTCTGTGGTCGTGGCCTGGTGACGACTTCAGCATAACTGAGGGGTGCCACTGCATGGACCTGTAGGTGGTGGATAGGCAAGAACTTGGTGATTTCTTGCTTAATCTCATGGTAGAGGGAGGGCCCAAAATCTGGAGCAGGCTGTTGAATATTCTGGGGCTGAGCAAAGGGCACTAAGGAGAGCTGGTGGACAACTTCGTCATGCACAAACGCCTTAAGCTCAGCGAGCAGCGTTGACTGGTTGGAAACGGCAGCCAATCCAGCCAGATGTTGGTCGTGTGAAGAAAAAAAAATTTAAATTGCGGGGTTTTACATGCTAAAATCACTTTCTGATAATGAGGCACGCCGTAGTGGAGGACTCTGGAAATTTTCACCACCTGGGGATCTTTAACATGTGCCTAAATCCAAGTACACGGGTGTTTTCACATTTCGCCTCCATCAAAGTGCGGCCGCCATGGCCGGGATTTGATCCCGCGACCTCATGCTCAGCAGCCCAATACCATAGCCACTGAGCAACCACAGAGGGTGTCGTGCGAAGAAGGTCGGTGGGTTAATGACCGCTGCCTTCACAGCTCCTGATAGCCTTGACACTAAGTAATTATTTCTGCCACAGCGCAGATTCTTCACAAGCAGCATGTTGAAAACGTCGTGCACTATTTCCTTCATAATATTCTTGATTCTGTCTGACTCTGGCATTGTCTTGTTGACTCTCTTGCACAAGTCTAGAATGTGTTCAATGTAGCTCGTGAATGATTCACCCGGCTGCTGAGCTAATTGCCAGAAACACTGCTCTGTGCACAGCTTGCGAACAGCAGGGCGGCCTAACATATCTACGAAAGAGGTCTTGAATGCTGACCACGTCTGAAAATCCCTCTCATGATTCTTGTACCAGAGGCTGGCCACACCCACAAGATAGAAAATTACGTTGTTAAATTTTGCAGCATCATCCCATTTGTTGCGCACGCTTACCTTCTCATACGACGAGAGCCAATGTTCGACAACGTTGTCATCGACACTGCTTAACACAGCAGGGTCCCTTTGGCTGAGGACACCGGAGCACACAACCGATAAAGGAAGAGGCACCTGTAGGGATGCTTTGTCGGGCATGCTAGACAGTAGCGCGCAGGACCGTAGTTCCAGCGTGGTCGTTTTCAAAACACCCCACACTTTCTACCAATCGTGAAGAAGTTTTTTGACTGCGGACTGAGAGTGGGTAATGCCGCGGTCAAGCAGCAGCAAGAGTCCCAGCACGAGTGGTGATCCTTGTGCCTAGCACTGGCAATCATGATTGGGCAGCATTCGTTGTCTGCACTACAACATACATGCACACACGCACGCATGTGCACACACACACATGCACACACACATATTGTTGAATGCATCAATATATTTAGTCATTTGTACTCTATAGCACAGCTTCTTGCTTTCTGCTAAAAACCTCTGACTTGCTGCTCTTAGCAACATTTATGGAGAAGGCTTTATGCTCATATGAAGTTCTATGCATCGGAAACATCTTTGAAAACAGCCCTTCATTAAAAATACAGAGTGTTTCTGTCGTGTTATGTTGCATGCCGATAACAAAAGACACATTCAAATTTGTTTAGGGATTGCCCTGTCACTTCACACAATGCTCATCACATCACACAAGCTACAGCGCCAATTTGTAAAGAGAGTTCAAGACAGTGTTGTGTTGTAGAAGCATTGAAAAGCTGCCATGGGAATATTTTTTTTCACCCTGCACTGTTTTTCTCATACAGAACCTCCTCGAGCACCTCAAAACCTGAGTGCAAGTTGTGTGGACCAGTCGTCGGTCACACTGACATGGCATCCACCAGCCAACCTTGGTGGCCGTGAGGACACAACATACCGTGTTGTTTGTGAGACTTGCAGTCCTAGCGTCGTATTCTCACCAGCGAGGCAGGGCTTCAATGAGACCAGTGTCACCATCATAGGCCTGCGTCCAGTCACTCCCTATCGCTTCCAAATTTACGCTGAAAATGGTGTCTCTGGGTTTGACAAGGGCCACTACGCCGAGATCACAGTCAAGACTGATGCATCAGGTATGTGAGCTCACTGCATCCAACATGCCTGTGTGTTGCGTATGTTAGGTGCGCTATGTGGAAGGGAAGAATGTGGCAATTTACCTTGTAAAGTAATTGATGTTGCGCAAATGGACTGTAAGCAGCGAAAAGCTCATTCGAAACAGATTTCAGAATAAAGTTATTAACCATAGTTTATTATATTTTCTGCAGACAATGTTTTATCTTACTGCAGTTGGCCAATGGGGACTATATTCATTTTGGTAAACATCTCCAAAGAACATATTGTCGGGCAACTGATACCTTGGGCAGCCTTGTAGAAGCTTCCGTAAGACACCTCGATCCGAACCTTCGACGTGATTCTTTTTTTTCCTTTTTTTAATGTTTGTAATACAATTAATGTGGCCAGTTGCACTTTGTGCACTGTACAACATTTTGGTCTAGGCACAGAAAGCCTTGATTAACATGTGCAGAGAGGCAGATGCCGATTATTTTCTTTTGCTCGTTTTTTCTGTTGCAGTTCAAACGGTGATCTCCAATGTTCGTGCTAAGGCCATCAAGAGCACTGAAGTTTTATTGGCATGGGATGCACCACAAGACCCATTCCCCGAAATTGATCGCTACGAAGTGCGTTACTTCCCGCGAAAGTGGGCCAAGAATGAGACAGTGTTGCAGTCGCACAAGTTACAGCTTGCAGTCACCGGGTTGCGGTCTCGAACTGAATATGGCTTCCAAGTGCGTGTCAAGACGACGCGGGGCTTTGGAGAGTACAGCGACACTGTTTTCCTCACCACTGGCCAGTACACTCACAGCCCAGGTGAGTTGCTCTTGTGATGAAATCGGCTCGTTTGTATAATAACCTACATTTGGAATGAAATCATCTACCTTATGTTAGCCAGTGAAGTTTACGAAACTACGAACTATGTCTTGCATAAGTTATGCCTGCCTGTGCATATACCTGAGCTTAAAATAAAGAATTGCTCTTTGTGTGACCTCTACAAATTCATTCAGAAGGAAAATTGCCTTGAAGAAAGTGAGCAGAATGCAACAAAAAAGTCACACAACTTTGTATGTTAAAGCTTAATCTAGGAGGAAAAAGTGGACTTAGGCAGAACTGGTTCAGGCACACGGAAAACACAGACAAAAAAAGCATACAGACACACACGTGTGCACACACACACACATGTGCACATACACATACACACGAACAGGCGCATAAGAAGACTGCACCTATGCGTGTGTATGTGTGCCTTTTTCATTCACATTTACTGTGCGCTTAAACCAGTTCTTAAAAATGGAATACCAATGTCCCCAGACTGCTACATGACTTAGGCAGCACCATTGATACTCAGAGCAATTAATTGGCATGGTGTCTGTGACAAAAAAGCTATCAAAGGAAAGAAGCAGGCAGAATTGTAGGAATTCAGAAGGAGTGGTGGAATTTTCCACTTCAGATAGAGAGTGCAAGCGGTAACTATTATCTGTATAGATATCGTCCTTTTGTACATGAAGGGCGAAGATATTAGCTGGAGATGGTGGAGCATATGCAGGAAGAATGTTTCCGTGATGATAATGATGACAATGGTCATTACTGATTAGTTGTTTACATACTGTACATAAAGCGGACTACTAAATGATTTAAGTAGCACGAAATATACAGAATGCCAAGTGCCAAGCTTAATGCTTTTGCTTGTGGTTACACTTAGAATTTACACGGGCTTATGTCATCTTGTACAACACCTCTTGTTTGTCATATGTATAATCATGTAAAAAACTAAAAGAAAGGCAAAAAATGAAACATGGGACCTGCAGAATTTCTTAGTTGCCTTTCGTTTGTGACTCTTTACTGTTAGAATATGTAATATGCAATCATTTTGTTTAGTTTGCTTTAACAAGTTGCTTTCTTCTGCTTGTCTTCCAATGCAGCTCTGGTGGGTGACGAGGACAAGGTCCAGGTCAGGATCATCGCTGGAGCCACTGTAGCAGTCATACTTCTAGTCGTCATAGTGATTGTTATGATCATCCTTTACATCAAAAGGTCTGCTTTAATTTCATTTCTCGTTACTTATTTTAAATAATGTAACACATACACATGAAAAGAATGTTGTTTGTAGCTAAAGATATCTGGATCATTTTCTAACATTCGTTTTGCTGAAAGTTATCCGAGACCTGCAATTTAACAAAAACAAAAGCAATTGGGCAAACACAGTAACATATGGACAAATATGATGTCTTTGTGGCAAGAACATATCTGCGCTTGAAAAAGCGCACTAAAGCAAGTCACTTTGAAATATGTCATCTATGCGATTCATAACTGTAAATTAATATTAGTGAGACTAGAAACAGTAAGGGTACAAGACTTAATGTGAGACGCACCAGTTCATACCTATATGTAAAAACATTGGAGAAATGTGGTATATATACAAAGTCAGCAGTGTATAATTGCATGTCACTGTTCATTCCCGTTGTCAGTTTATATGTGTAATGTATAATAAATTGTAGTATGTTACCTGCTGCTGCATTAAAAATAATAGTGCTTGAATAGCATAAAAGATGACCAATTTGAATGGGCATATTGCATAGGGGAGGCAGTGATATAATGGTTGTTTACATTTCTTCAACCTATTCTTTAAGGCTGCACAAATAATTTAACCTTTAGAAACTAACAATATCATTCCTCCAGAACCAAGACTAAAGTCCTAATTATACCAATATAAATATAGCAGCTGGTATCTCTAGAAATGCCTACTTACAACTATTGTCCATATATAAAGCTTCAGCAATCAGTATGTTATGATTCTGATTTGAAGACAGTTTTATGACTATATTCTAGTGTTTAAAATAGTTTGTTTAAAATAGTAAAATAGATGTAATAATCAGTGCAAATGTTATGTAGGAAATAATTATCATATCGTAATGGCTGGTCAGCATGTAAGGAATATCAGTGACAGTCATTATAAATTTCAGCTATTCAAAACGCTAGAGCTGAGAAAACTATTACTGTAAATATTACTGACTTATAAAGAGTGGTCTTAGCTTATCAGTTTAACCTATTTAGTTAAATGCAGTACTGCAAATTTCCACTGTGTTGTGGGTCTACTGCTGCCTGCTTGTAGTCATTTAAAACTAACCCTCCTCATTTTTTTCAGAAGTTCTGACGACTGCAACAAGAAACAGCCCAGTGACTGCGACACTCTGGAATACCGTAACGGGGAAGGTAAGAAATGTAAGGATGCCAATTTTTGTTTTCAACTTCCTCTGTTCCCTGACCTTGGGCATGATGCTTTCTGCCAATCAGAATGGTTGGTAACACAGCATAATTCACAGCTTCATAATATGGTGATAACTTGGTGTAAGCATGAAAAGCTGGGTTAGCTCAAATTGACAGCGAATACCTCTTTCAAAGTACTGTTTAGATGGTTTACTAGCATTACTCCACTGCCTGAAACTTGCATTCATGGTGCTATGGTGGCTGGACATCCTCTTTTGACTAAGAAAGTCCTGTCCTATAGGGTCACTGCAACTACGGGTTTTATTTTCTCAAAATAGTGTATATTATCTCCATTTTTGCAGAGGAATCAATAGTGTTCCAGTTTAATGTTGAGAAAAATGTCCCTTGTTGACAAACCCTGTGAATGGCAGACCTTAAAGAGTACACAGATCCCCATGTACAAGTATGAATATGTTCACAACACTCTGAACAAGTGATCTACACAAATCCCAAAACATTCATGTGTTTTTCGAGTAGTAGCCTATTTTATAATGATTCTTCATGCTGTCTAAACGATGCTCTAGCAGATTGTTGACTACACCAGAGAAGCACAGTGCTATCAGGCGACAAATAGCACCAGTAATTAACATCATGCTTAATTTTATCTTAACTTCACCTGCTTTCTTCTTCTGCTCGCTTTTCTCTGCTGGGAGCGGCTGGGTGCTGGTGAACTGACGCTTGCCTTTCCTTCTCTGCTTCTGTAGTAGTCCCTGCTTTGGAACACCCTCCAATTGTTCAGACTGCTCGGTGTAAGTATGAACTTTCTGCTAACGACTTCGCCTGCTTGCATGCATTTCAGCAGCTGTCTGGTTTCCTTGGTGGCATCATAGGCTGTTTCTTAACACTTTGACTAATAAAGCAACTGTCACGAACTATTACCTTACAATAAACTTTCATCAATGTGACGTGTGTTGTGCTAGTACTGCTGTCCAGGATAAAAAGCTTGAAAAATTCTATACGCAGGCTTCTGCGCACTCCTAGAGTGCTACCAATAAGACATGCCTGTACCTATGCAAAACAAGCAAGTTATATATTGGGTATGAACAGAGAGAAAGGGATTGCACTATTCATGAATGTGCTAGATGCCTTTTATGGCTTTTGTAGCAAGTATTGAGGACTGCATGGCAACAGGGCTTCGAATTGTCAGGCCAGGCACTGTAATCCCGACGAAACACTCACAACCTGAACGCAGCTGAGGCCAATAGAGAGATAGTGCCTCCCGCTACCGCTGACTTCAGCTTGTGGTGTGACCTACCTATTGTAGCATTTAATCAAGTACTATAGGCACTATAGCATACCACTGTGCACGGTAGTTCAGCGCTACCGACTTTGGCAGCACTCATGCATGGGGGCACAAAATGCTACACACAAAATGTAATGGTTTGGACACTGCACCTCGCATCTTTGAAAGCTAAACAGTTCTACTGTTTCCCACAAGTCTTAATAACGTGTAGGGTGCGACAATGAGATAAAAAGAATTGCAAATATACATACAGCACTGTGCATATATTTCTGTCTATGTTTGTCTCATTGGTACGCACTGCAAGTTATAAATCATGAATCATCTAGCCTGTGCGTTTATTTTACACAAGTCTCAGAGGGGACTAATACTACTGCAGGTTCCAGCACCAGTTGTTGTCCCAGATGCAGTTATCTTGGAAGTTTTGACAAAGGCGGCACCTACTGTGACACTGAGCTCCACCACTTGAGTGGCAACATAGAAACCACATGCAGAAGCCTGCTTACAAAATTTAAATATCTCTGATGAGTTTAAGAAAAATGAGAAGAGCTAAGAATAATGCTAGCCAGAGATTTCTTTTGTGACCAGATTAACAAATGTCTACAGTACAGTTGCAATCTGATCATTACACTTTATTCTTTTTTGAACACTATTAGTGTAGTCAGGCCCCACTATAATGAAAGCACATCTAGCATGAAAATACCTTCGTTAAATCCAACGTTAGATATAAGCATACATTTGTTACACTGTGATATCAGTAAAAGAAAGTCTATATTTGCATTGTTAAATTCAATAATTTATTATATCCATGTTTGTTGTATTGAAATTTGACAAGTAATTCCTTTCTTGGGAAATATTATTTTCTTTGCCTTACATATCCTTGCTGCACTCACAAGTTTATTTCAGCTAATTTTTTCGCAGATTTCTTTTCCTTTTAAAATGCACCTATACTAAAATCTAAGCCTTATGGCTTTATAAACAAATTCTTCAAGTGTACTTATAAAAAAAGTGCCACCCTCAATTATACTAGACACTTCTGAGATTTTGTTCAAGGTGCTACCAACTAGCTTGAGCACTTAGCATTCTTAAAAATTAATTGTCTTTCTTCGTTTCTTTTTTTTTTCCATTGCAGTGACAACGCCTCTGTTCACCCACTGCCCCGGAGCCACTTCAAGGGCATACATTGACCCCCACACATACGAGGATCCCAATCAAGCGGTCCGCGAGTTCACTAAAGAAATTGATGCACTGCACATCACAATTGAAGCCATCATCGGCGGGGGAGAATTTGGGGACGTGTGCCGTGGGAAGCTCAAGTGCCCTGGCCGGCCGGAGGTCACGGTTGCCATCAAGACACTCAAGCCAGGCTCCTCAGACAAGGCGCGAATGGACTTCTTGACTGAGGCTAGCATCATGGGACAGTTCGACCACCCGAATGTCATCTTCCTTCAGGGTGTTGTCACCAAGAGCAACCCCATCATGATCATTACTGAGTACATGGAGAATGGGTCCCTGGACACCTTCCTCAGAGTGAGTGCGCAGAAAGCTTCACATGTGACTTCCTTCTGATATGAACAGGAGCCCAACAAGGATGATCGCAGCTTGGCATCAATGTTTTGACAACAGCTAGTTACCAAACCAAGCAAACAATTTCATTGGGGCCTTGAGGAAGACAAACTCCATTGCTTGACATTTTACTCCAAGTTGATGCTTTCTATGTGTGTGGTCACTGCTGATATATATATATATATATATAGGGGCATATAAATTTAAAAATTCATAGCCTGTTTATTGTATGATGAACCATGCAAATGTATAAAGTTGATGTATAACTTGAGATGAAAGCATTTTTCATACAATTCAGAATCATTCTTGAAATGATAGCATAGCTTTTAAGCAGTTTGGTGTTCCTGTCAGTATATGTGCGTACGCTGCTAATGCCTACTTCCTCCACATTTTTCACACAGGCCAATGATGGGAAATTCCAAACAATTCAACTTGTAGGCATGCTGAGGGGGATTGCAGCAGGAATGCAGTATCTAGCTGAAATGAACTACGTTCACAGGGTAAGTACATTTGTTTCCTTAAGCACCTTATCAGATTTTAAGCGCATACAGTCATCCACCTATGCTTGTTTAAAAACGAAGCCACAATGCTGAAGCTGCAAGATATGTGTAAAGCGTAGAAATCTCATTGCACACGTTTTTTGGGCACTAATTAAGATGCAGCAGAGTTATTATGACATGGTTGTTTTCTCTTGGATGACTGGGTAACATGATGTTCTACTGGGTGAACCTGTACATTTTATTACCTTGTTTCAGAGAGATGATGACAAAGCATGCGAGGGAACCCGATACTTTCATGCCACAGGAGAATTTCATGCTTGCAAGCTCTTATAAATGGATCTAAGTGCAAAGTTCTATTGCAACATATATCTAAGTTACATTTTCCAGACTTTGAACTTGACTCTTCTGAACTTTACATGGACAGTTTCCTCCATGAAGAAAACATAAAATTAGTCTCTGGTGTGAAGCCGCAAAACAACTTGTGCACATACCATACTTCCTTCCACCTCTTACACTGCTTCCTTTTACAACCTGTGTTTGTGCTCCAGAATGTCTGGTGACCTTTGTTAGCTCATTTTTCACAATGGACCTTGACTGTTATTGCTGTCAACACACTCTCAGATTTGCATTTATTTGATTTTTATTTATTTAGGTACTGTCGTGTTGCCAAAACAGTTAACAAATAGTTTGAGCATTTCAGTGTTGTATTTAGAATTTCTATAAAGTACAGATACTATATGTAAAACAATCAACACACTGTCCTTTCATTAAAAAGTATGTGCTCCTAGCACAGTGAAGTATTTGCAAATATTGTAAAATTGTAGAATGTTTCCTAGCAGATGGTTAACTTATTAGCACTGTTAGTTTGAGGTGCACTACAACTTCATATCTACAATCTGGAGTATGCGCACTGAACTATAGGTAGTTTCAATAAAATAACAGAGTTATATAATAACAAGAAAATGTTTGATTACATTTACGTTTAGAAATGGTAAGTTTTATTGCAGGCTTAAATCTGTTATTGTCATCACAATTTCTTAATAAGAGTAATATTTTGCTGTGTTGATGTGTCTGGTCGCTCTTCTCCGCTAATTATGCCATGTCGCAGTGAAGGCACAATGACTTCAGTTAACGCAAACACAATACAAACACCTTGTGCAGTGCCAGCAACCAATGTTTCTGAACTGTACAGCCTTACTTGTGAACAAGGCCTTACCTATGCTATTCCAACTAGCCTCAACACAAGCCTTAGCGAATGTATGCGTGAAGCCTATGCCTGATACCAATACTCTGCCCGTTTGTTGCAGGATTTGGCTGCGAGGAACGTGCTTGTTAACGCCAATCTTGTGTGCAAGATCGCTGACTTTGGCCTGTCCCGTGAGATAGAGAGTGCCACTGAGGGAGCATACACAACAAGGGTGAGTCATGTGAGTGCACATTTTGTGCAGCCTTGTAAGTGTGTTTTCTTTCTCCTTTGCATTGGAATCCTTTCACAGTGCATAATAGTATGCACGTCTGGATCCACAGCCACATAAAATGTATAAAACACGTTCATTCACATGGCGCTGCCATTTTAAGTTGCCACTGTGAAATATATTGACTTGTCTGTAGTTACGCATCAGTGCTAGTGCTGCTGAACACAACACTGTTTCTGGCATTGAAACTGAGTTACTCCCATGAACTTTCCTTTGTTTTCACAAACAGGGAGGCAAGATACCTGTACGATGGACAGCACCCGAAGCCATTGCATTCCGCAAGTTCACGTCAGCGAGCGATGTCTGGAGCTTTGGCATTGTCTGCTGGGAGGTGATGTCGTACGGTGAGCGGCCGTACTGGAACTGGTCAAACCAGGAAGTAATCAAGAGCATCGAGCGGGGATACAGGCTTCCTGCCCCCATGGTTAGAATCTGCATTCATTTGGTCCAATTATGTTTGTTATTTTTCCAAATGCTGGGGACAAAGTGCTCAAATGGATTGCAAAACAATGGCTGTATTCTGCGCATAATATTTGCAGCACACGCATCTGTTTCTCTTTACCCACCCTGCATTTTCTGAGCCATTACATCAGCAACCTTACCACTCCGTCAACCTTTAACCTTGCTTCATTTGTGAATTTCTTCATTAACAAATAAGTGCCTTCTGCCACTTGATAAATGGTGACAAAGTTGACAAGAGTGCTGAAAAAGAACTGGCATGCAATATAGCCTGAATTAGTACTGGCATGTAGTGTGCCTAGAAGTGCAACAAGGTGTAGGTTTGGTGGAGTCAATAGTGTACAAAAGTTGAACTGACAAGTAGAAGATGCCAGCTGGGATAAATCAAGGCACCTTAAGTAGCCTTATTTGTCACTGAAAAAGACGAGTGTCCTTGACAAATCATTTACTACCTTGTTCAACTACTTTCAATCACTTGTTTGTCACACCTTCATTTGTCGCCACTTTCCCTGACTTGGTGTCGTATTCATCGTACTCATTTCAGGACTGTTCGGAGGCTGTCCACCAGTTAATGTTGGACTGTTGGCAGAAGGACCGGTCACATAGGCCTCAGTTCAGCACCATTGTGAAAACACTAGACAAGCTCATACGCTGCCCCGAGAGTCTACGAAAAATTGCTCAGAACAGGTAAATCTTCCTTAGTCCCTTCCTCAGTTGAACGCCGTTTGCAGAAAATGCATATGCAATCTTTTTTCTCTAAGGCTATGCATATCCTGAATACAAAATGCCTCCTCCAGACCCAGAATTGACGAGTTCATAAGAAATGTGTAGATTTTTAAATGTATTTCATTGGCAATCAAGCTGGTGGTGTGGCAAAGTCTTTTAAAGAGAATTGAATCAAAATTAAAACTCAATAGAGAAATATGATAATTGGTATGAAAAACTGAGAGAAGCAGACAAAGAAGTATTATTTTGAGTACTACTTTTACATTCACCACAGCTTGTACATCTGTATGAATGAAATTTCATGACTGTGTACTTACTATGTAGCGATTATGCCCCAATGATTGCATGCTCACTTGGGGAAGCATCGGCTCCAGGCTGAGGCTCCTCTTATTCACTCGCTGTTCATCAAATCGAGTCTCTACCTCCCGTGACCCCTTTGTCTTGTTTGCTTGTTTACGTATTTATTGCCTAATGTATGTAGACAATTTCTTTCTAAGTACAAACTATCCAACTGTCCCAGCTATGGAGATTATATTGGAATCTCGCACTGAATTTATTTTCCACATGCACAATTAGAGTGCGTGGAGTGGCTCCCAACAGTGCACATAATGCACTCAGCTTTGCATATTTAACTCTCTCTGTCATTTTGTCATTTCATCATAGTCTCTCATTCTCCTCTACTTTTCCCCGTCTCTGCCATTTCCATTTTACCCGGCACGGAGCAGATGGCCAGACTCGTGCTCCTCCGGCCAACCTCTCTGCCCCTAATTGTTGCGATTAAGTGTTCTCGCTCATATTTTTGTTTGCACAAATGCAGGCACCAGAACCCGCTGGATCCTAACGCTCCCGACATGACGCAATTCAAGACAGTCGAGGAGTGGTTGTGCAGCATCAAAATGGCACGCTACCACGAAAGCTTCCAGAGGGGTGGCTTCACCACAATGGAGGCTGTGTCGCGGCTTACGCTCAAGGACTTGGCCGCGCTTGGTGTTGTGCTTGTGGGGCATCAGAAGAAGATCATGAACAGTGTGCAGACCTTGAGGGCGCAGATAAACGCCACCATGTCTGATGGGTGCGTCGTCTAGGCACACGGGACTGCTCGTTGACTTGATCTCGTGGCATCTGCTTCCTTAACTTAAACAAACCTGAACATGGTGCCGGCAAATGGGAAAGCAGCAACAGCAGTGGTGACCCAATGAATTCTTCTCGCCACGCGAGAAAGGCTTCCACACCTGCTAGTTCATTCCAGACACATACAAAAACTAGCAGGTTCCATGGATGGAAACTCGATTTTCGAAACTGTAACCATAATTCTCCGGGTTGTCATTATTCTTGCCACCGCTTTCTTGTTTCCTGTGCCACTTCAGGTTTGTTAAAAAGTAGGCAAACGGTTTCCCAGACAGCAGAAATGGACAAAGTGGGGCCGTTAGTTCTGACTGCACCTGATCTAGTTGGCAAAGGTTTACCTGCTTTGAGGGCTGCAAGAGATCCTCATCTAATGTGCATGTTGGCAGAGAGACATGGTTGTGTCTGCTCAGCAACTTAATAGCTCATTTCAAGCGCTTAAGAATTTTAAGCTTGAAATTCCCTCGCCAATCTAAGCACTTCTGTAAGCTTCTGGTTTGATTGGGGAAACTCTTGCTGCAGTTGTGGGCAAAGCAGGGCCAACTGCATCAGGGCTAGATGAACTGAGGATTACGATGCCCCCCTGGTATGATGCAAGTGCGTGCTGAGCCTTGTGTGAACGGACAAATCATCGAGGCATGCAGCGCAGTGTGGTGGCGGCAGACTCTACTCGCTATGCAACGTGTCGCAACGAGCGTGCATCTACAATGCTGCGGTTGACTGCCACATCTTGTTTTGGAGACTGCGGAAGTGATGAGGACAGTTGAAGCCAAGGCATGTGTGTGTGTGTGTGTGTGTGTGCCTGTGCGTGCTTGTGTGTACATAGCTGGAACTATTATAACATATCAGCGCGAGAGATGAATGGAACATTGAGACAAGGACTCATCTCACGTGCTCCTCCCCGACAAGCCTGCATATCATGCCAACCTTCTTTGCCCCCCCGTGTGCTCGCATCGTTCCGTGTTTGTCGGCAGTGGGGGAAATTCCTAGAGGTTGTTTTTTTCCCTTCATATCAACTGCCTTTCTGCAGCCCTGCTGAGTCGGCATTTGTTAAATTGTGTCATTGTAGGCACTGCTTATTGTGTATGCTGAATTCTTTTCTTGAGTTGAGCATGTGCATGTTACTACAGTTTACTGCAGCGAAGTACTCTGTTTCGGTGGGAAAACACTCAATCGAAACTTTGGACGATTCTCTTTCAATTCAATTTTTTAGTGGAGAAAATTTTATTTCATGCAAACCATCTTGGGTTTCTTCTAGCTGGTCATACTTTTTTAACACAAACAACCTACTTATATCGCCACTTAATCTCAGCTGATAATTTCGTTGTCATCATTCACATGACAAAGAATGTTCATTACCTGTTGCTTTTCCAAATATTTTTATGGATGCACTTTTTTTTAATGACAGTAGTTTATTGACAGCCCTGCTGGAGCTGTGAGCTGGACACTTTTTTTTCCACTCTTTTGACTCCCTTCACTAGGTGTGCCATCATTACTCAATAGGTGCTTCATGCTATATGCAAAGACATGTTTCCTGGGCTGTCAGTCATTGCGTGTGTTCTTGCCCGTTGACAATGCCACAACGACATCTCTAGGCTTTCGGTCGTTCTTGTTTTTCCTGTGAACATGTATACTTCCCTGTTGGGTCTATTGTATGCCATTGCTCAACGAACCAATGCTGCCATGTTAGAAAGACTGAGTGAACTGGACAGCACGCTGGCTGCTGAAAACTGAATGTTAGCAACTCTTTATTCTTCCTTTTTTTTTTTAAGATGGTTTCATACACAGAACATGTGCACCACAATGCCACAAAATTATTCTAGCAAGACATGAAATATTTCCAGCTTATGGTTTACATGCTGCATTCCATTTCGCATTTTCTATCCGCCTATGTTGCATGACACATGACCAAATCAAACCACAGTGGTTCTTTAAGTGGCTGATTAGTCTGTCAACTTATGCATACTATGACGGATCAATTAAGTGGTAATGTCAAGGTGTAGCAGTTGAAGTGTCTGCTTTTTCTTGTCAGTCTAGAAAACAAGCAAAAGCAGCCACATGTGCAAAAAGTTTCAGCAATCCCGAGTTTTCATCTGAATGGCCCCTGGAAGCTCAATGTATAAAGGCTTGGAAGTGACCGATTTTGTGAGTAGGTGCATAAGCATTGCAGCTGTCATAGAAAGATCTAAAGCTTCATTTTCTGAAGCCTGTAAATGTGTTGTCATGTAGGAAAACATGGGAGTCTGCAACACAGCAGACGAGAGGAAAGAAATTGAGCTAAGCTTGCTCTGGGCGCAGTTTTTCATTCCACTGCCTAACGCTAGTGCAGCGCGTGTCACACTCAAAGTTCCTTTTCAACCAAAATGAAAAGGGAAAAGGTTTTAGTACCTTCTTTTCACAATATTCGTCAGTACGATGCATTTTGTAAACATCTGTGCAAATCAGGAAAAGGAAATGGTTTGAAGGCTAACATATTTATCTTTTTCTGTATTCAGTGCCAGAATACTAATCAGCCGTAGCCTGTAAGCGTGACACGGTGTGCACATTGTAAGACTAGCATACTTGTGATGCCTTAATTGTTTACAATTCGCAGTGCCATTTACAGATGTCTCCTTTTCCTGTCATTCTAAAGGAACAGTTTAGGTCAAATCCGGATTATACAGATGACTACACAGAGCTTGCACATATGACATTTGTTAATTATTCACTGGTTCACAGGGTGGTAATTGATTGCTTACTAAGCAAAGCTTTCTGAATGCGCACTATTATTAGTCCGCACTACTAATGGCAGCAAGCGTGCCATTCTGGAATTTCTTGTAGTACTACATCAGTTAAGTTTTTCAAACTGTCAGTTCCCTTTTTATTTTGCTTGATTGCAAATTTTTGTTCTACATAGGTTCTCGCATGATTGTAAGCTTTTTAGAGAGACGAGCAACAAGCAGCAATAAGGTGGCCTGTTTCAATCACAAAATGACGCGAGGGCTCCACAACTGCTATCCGTCTGCTGTAGCCCAACAAAACGAGATGCATGGAAGTGGGGAAGTTGTTGACATTTATTTATTTTGCACTTAGCAACTGCCTAGCTATCCTTTCCTCATTATCTTTTCTTGTTTGTCCCGAAGATTAACCTGAGCGTTCAAAGGAAGGAATTTGAAAATGTCTTGGAATGCTATGAGTTGGAAGTTATTTATTTCGAGCTTAGGACAGCATATGCTTGCTGTTAGTGTCAGAGAGTTGTTGTAATATAAATACGAAAACGAAAAAAGAGAAGCTTGTGAGAGAGATAGAGAGAGAGGCAGACAGTGAGGAAATATGTTTCAAGAGGAATACTCTTATGTATTATAATAAGTCCTCATCATCGTCTGTCCAATGACAAAGCACGTCGGCTGAAGTGTGTATCTGTAAATGTATTTTTTTTACGTGTTATTGTTTTCTCTGTGTCTGTGGCTGTTATAGTCAAACTTTCTGCGTGACACATTGATAAAGGAGTGTATACTTAGGGCGGTTTTCCTTGTGAATTTTTGTTTCAGCGTCATGTACCAGGCATTTTTTTCCCTCATAGGTGTTGTTCTTCTTTATGTGAGCACATTTTTTATTTTAATTTTTTTAAAGCATTTGTGCATCGCGAAATGAAAGAAAGAAAAGCGTGCAACGAGGTCGCCCAGCCTATGCAGCATTGTGCGGTCGTGAGCACGCCTAGTCACACACTTTTGTTCGCATACTGCCCTGCTGCGACGTACTGGCGCTAGTGATTGTCTTTTACTGCCACCGTGAAATGAATTGTGAGGGAGGCAGCTCGTCTTCGCTGTTATAGGCTCTTCGTTTTTAATTTTTGTTTTGCGTTTCAGTTTAGGCATGAATACGAATTTCGTGTGTCACCAAGCGCATCTCAGTTTCTTTTACCCTCCCGATCCATGGATGTGCTTCTTTCTTTTCTTTTTTTTCACACTCCCTTTGTTGTTGCGCGAAAGAATCGTGCCCCTTCCAGTCTTTTGCGTCACAATTAAGTTATGAAAATGTCGGCGCGCAGGTCGTGTGTGTTACACGAAATTGCACAAAGGTAGTGTGCAGCGATCCTTTGGACATACGTCTCATGTAAACACACACACACACAAAAAAGACACCTATGCTCCCGGTCTGTACATTTTGATGCATATACGAATATAATTGCGCCCCATGGGACACACTATGAAATTCTTTCATTAATAAAATTAATTTTTATGCTAACGTTGTCCTGTTTTTTCTCCTGGAGCATCCTGCACGGAGTGTGTGATTTGCCGTTTGCCATTTGTTCAAGTTGGATGTGGCCACACCTAGTACATCAAAATGAACTATCTTCCTTAATGGCAAGGTAGCTTTCCTGCAGTAACTGCAGGCCTTGTTCAACGATGAAGCATATGTTCGGCTTGCATGATTTTCTTCATGCAATACGTGTGCAGCATACAAAATTGCTTGGCGCTCGGTAAGCAGCATGTGTATGATAGTTTAATGTCATTTTGTGATTCATTTTGCTGCAACATTTTGAGCATCCAGCTGTGTGAGAAAACCAACCTCATGGTTTTGAAAAAGGCCTGTTATCCTGAACCAAATCTGTGGCACCTAAGGGAGCAAAATAATAGTAATAATAACAGTAATAATAATAATAATAATAATAATAATAATAATAATAATAATAATCTATGTGCACAAACCTAATAGCACTATAGTGAAAATAGTTGTGGAAATTTCTTTATATAACTATGCCTTCTTGAGCGTCCAAAGCTGGAGTTGTTTAAATTACAGTGTATCTGAAGTATAATTACATTGGTTACTCTGGTATAGCAAAATAGGTATGTACAGCTTCTGTCAGACTCGACTCGAACAATAAAGTCACATCTATAGCAGCTTTATTTTTAACAAACACAGGCTGTAAGGAGAAAACGTTGAATTTTCTTTAAGTCTCATTAGTTAAGCTACTATCCTTTCAATCCACTACAACCTGAAATATCCAGGACTCAACAAAAGAAGCATTAATAGGTGCCCAAGGAGCATTCACGTTAAGTATGATGGTAACTGTTCTTGTACGAGTCAGTACACAGATATCAAATTTAAAGAGGAATTCCGATTGCTTCAACTAGCTGTAAAATGCGAAGCTAGCAATATTCTGGTATCAATTACTCTTGTTGATCGCATGAAGACCGACCGAACAGTTTAATAAAAGAAAATCAAACTAAATCAGAGCAGCCGATGAATACAACATACGCTGTTCTTTTAATATGTCTGTGTGCTTTAGAGAAACTTATCAACTGACAATGTATGTTGAGGAGAACGCTAGCATGATCAGCAGCATTGGAGCCAGCTGTGGAAGAAGACGATGAAGGCGCAAGCGATATATTGAGGCTAACAACTTGAGACCGAAATCGCCGCACTGACTGGCAGTAGGCCAGTGCCGTCAGCGCCTTCGCAGAGGGAGGGGCAGTATGGGAATGCTGGCATGATGAGCACCAAGGGAGCCAGCTATGGAAGAAGACAACGATGACGAACACGCAAGTAGTGACACAAGCGCGTTCGCGCGGTTGAGCTGAGTGGCGTCGAGACAGCTGTGGAAGAAGAGGACGACCATGGAGGAAGGAAAAAGAACTAGTGAGAAAGTCTACCCCTCTGCGCAATAGGAGAAAAATGTGGAGGAAATGACGTGGTAGGTTCTCTTTTCTCTTTTTGTTTCTTTCTTTTGCTGTAGTGGCCATGCTTTCGGGCCGCAATGGCGGCTTTGTTACGGTTCTGTGCGCTCACACATGTTGCTCATCCTAGGTTTCGTACCGTGGCAAAGGAGTCGTGTGGGCAGGTTTGCGTTAGTGTCCGTGTTTTGTTGCGCTGTGTTATCTGGACCGTGATTGCCCGGATGTTGCTGTGGCCAGGCGGGACAGGAGGAACTAAAACTCGTGAAATTAACGCGGGTGCAACGCTGTACACAATGTACCGCGCCACGGCGACGAATGAATATCCGCGGGAAATGGCGATTACATCCTTTGTTTAATATTGCTGCAGGCCGCACGCGTCCGAACAGCCCGGTTGCGTGCAGCGCGGCGTGGTTTCGCGAGAAATGTATACAAGGGAGGAGAACTGGCCCGACATGATGGCGGAGCAACGCCAACTTCTGGCTTCACTTAGCTTCGCAAAGAGTGACGCCAGGGCCCTTCCTCAGTTTTTCCCTTCCTCCATGAGGACGACGAACGCGTGAGCAGTGACACGAGGCATTGCTGATGATCATAGTTTTTATTCGCACACATGAAAATTTCGCGGAACCCTAGCCATAAGCAACTTTGCTGTAAAACATGTATATGATCATCATTAGCCTATTTTATGTCCGCTGCAGCACGAAGGCCGATTCCAACTAGCGCCCTAATTTCCTAATTTCATCGCCCCACCTAGTCTTTTGCCGTCCTTGACTGCGCTTCCCTTCTCTTGGTACCCATTCTGTTGGTTCAACGGTTATATAACGTGCGCATTAAATGGCCTGCCCAGCTACATTTTTTCTCTCTCTTTATGTCAATTAGAATATCGGCTATACCCGCTTGCTCTATGATCCAAGCCGCTCTCTTTCTGTCTCTTAACGTTACGCCTAACATTCTTCGTTCCATTGCTCTTTGCGCGGTCCTTAACTCGTTCTCGAGCTTTTTTTCAGTCTCCAAGTCCAACATGTACCATATCTGGTTAAATCATGCATGCCAGGTGACTATCTGTAGCCGCCCCATTTCAAAGGGATGCCAATAACTCATCATCACCATCGAGTGTGAGCTATTCGTCGAGAACGAGCCAGAAGCAGCAGCAGGCAGCAGCCACGCTCAACAAGAGAGGCGCAGGGGAGTTCGCAAAAGGCTTCGCTTTAAAAGAAAGAAAATCACGCGATGGGAAACAGGTGTGTAACGCGATACTTCAGTGTTGGCGGTGGTGCAGGCCAGGCGTTCTTGTAGCCAGCTCGGGGCTGAAATATATAGCAAGGCACTCCCCTTTGCGTTATCGTGTCTTGTTTCCATCATTTTCATCCAATTCACCGTCTCCGCTTCTCATACTTTCTTTTTTTCTGACACCTGGGGTGGCTTGCACGAACATATAATAACGAAAATAATAAGGAATTGAAGAACGCGTTCTTGTACGGACTAGGTGTTGTCTATGGAACATTTAAGAACGCGTTCCTAAATTCGTTATTATTTTCGTTCTTAAGTGTTCATGCAAGCCGCCCCTGCTTGTATATTTAGACTTTCAATTACCCTGTACATGGTTGCCAGCTTTCTTGACCTTTCCTGACCTGCCAACGTTCCTGTGATGCGTAAAGCCCCTCAAACTTTAGTGATGCGAGCTTATACAGTAATTCTAGTGATGCGTGGACTGCAACACCATCTGGTGACTTTGCAGAGAGTCGAGCCCTGCAACGTCATTTGACTGAACCTTCTGGGGACGGCTACGACGGTGCGAAACTGAGAAACGAACTTAAAGAAGTCAGCGCTTTAAAACAGCGGTGTTCCAAAGTTTGGGAGAAGAAACGTTTCCAGATGATGGCGGCACACATGGGTTTGTCGACAAGCGAGGAGTTGCGTTATGTTGGAGGGCACGTACGCGAAGGAGGGCGTTACGTTTAGTCCACTTTGTCCTCGTGAGTGTAGTTCCCGGCTACGACAGCGACACAGACAAAGACATGCCACTAATTAACATTAACGTCGACCTTCCGAAAGGCCAAAACAGTTACATCTGCGGTTTCGTGAACAACGACTACGGATTAAACTTGACGTGTCCTTTAGAAACGACACCAAATAATTTTTCTACAGCGTCTCGCAATGGGAATGCAGTCGACCACGTCTTTGTTCAGGGATTTGATCGCGTAAACCAGTGAAATACGTAGCCGGGGGTAGTCACACAGAGCACTCGTGCCCTCCCCCCCCCCCCCCCCCTCCAGAAATATCTGTTAGTATGCATCTGAAAGGCGGCGGATTGGACTAGTTGCTTTTTCATACTGATAAGTGGTGCAAGATAAGTGGTAAACAAGACGGAAGGGCGATAAAGAGACGAGAATTCTTGTTTCTTTGCTTCGTTTAAATGTGAGTATTTACGTCGAGTGCATATTTTATTTTTTCTTTCTGTTTGTTTTTCTTTTAAAAAATCTAGGGTGCTCATTTGAGGCCTCCGTTTGTCGGTATTATTTTTATTTTCGCATGCTAACTTATTTCACCTCATGCCAAATGACATCGCCGTGGGGAAACTAAGGGCTTACATCGGCACAGCCGCGGCATAAACAGCTGTGGAGGCCTGCAAGCACACTTATTAGACGTCTCGTTGCTCGTACTGTGACCGGAGGCGGCACATCCGCGCGTGTATAATTAAGGAACACGTGCTAGGCCCTGTGACAGTGCTCTTTCCTCTCTTGGTAGTGTTGTGTACAGGGGGCGCTGTCAAATATATCAGCTGTATATAAGCGATTGCCACCTGTATAAAGTTCAGTTCCGTGGTTGCCCGTAAATGTATAGTCTTGTCCTATCATTCGGCGCTTTGTGTCACTGCAGTCTGGCGCAGTCGGCGAAGCTAGCGAGCTAGCGACGAACTGCTTTCCCTTACCTGGCTTCCTGCTCTTCCAAGGGGCGTCACCTACGAGATGGCAGCGTACGGACTACCGCCATTACCGCCTTTCCTGGAGACTCCTGGAGATGCGACAATTCCATGGGCGCAATGGCGCGATGATTTCGCAGATTTCCTTGAAGCGACGGGGATGGACGCGCAACCGCCACTACGGAAAAGGCCATTCTGCTGCCATGTCTTGGCGTCGAGGGACGCCGTGTTTTTCGTACATTGAGTCCAGAGCCGGCACGGACGTCAGACACGACAAAAGCCGGGCTGGAGGCAAGTAAAGGGGATAGTTACACGGAGGCGTTGGGCCTATAGGGAGTATTCAAGTGACGTCACCGCACACCATTTTGTTGTACTTTTCACAGCTTTCACAGTGCTTCCGGAGGTAAGCGGATTGAGATAATACGCAGGCTTTCACCGTGCTCGCTGTACTACAATATGGCGACCTTGATGACGTCAACGCCTACTCCGTATTGGAGTGACAGTTCTCAAGCACTGTCAACGTACTGGTCGAGCGACGTCGATTCACGTTACGTTTAACTGCCGAATGAGCCGATACGAGAGTACTTCAGTGCCCTCCGACAGTTAGCAATGGCGTGTGACTTCGGGCATTTCTTGGAAGAGGCTCTACGGGACAGGGTTGTTGACGGAGTACGGAGCACTGAGTTGCGACAGAAACTGCTCGTGAAGAGGTCACAACTTACGCTCGCAGAGGCAGCAGAAATGGTGCAGACGTACGAGCAGGCAGCGGAGGGTGCAGCGGTCTGACCAACGGTCGCCAAAAACGGACATAGTGCAGCGCGTATCTCAAGGCAGAGGCCCAGACAGCGACTCGGCAATGAAGCCAATGCGCAGGTGTTACCGGTGCGGCTCTACAAGGCACCTAGAAAATCCACAGAAATGCAAAGCACGGGGGAAGCGCTCCCAGTGCCACAGGATGGGACATTTCCGAGCGGTCTGTGGCAGGTCGGCGGAGCGGGACGTGGGGACGGTCCGAAACGACGGCGCCAGCGAGGAGGACGTGCTCACTGTGCTGGCGGTCAGACAAGTGGAACGAAGGATTTTGGTCGTTGACGTCGTTATTGAGAACGAGTCACTTCAGTTGCTGGTGGATACTGGGTCGTCGGTGTCTATTTTGCCACGCCACGTTTATTGAGCCAAGTTCGCCAACAGGTTCCCTTTGACTGCGGCTACAGCGACGCTGCAGGATTTTTCACAGAAGGAAACTCCAGCTTTGGGATGGTTCACAGCCAGAGTTGTACGCGGGAACAACTCGGCTTGCCTTCGATTTTACGTTCTTCCCCAAAGCATGGCATTACTAGGACTGGATGCGGTGCACCAGCTACAGTTGCACATCATCGGTTCTACACTGGAGTGCCTACAAGTCACGGTCGGCCCCCAGTCGCTTCTTCCTGAATTATGTGAGTTTTCCTTTCTTTTCGCTGATAAGTTGGGATTGGCGAGAAACTTTGTACATTCTTTGTACATTCTTTGTACATTCAAGTAGCGGCTGAACTGGCAAGATTATTGGGTACAGGCATTATAGAAAAGGTCAGTGGTGCGGAATGGGTGTCTCCAATAATGGTTGTGCAGAAGAAGGATGTAACTATTCGTCTATGCGTCAATTCGCGCGAGCCGAACAAAGCAGTATTCATTGATGGATTCCCTTTGCCGCACACGGAGGAGCTGTTGCATGCGCTGAGTGGAGCAGCATGGTTCTCGAAACTGGATCTTGCTGCAGCCTACCATAAAGTGGAATTAGCCGAAGAGAGTCGCAAAATAACGACGTTTATTACACACGAAGGCTTATTTAGGTTCCGCAGAGTGTGTTTTGGCCTCGCATCGGCACCAGCCGCGTTTCAGCGAATGATGCAAGAAATCTTAAAAGGCTGCAAGGGCGTGTTGTTTTATATCGACGACATCATAGTCTTTGGAAAGACCAAGAACGAGCACAACCGTAACCTTCGCGAGGTATTGCATCAGATCGCTGAGGCGGGGCTGCAGCTAAATCAGAAACGTTTGTTCGCTGGCGAGGAACTCTCCTTTTTGGGTCATCATGTGAGTGCAAGTGCTCCTGCCCAACTCAAGTCAAAGGTGGATGCTGTGATTAAAGCACAAACGCCTGCCGATGTAGTCTCGCTGCGGTCTTTCCTTGGGCTCGTAGTCTATTACTCCCATTTTCTTCCTTAATTATACAGAGGTGGTGGAGCCACTGCCACGGCTTCTTCGTAAAGGACAGAAGTTCGTGTCGGAACAGAGCACCGAGGAGAGTTTTTGCAGGATCAAGGCGATGCCGTCGTCACGCGGGGTGGTGGCTACCTTCAAGGAGTCTTTGCCTGTACAAGTGACTACTGACGCCTCGGCATGTGAACTGGGAGCTGTGCTACAGCAGGCAGTCGACGGAGAAGTACGTACACTGGCATTCGCTTCGAGGACACTAACTCCAACAGAACGCAAATACTCTACCGGGGAACTAGAGGCGCTGGCACGTTTATCTGTGGGGCCGCAAGTTTGACTGATCATCAGGCTTTGGTGACACTGCTGTCCACAAATGTGCAGTACACAAAGGGGAACACCAATGTCGTTGCGGATGCGCTTTCTAGGTTACCTTTGACCTCTGCAGAGGACGAACCTGTGGAGGAAGTAGTTGCTGTGGTTTCCAGCATGATCACCAAGAGTGAGTTGCAAGCAGCAACAGCTGAGGATTCATTGCTAAATGAGGTGGTGCAGCATGTTATGTCCAGATGGCCGGAAAAGAACTGTTTATCTGGAAAACTAAGGTTGTTTTTTCGTATACAAGAACTATCGGTTATAGACGGGCTACTGTTTCGTGCTGAACAGGTCGTTCCCCCAGCAACACTCACTTCCAAGCTGGTAAGGACTCGTGTGTCATGATGGCACATGAATCGCATCCAGGCATTGTAAAGACCAAACAATGGTTGCGGGAACAGTACTGGTGGCCCGGAATGGACAGTGAAGTTGAATCTGTGGTTAGTAATTGTGCTATCTGCAAAGCATCAGCTAAATCTGCAAAAACCGCAATGGCGCCGTTGGAGCCAGTACAGTGGCCCGAGAAGACGTGGGAAGAGCTTGAAATCGATATCGTTGGGCCGATGGAGCAGGCCCCTCCGGAGTGCATGTTTGCAATCACTATTATTGATTACCACAGCAAGTGGCCCGAGGTGGAATTTGTGTCCACAACCACTGCACAGGCAGGAGGGAAAGTACTTTTGGAACTTTTTTCGAGAGAAGGGTACCCGAAAAGCATTGTGACTGACAATGGGCGTCAGTTTATGTCGACATGTTTTGAGCAGTTTTTACGAGATTGGGAAATCCAGCACTGCGTTATAATATTGTACTACCGCAGTGCAATGGTCAGATAGAGTGGTTCAACAGCGTTCTCAAGGAATATATTCAGGTTGCGGCATTGGAACGAAGACCACTGAAGGAGGCAATCTGGGACTACCTGGGTGTATACAGGGCCACCCCACATGCAACTGCAGGAGCGTCACTGGTTTACCTCCTGCATGGAAGAAGACCCAGAAAAAGATTGGATGTTGTTGGCCTCCCAGAAAGGGAATTTTTCGAGGAGCCGCGTGTCGCCAGGGAAAAATTGGGGGACGCTTAAGCTTCGCCTTCAAGAGTGGAACGCTATAGCATTATCGCACCCCGTTCGCACCGCCCTCTCATTCGCTCGGCATGCTCATGAGTCACATAGACATAATTTTCATATACAACACTTCTAAGTCCACAGCACAACTTTTTTCTCAATATTTGTTCCAGGAGCAGCACGCAGACGCATTACTCCTGGCCAGCAGCACGGCACACATCGCAGGGGACGCTTTCCCACCAGACGCGCTACTGCGCAGCGATCACGTCAGAGGCGTCCCGCGTCGGACGCTGCACCCAGGAATCGTGCTGTGAGCGCAAAGAGGAGCCGCGTCGCCTAAACACGAGGGTTCGAGTGGCGCACGCTGGAAGTTGGAAGGGGAGAGAGCGAGAAAACTTATTAAAAGCAAGGGTATTGGGGCATCCTCGCACTGGTCCCCGCACGGCCCCAATGCGCTCAAACGAGACGAAGGGGAGAAGCGGACGAGCGGCGCGCCATCTGTCGGGGCAGCGCCGACCATTGCGAGGAGGGGGTCTTTTGTGTTTGCAGCAAGATGGCTCTGCGTGCGTGCCAAGCGCACAAGAAATGTAGCGGAAACGTACTTGGCTACTCGTTTAACTGCGACTGCTGTAATTTACATGCTTATAATTACCGATATACACCGCAGTATAACTTTCTACACGCCGTTTTTAAGGCAACACCGCCATCACTAGAGGCGCTTTTGTCCACGTCTGAACCATCGAACTCATGGCTGAGTGGTAGCGTATGTGTCTCATACTCCGGAGACCATGGTTCGATTCCCACCCAGCCCATCTTGCAAGTTGTTTTTATTTATGAATTGCCTTCCGGGATTTTTTCGCTCACGGCCAACGCCGACGACACTGGCTTTTCTGCGACACGAACTCCTTAACGCTAAGGAGTTAGCTAGCGCGTTAAAGGAACAGCAACAACGAACAAAAAAGTACACCGATGAAAAACGAGCAGCCAGAGAGCGTCTACCATTGAGCCAGGAGATTTCATAAAAATAAAGCAAGGTGGACCAAAGACGAAACCCAAGTTTTCTTTACTGATCCAGGTGGAGAGACGAGTGGGCACGAATTCGTTTTTGCAGGCAAACGATACGAAATGGAACGCACAAAAATTAACAGTAATTGGTAAAGTAGGGACAGAACAAGCACTAGCTGACGTGGTTACAGCGCGACGCAGTGCAGCCTCTGGGCTTTCCTGCGACCTAGATCTTCACATAGGGAAGATGACAGAGCGAAATGGCCCTACTACTGTCGAGAATCAATCTGAAATAGTGCCATCAGAAAACATCCAGGGAAGCACTGCCCATTCTGACTGTGCACAGCCCACAGTAACGGAGTCTATACTAGAGGTTCCCGATCAGCAGGACATCTCTTGGTCGCAGTTGACCACAACCACAGCACCACCACGCACCAGGCCGGAACGAACAAGAAGAATGCCAGTGCGATATCAAGGCTACGAGCTTACCTGACTGCAAGAACGTCGTTCTTGTCATGTGCTGTGGAATGAGTGCGCGAAAGTGGATCGATTTCTCTTTCCTTTCTCTTTTTTTTATGAGGGGGGAATGTGTTGTGTATAGGGAACGCTGTCAAACATATCGGCTGTGTATAAGCGATTGTCATCAGAATAAAGATTAGTTCCGTGGTTCCCCGTCAATGTATAGTCTTATCATTTGGCGCTTCGCGTCACTACAGGTATGCTTGATTGCATGAACACATATGCTTTACCGCAATAAATTTTGTATTACTCACAGCATAACACAAGTGTACTGCGGCGAAGCTAACTACAAAGATTCGATCACTCACACTTATTTTCACTTCTACTCACTCACCGGGACTCACTCACTCTCACCTTCACGTTCACGTTCATATTTATGTCTACTCTCACATCCTTCTTCACTCACTCGCATTCACACTGACATCTTCGAAATGAGCGTGACTGAGTATACTCATAAACGAGTATGCCCATCTGCGCAACTTGAACCTCGTGTGATTGTTGACTTCTTTGCACGGCGGACTTGCTGAGTGGTGAAGCGTGACCCGCCAATGTTGGGGGCATGGGAGACGAAGCAAGCGATTTCGTTGGTATGACTGAATCTCCTGTATAAGAATTAAGTGTCGAACAAGAAGTTAGAAAGGCGGTGAATATTCCATGAAAGGAGAGTTCGAAGAGCCAACGTAAGATAACGATACCGCTGTGTCACCTTAACAAAATGTACGGGCACAGTGTCCTGTTAAAGCCACTCAAGCGTTGTGTGGTATCACGGTGGCATCTCGCGACGCAAAAAAGAAAGGACTGAGCGTATTTCTCTCAATTGCCGGGAGATGGCGGGAGTCACCTATAAAAACTTTAATGACGCGTTCGAATAACTGGGCGCGGAATCGAGTCCCTCGGCCTCGTCAGATTGGGGCATCGAACGTGGTGAATATTCTTGGAGTCTTAATAAAATGTTTCATATGACATGCCATGCATGATATGACATTACTAACGCCTGGTAAAGCTTTGCAGAATTTCAAACGATGCTGGATAGCCAACTTTCTGCAAAGTTCTTCATATAAAATCGATACCTACATTGCGTGGTATCTCAACAATCTTTTATTGCTAGAAGGCTTGTCTCCTTTTTGATGACGAAGCCACTTTCGAAGGCCTGATGTTTGCTGTCAGAATCACGTGTTGAGGTAAACAAATGGCGCCATTGTATACTTCGGTTATAAATGTCGTAGACATTACATTTAAACATTTTTTTTTTGCTACTAGCTTCTGAGGACCTTGTAAATAAAGTTCTTTCTTTGTCTGTCTGTCTGTCTGTCTGACTAGGGCATATATAATCTATGGGTACGGTACAATGAGAGATAAATCTGCGTAACACTTAGAATGGGTTCAAGCAATACAAAAATAGGTATTAAAGGGAAGCTTTCCTTACCTGCCGAGAATATTCGGAAGGAGCACCGACACATGATTCCGAATAGCAGAAAATTTACTACTGTATGCTTCTCGCTACTGAAAGGGCGAGAGTTAGCATATATTAAGTTTTAGAAGCACTTGCAAGATATTTTAATTTGATACTAAAGTTTTTACACATATAATATGATACATGGCATCATGACACGTAGCAAAATTTGTTGATATCATGTAGCAATAAGGCTATGTGTGATATGGCGTCCGTCATAAAAAGTTGACAGCTGCTGCAAGCGCTTTATTGCCATTAGAATTGTTAGGATATTCCAAGCTCGTTTAGGTAGGTTTCCACGTTTTTAACCGATTCCCCGCCAACTTGCGTCACTCGCTCGCCTTGTAACAGCGCACAAAATCCAGGACGGATAAGAAGAAGAACCGAAACACATCATCGGCACTGCTGTTCTTCCTATTCGTCGAGGATTTTCTGCTCTGTAATACATCGGAATGATGAACTTCCAAATCGCACAAATCGCAATTTTATTTCTCTCGTTAGTCCATTGTATACAGATAGAGCATCGGGCTGCTGTGCTGAGAGAACCGTGTTCGAAACGAATAGTGCTGGCAGGATTGGAACCCACGCCGTGTACAGTTAGAGTTTTGGCTGAATAATATGCGCCGACTTCGCGGCGGCGCCGCTAGAAGGAGCAGCGTGTCCAGAAAGATGCGCGAGGGGAGCCTGGCTGCAGCATATAGCTCACACATGACGCCTTTCGGTGTGTAATTCAACGCTAATCGCATTAGCCTTGACAGCCATCATGAGGTTAGCGTTGCCGGAATTTTCGGTCTTTATTTTTTTTCTCGCGGCGCTCAGCGCTCGCCGAAACGGAGTGACTCAGTGCACGTATCATGACGTCATGACGCATGTAATTCCTGTAGGTGTACCGAAAGCTGAACTGGTTCTTAGAATCAAGTGTTGTAGTAAATTATTTAATGCGCTCGCGCGCATGTCAGTATTAACACGAATGCGTTAAGGGCTCCGTCTCGCAGAAAATACGGCGTCGGAGATCGTTTCGACAAAAAGATTTTCGAACTACCCATACCCACGCCCTCCATTCGGTGCAAGGAAGCTACTGAAATAATTGAATTTCGCAGGCTAAATTACGGATATAAATCAAAGTACGACTTACACACAATCTACAGACATGATAGCGTCGGATTGTAATTTGACTGTAAGAGGAAACTTAATTCTATTACGCGAAAACTCAAAGAAACCCCCTTTCCAGCGTTTCTACCATTTGCAGACCAGCCACGGCGCCCGCTTTGGGCGCGCCGGTGCGTGAGTATCTTCGAGGCTACCGAGCGGCACGCCCGGTTCCGTGCAATACCTCCATATGGATGTATTGCAAATCTCACAAATATCACCATCACAAATCACAATCACCATCACAAATCTTTCAAGAAAGCCTTCAAGAAACTGTTCTCCTTTGATATTTGTTTTTTTTTACCGCCGTTACAACACGCCGATAACATGTTCGATACAAGGATACGCGCCACTTGTCTTGCCCGAAATATTGAAAAAAAAAGGTAAGCCGAAAACTCATGAAAATGTTAACCCAGCCAGGTCCACTCCCTTTTCTCTAAAGCGCCGGCTCCACGCATATAGCGCTCCCAAGGCACGTGCTGACGCCGATTAACGCACTGCATACACGGATACGCGCAGATTGGCCTGCCGGAAAAAGAAAGGTAACCCTATAGCCCATGAACATGTTGGACCAGTCAGGTCCCTTATTTTTCACAAGAAAGCTGGTTCGGTGCATGAAGCGCTCCCAAGGCACGTGCTGATGCCGAATAACGCGATGGATAAACGGTTCGTGCAGATTGGCTTGCCAGCCAAACTGATAAAAGAAGGTGAGCCTATAGCTCATTAAAATGTTGGCCCAGTCAGGTGCATTAAGTTTTCTCGAAAGCGCTGGTTCGGGGCATAAAACGCTCCCAAGGCACGTGCTGACGCCTAATAACGGGACGGATAAACCGATACGAGCAGAATGGCTTGCTCGAAAAACTGAAGAAAGAGGTAAACCTAAAGCCCATGAAAATGTTGACCCAATGAGATCCCTTTAATGTTCTAGAAAACGCTGATATATTGCATAAAGCTCTGCCAGGGCAAGTGCTGACGCCGAATAAGGTGCTGCATAAACGGATGCGTGCCGATTGGCTTGTCCGAAAAACTGAAATAAAGCTAAGCCTATAGCCCATGATATTGTTGGCCCAGTCAGCACATTTCACTTTTCTCGAAAGCGCTAGATCGGCGCATAAAGTGCTCCCAAGGCACGTGCTGACACTGAATAAGGTGCTGCATAAGCGGATACCCGCAGATTGGCCGGCCGGAAAAACTGAAAAAAAGGTAAGGCTATAGCCCATGAAATTGTTGGCCCAGTCAGCACATTTTAATTTTCTCGAAAGCACTAGTTCGGCGCATAAAGCGCTTCCAAGGCACGTGCTGACGCTGAATAAGGTGCCGCATAAACGGATACCCGCAGATTGGCCGGCCGGAAAAACTGAGATAAAGGTAAGCCTATAGCCCATGAAATTGTTGGCCCAGTCAGCACATTTTAATTTTCTCGAAAGCGCTAGTTCGGCGCATAAAGCGCTCCCAAGGCACCTGCTGACGCTGAATAAGGTGCTGCATAAACGGATACCCGCAGATTGGCCGGCCGGAAAAACTGAAAAAAAGGTAAGGCTATAGCCCATGAAATTGTTGGCCCAGTCAGCACATTTTAATTTTCTCGAAAGTGCCAGTTCGGCGCATAAAGCGCTTCCAAGGCACGTGCTGACGCTGAATAAGCTGCTGCATAAACGTATACCCGCGGATTGGCCGGCCGGAAAAACTGAAAAAAAGGTAAGGCTATAGCCCATGAAATTGTTGGCCCAGTCAGCACATTTTAATTTTCTCGAAAGCGCTAGTTCGGCGCATAAAGCGCTTCCAAGGCACGTGCTGACGCTGAATAAGCTGCTGCGTAAAGGGATACCCGCAGATTGGCCGGCCGGAAAAACTGAAAAAAAGGTAAGGCTATAGCCCATGATATTGTTGGCCCAGTCAGCACATTTTAATTTTCTCGAAAGCGCTAGTTCGGCGCATAAAGCGCTCCCAAGGCACCTGCTGACGCTGAATAAGGTGCTGCATAAACGGATACCCGCAGATTGGCCGGCCGGAAAAACTGAGATAAAGGTAAACCTATAGCCCATGAAATTCTTGGCCCGGTCAGCACATTTTAATTTTCTCGAAAGCGCTTGTTCGGCGCATAAAGCGCTCCCAAGGCACCTGCTGACGCTGAATAAGCTGCTGCATAAACGTATACCCGCGGATTGGCCGGCCGGAAAAACTGAAAAAAAGGTAAGGCTATATATAGCCCATGAAATTGTTGGCCCAGTCAGCACATTTTAATTTTCTCGAAAGCGCTAGTTCGGCGCATAAAGCGCTTCCAAGGCACGTGCTGACGCTGAATAAGCTGCTGCATAAAGGGATACCCGCAGATTGGCCGGCTGGAAAAACTGAAAAAAAGGTAAGGCTATAGCCCATGAAATTGTTGGCCCAGTCAGCACATTTTAATTTTCTCGAAAGCGCTAGTTCGGCGCATAAAGCGCTTCCAAGGCACGTGCTGACGCTGAATAAGCTGCTGCATAAAGGGATACCCGCAGATTGGCCGGCCGGAAGGAAGGAAGGAAGGAAAAAGTGGAGAAGGAAAGGTAGGGAGGTTAACCAGTATGGCTTAACCGGTTTGCTACCCTACACATGGGAGAGGGATGGGGGAGATTAAGGCCGGCCGGAAAAACTGAAAAAAAGGTAAGGCTATAGCCCATGAAATTGTTGGCCCAGTCAGCACATTTTTTCTCGAAAGCGCTAGTTCGGCGCATAAAGCGCTTCCAAGGCACGTGCTGACGCTGAATAAGCTGCTGCATAAAGGGATACCCGCAGATTGGCCGGCCGGAAAAACTGAAAAAAAGGTAAGGCTATAGCCCATGAAAATGTTGGCCCAGTCAGCACATTTTAATTTTCTCGAAAGCGCTAGTTCGGCGCATAAAGCGCTCCCAAGGCACCTGCTGACGCTGAATAAGGTGCTGCATAAAAAGATACCCGCAGATTGGCCGGCCGGAAAAACTGAAAAAAAGGTAAGGCTATAGCCCATGAAATTGTTGGCCCAGTCAGCACATTTTAATTTTCTCGAAAGCGCTAGTTCGGCGCATAAAGCGCTCCCAAGGCACCTGCTGACGCTGAATAAGGTGCTGCATAAAAAGATACCCGCAGATTGGCCGGCCGGAAAAACTGAAAAAAAGGTAAGGCTATAGCCCATGAAATTGTTGGCCCAGTCAGCACATTTTAATTTTCTCGAAAGCGCTAGTTCGGCGCATAAAGCGCTCCCAAGGCACCTGCTGACGCTGAATAAGGTGCTGCATAAAGGGAAACCCGCAGATTGGCCGGCCGGAAAAACTGAAAAAAAGGTAAGGCTATAGCCCATGAAATTGTTGGCCCAGTCAGCACATTTTAATTTTCTCGAAAGTGCCAGTTCGGCGCATAAAGCGCTCCCAAGGCACGTGCTGACGCTGAATAAGGTGCTGCATAAAGGGATACCCGCAGATTGGCCGGCCGGAAAAACTGAGATAAAGGTAAGGCTATAGCCCATGAAATTGTTGGCCCAGTCAGCACATTTTAATTTTCTCGAAAGCGCTAGTTCGGCGCATAAAGCGCTCCCAAGGCACGTGCTGACGCTGAATAAGCTGCTGCATAAAGGGATACCCGCAGATTGGCCGGCCGGAAAAACTGAAAAAAAGGTAAGGCTATAGCCCATGAAATTGTTGGCCCAGTCAGCACATTTTAATTTTCTCGAAAGCGCTAGTACGGCGCATGAAGCGCTCCCAAGGCACCTGCTGACGCTGAATAAGGTGCTGCATAAACGGATACCCGCAGATTGGCCGGCCGGAAAAACTGAAAAAAAGGTAAGGCTATAGCCCATGAAATTGTTGGCCCAGTCAGCACATTTTAATTTTCTCGAAAGCGCTAGTTCGGCGCATAAAGCGCTTCCAAGGCACGTGCTGACGCTGAATAAGCTGCTGCATAAACGTATACCCGCGGATTGGCCGGCCGGAAAAACTGAAAAAAAGGTAAGGCTATAGCCCATGAAATTGTTGGCCCAGTCAGCACATTTTAATTTTCTCGAAAGCGCTAGTACGGCGCATGAAGCGCTCCCAAGGCACCTGCTGACGCTGAATAAGCTGCTGCATAAAGGGATACCCGCAGATTGGCCGGCCGGAAAAACTGAAAAAAAGGTAAGGCTATAGCCCATGAAATTGTTGGCCCAGTCAGCACATTTTAATTTTCTCGAAAGCGCTAGTTCGGCGCATAAAGCGCTCCCAAGGCACCTGCTGACGCTGAATAAGGTGCTGCATAAAGGGATACCCGCAGATTGGCCGGCCGGAAAAACTGAAAAAAAGGTAAGGCTATAGCCCATGAAATTGTTGGCCCAGTCAGCACATTTTAATTTTCTCGAAAGCGCTAGTTCGGCGCATAAAGCGCTCCCAAGGCACCTGCTGACGCTGAATAAGGTGCTGCATAAAGGGATACCCGCAGATTGGCCGGCCGGAAAAACTGAGATAAAGGTAAGGCTATTATAGCCCATGAAATTGTTGGCCCAGTCAGCACATTTTAATTTTCTCGAAAGCGCTAGTTCGGCGCATAAAGCGCTCCCAAGGCACCTGCTGACGCTGAATAAGGTGCTGCATAAACGTATACCCGCGGATTGGCCGGCCGGAAAAACTGAAAAAAAGGTAAGGCTATAGCCCATGAAATTGTTGGCCCAGTCAGCACATTTTAATTTTCTCGAAAGCGCTAGTTCGGCGCATAAAGCGCTCCCAAGGCACCTGCTGACGCTGAATAAGGTGCTGCATAAACGCATACCCGCGGATTGGCCGGCCGGAAAAACTGAAAAAAAGGTAAGGCTATAGCCCATGAAATTGTTGGCCCAGTCAGCACATTTTAATTTTCTCGAAAGCGCTAGTACGGCGCACAAAGCGCTTCCAAGGCACGTGCTGACGCTGAATAAGGTGCTGCATAAAGGCATACCCGCAGATTGGCCGGCCGGAAAAACTGAAAAAAAAGGTAAGGCTATAGCCCATGAAATTGTTGGCCCAGTCAAAACATTTTAATTTTCTCGAAAGCGCTAGTTCGGCGCATAAAGCGCTCCCAAGAGACCTGCTGACGCTGAATAAGGTGCTGCATAAAAAGATACCCGCAGATTGGCCGGCCGGAAAAACTGAAAAAAAGGTAAGGCTATTATAGCCCATGAAATTGTTGGCCCAGTCAGCACATTTTAATTTTCTCGAAAGCGCTAGTTCGGCGCATAAAGCGCTCCCAAGGCACCTGCTGACGCTGAATAAGGTGCTGCATAAAAAGATACCCGCAGATTGGCCGGCCGGAAAAACTGAAAAAAAGGTAAGGCTATTATAGCCCATGAAATTGTTCGCCCAGTCAGCACATTTTAATTTTCTCGAAAGCGCTAGTTCGGCGCATAAAGCGCTCCCAAGGCACCTGCTGACGCTGAATAAGGTGCTGCATAAAAAGATACCCGCAGATTGGCCGGCCGGAAAAACTGAAAAAAAGGTAAGGCTATAGCCCATGAAATTGTTGGCCCAGTCAGCACATTTTAATTTTCTCGAAAGCGCTAGTTCGGCGCATAAAGCGCTCCCAAGGCACCTGCTGACGCTGAATAAGGTGCTGCATAAAGGGATACCCGCAGATTGGCCGGCCGGAAAAACTGAAAAAAAGGTAAGGCTATAGCCCATGAAATTGTTGGCCCAGTCAGCACATTTTAATTTTCTCGAAAGCGCTAGTTCGGCGCATAAAGCGCTCCCAAGGCACCAGCTGACGCTGAATAAGGTGCTGCATAAAGGGATACCCGCAGATTGGCCGGCCGGAAAAACTGAAAAAAAAGGTAAGGCTATAGCCCATGAAATTGTTGGCCCAGTCAGCACATTTTAATTTTCTCGAAAGCGCTAGTTCGGCGCATAAAGCGCTCCCAAGGCACCTGCTGACGCTGAATAAGGTGCTGCATAAAAAGATACCCGCAGATTGGCCGGCCGGAAAAACTGAAAAAAAGGTAAGGCTATTATAGCCCATGAAATTGTTGGCCCAGTCAGCACATTTTAATTTTCTCGAAAGCGCTAGTTCGGCGCATAAAGCGCTCCCAAGGCACCTGCTGACGCTGAATAAGCTGCTGCATAAACGTATACCCGCGGATTGGCCGGCCGGAAAAACTGAAAAAAAGGTAAGGCTATAGCCCATGAAATTGTTGGCCCAGTCAGCACATTTTAATTTTCTCGAAAGCGCTAGTTCGGCGCATAAAGCGCTCCCAAGGCACCTGCTGACGCTGAATAAGCTGCTGCATAAAGGGATACCCGCAGATTGGCCGGCTGGAAAAACTGAAAAAAAGGTAAGGCTATAGCCCATGAAATTGTTGGCCCAGTCAGCACATTTTAATTTTCTCGAAAGCGCTAGTTCGGCGCATAAAGCGCTTCCAAGGCACGTGCTGACGCTGAATAAGCTGCTGCATAAAGGGATACCCGCAGATTGGCCGGCCGGAAAAACTGAAAAAAAGGTAAGGCTATAGCCCATGAAATTGTTGGCCCAGTCAGCACATTTTAATTTTCTCGAAAGCGCTAGTTCGGCGCATAAAGCGCTTCCAAGGCACGTGCTGACGCTGAATAAGCTGCTGCATAAAGGGATACCCGCAGATTGGCCGGCTGGAAAAACTGAAAAAAAGGTAAGGCTATACCCCATGAAATTGTTGGCCCAGTCAGCACATTTTAATTTTCTCGAAAGCGCTAGTTCGGCGCATAAAGCGCCTCCAAGGCACGTGCTGACGCTGAATAAGCTGCTGCATAAAGGGATACCCGCAGATTGGCCGGCCGGAAAAACTGAAAAAAAGGTAAGGCTATAGCCCATGAAATTGTTGGCCCAGTCACCACATTTTAATTTCCTCGAAAGCGCTAGTTCGGCGCATAAAGCGCTTCCAAGGCATGTGCTGACGCTGAATAAGCTGCTGCATAAAGGGATACCCGCAGATTGGCCGGCTGGAAAAACTGAAAAAAAGGTAAGGCTATACCCCATGAAATTGTTGGCCCAGTCAGCACATTTTAATTTTCTCGAAAGCGCTAGTTCGGCGCATAAAGCGCTTCCAAGGCACGTGCTGACGCTGAATAAGCTGCTGCATAAAGGGATACCCGCAGATTGGCCGGCCGGAAAAACTGAAAAAAAAGGTAAGGCTATAGCCCATGAAATTGTTGGCCCAGTCAGCACATTTTAATTTTCTCGAAAGCGCTAGTTCGGCGCATAAAGCGCTTCCAAGGCACGTGCTGACGCTGAATAAGCTGCTGCATAAAGGGATACCCGATGATTGGCCGGCTGGAAAAACTGAAAAAAAGGTAAGGCTATACCCCATGAAATTGTTGGCCCAGTCAGCACATTTTAATTTTCTCGAAAGCGCTAGTTCGGCGCATAAAGCGCTTCCAAGGCACGTGCTGACGCTGAATAAGCTGCTGCATAAAGGGATACCCGCAGATTGGCCGGCCGGAAAAACTGAAAAAAAGGTAAGGCTATAGCCCATGAAATTGTTGGCCCAGTCACCACATTTTAATTTCCTCGAAAGCGCTAGTTCGGCGCATAAAGCGCTTCCAAGGCACGTGCTGACGCTGAATAAGCTGCTGCATAAAGGGATACCCGCAGATTGGCCGGCCGGAAAAACTGAAAAAAAGGTAAGGCTATAGCCCATGAAATTGTTGGCCCAGTCACCACACTTTAATTTCCTCGAAAGCGCTAGTTCGGCGCATAAAGCGCTTCCAAGGCATGTGCTGACGCTGAATAAGCTGCTGCATAAAGGGATACCCGCAGATTGGCCGGCCGGAAAAACTGAGATAAAGGTAAGGCTATAGCCCATGAAATTGTTGGCCCAGTCAGCACATTTTAATTTTCTCGAAAGCCCTAGTTCGGCGCATAAAGCGCTTCCAAGGCACCTGCTGACGCTGAATAAGGCGCTGCATAAACGGATACCCGCAGATTGGCCGGCCGGAAAAACTGAAAAAAAGGTAAGGCTATAGCCCATGAAATTGTTGGCCCAGCCAGCACATTTTAATTTTCTCGAAAGCGCTAGTTCGGCGCATAAAGCGCTTCCAAGGCACGTGCTGACGCTGAATAAAGTGCTGCATAAAGGGATACCCGCAGATTGGCCGGCCGGAAAAACTGAAAAAAAGGTAAGCCTATAGCCCATGAAATTGTGGACCCAGTCAGCACATTTTACTTTTCTCGAAAGCGCTAGTTCGGCGCATAAAGCGCTTCCAAGGCACCTGCTGACGCTGAATAAGGTGCTGCATAAACGGATACCCGCAGATTGGCCGGCCGGAAAAACTGAGATAAAGGTAAGGCTATAGCCCATGAAATTGTTGGCCCAGTCAGCACATCTTAATTTTCTCGAAAGCGCTAGTTCGGCGCATAAAGCGCTTCCAAGGCACCTGCTGACGCTGAATAAGGTGCTGCATAAACGGATACCCGCAGATTGGCCGGCCGGAAAAACTGAGATAAAGGTAAGGCTATAGCCCATGAAATTGATGGCCCAGTCAGCACATCTTAATTTTCTCGAAAGCGCTAGTTCGGCGCATAAAGCGCTTCCAAGGCACCTGCTGACGCTGAATAAGGTGCTGCATAAACGGATACCCGCAGATTGGCCGGCCGGAAAAACTGAGATAAAGGTAAGGCTATAGCCCATGAAATTGTTGGCCCAGTCAGCACATCTTAATTTTCTCGAAAGCGCTAGTTCGGCGCATAAAGCGCTCCCAAGGCACCTGCTGACGCTGAATAAGGTGCTGCATAAAAAGATACCCGCAGATTGGCCGGCCGGAAAAACTGAAAAAAAGGTAAGGCTATAGCCCATGAAATTGTTGGCCCAGTCAGCACATTTTAATTTTCTCGAAAGCGCTAGTTCGGCGCATAAAGCGCTCCCAAGGCACCTGCTGACGCTGAATAAGGTGCTGCATAAACGGATACCCGCAGATTGGCCGGCCGGAAAAACTGAGATAAAGGTAAGGCTATAGCCCATGAAATTGATGGCCCAGTCAGCACATTTTAATTTTCTCGAAAGCCCTAGTTCGGCGCATAAAGCGCTTCCAAGGCACCTGCTGACGCTGAATAAGGTGCTGCATAAACGGATACCCGCAGATTGGCCGGCCGGAAAAACTGAAAAAAAGGTAAGGCTATAGCCCATGAAATTGTTGGCCCAGCCAGCACATTTTAATTTTCTCGAAAGCGCTAGTTCGGCGCATAAAGCGCTTCCAAGGCACGTGCTGACGCTGAATAAGGTGCTGCATAAACGGATACCCGCAGATTGGCCGGCCGGTAAAACTGAAATAAAGGTAAGCCTATAGCCCATGAGATTGTTGGCCCAGTCAGCACATTTTAATTTTCTCGAAAGCGCTAGTTCGGCGCATAAAGCGCTCCCAAGGAACGTGCTGACGCTGAATAAGGTGCTGCATAAACGGATACCCGCAGATTGGCCGGCCGGTAAAACTGAAATAAAGGTAAGCCTATAGCCCATGAGATTGTTGGCCCAGTCAGCACATTTTAATTTTCTCGAAAGCGCTAGTTCGGCGCATAAAGCGCTCCCAAGGAACGTGCTGACGCTGAATAAGGTGCTGCATAAACGGATACCCGCGGATTGGCCTGTCGGAAAAACTGAGATAAAGGTAAGGCTATAGCCCATGAAATTGTTGGCCCAGTCAGCACATTTTAATTTTCTCGAAAGCCCTAGTTCGGCGCATAAAGCGCTTCCAAGGCACCTGCTGACGCTGAATAAGGTGCTGCATAAACGGATACCCGCAGATTGGCCGGCCGGAAAAACTGAGATAAAGGTAAGGCTATAGCCCATGAAATTGATGGCCCAGTCAGCACATTTTAATTTTCTCGAAAGCCCTAGTTCGGCGCATAAAGCGCTTCCAAGGCACGTGCTGACGCTGAATAAGGTGCTGCATAAACGGATACCCGCAGATTGGCCGGCCGGTAAAACTGAAATAAAGGTAAGCCTATAGCCCATGAGATTGTTGGCCCAGTCAGCACATTTTAATTTTCTCGAAAGCGCTAGTTCGGCGCATAAAGCGCTCCCAAGGAACGTGCTGACGCTGAATAAGGTGCTGCATAAACGGATACCCGCAGATTGGCCGGCCGGAAAAACTGAGATAAAGGTAAGGCTATAGCCCATGAAATTGATGGCCCAGTCAGCACATTTTAATTTTCTCGAAAGCCCTAGTTCGGCGCATAAAGCGCTTCCAAGGCACCTGCTGACGCTGAATAAGGTGCTGCATAAACGGATACCCGCAGATTGGCCGGCCGGAAAAACTGAGATAAACGTAAGGCTATAGCCCATGAAATTGATGGCCCAGTCAGCACATTTTAATTTTCTCGAAAGCCCTAGTTCGGCGCATAAAGCGCTTCCAAGGCACCTGCTGACGCTGAATAAAGTGCTGCATAAACTGATACCCGCAGATTGGCCGGCCGGAAAAACTGAGATAAAGGTAAGGCTATAGCCCATGAAATTGATGGCCCAGTCAGCACATTTTAATTTTCTCGAAAGCCCTAGTTCGGCGCATAAAGCGCTTCCAAGGCACGTGCTGACGCTGAATAAGGTGCTGCATAAACGGATACCCGCAGATTGGCCGGCCGGTAAAACTGAAATAAAGGTAAGCCTATAGCCCATGAGATTGTTGGCCCAGTCAGCACATTTTAATTTTCTCGAAAGCGCTAGTTCGGCGCATAAAGCGCTCCCAAGGCACGTGCTGACGCTGAATAAGGTGCTGCATAAACGGATACCCGCGGATTGGCCTGTCGGAAAAACTGAGATAAAAGTAAGGCTATAGCCCATGAAATTGTTGGCCCAGTCAGCACATTTTAATTTTCTCGAAAGTGCTAGTTCGGCGCATAAAGCGCTCCAAAGGCACCTGCTGACGCTGAATAAGGTGCTGCATAAAGGGATACCCGCAGATTGGCCGGCCGGAAAAACTGAAAAAAAAGGTAAGGCTATAGCCCATGAAATTGTTGGCCCAGTCAGCACATTTTAATTTTCTCGAAAGCGCTAGTTCGGCGCATAAAGCGCTCCCAAGGCACGTGCTGACGCTGAATAAGGTGCTGCATAAACGGATACCCGCGGATTGGCCTGTCGGAAAAACTGAGATAAAGGTAAGGCTATAGCCCATGAAATTGATGGCCCAGTCAGCACATTTTAATTTTCTCGAAAGCGCTAGTTCGGCGCATAAAGCGCTTCCAAGGCACGTGCTGACGCTGAATAAGGTGCTGCATAAACGGATACCCGCGGATTGGCCTGTCGGAAAAACTGAGATAAAGGTAAGGCTATAGCCCATGAAATTGTTGGCCCAGTCAGCACATTTTAATTTTCTCGAAAGCGCTAGTTCGGCGCATAAAGCGCTTCCAAGGCACGTGCTGACGCTGAATAAGGTGCTGCATAAACGGATACCCGCGGATTGGCCTGTCGGAAAAACTGAGATAAAGGTAAGGCTATAGCCCATGAAATTGATGGCCCAGTCAGCACATTTTAATTTTCTCGAAAGCGCTAGTTCGGCGCATAAAGCGCTCCCAAGGCACGTGCTGACGCTGAATAAGGTGCTGCATAAACGGATACCCGCGGATTGGCCTGTCGGAAAAACTGAGATAAAGGTAAGGCTATAGCCCATGAAATTGATGGCCCAGTCAGCACATTTTAATTTTCTCGAAAGCGCTAGTTCGGCGCATAAAGCGCTCCCAAGGCACGTGCTGACGCTGAATAAGGTGCTGCATAAACGGATACCCGCGGATTGGCCTGTCGGAAAAACTGAGATAAAGGTAAGGCTATAGCCCATGAAATTGTTGGCCCAGTCAGCACATTTTAATTTTCTCGAAAGCGCTAGTTCGGCGCATAAAGCGCTTCCAAGGCACGTGCTGACGCTGAATAAGGTGCTGCATAAACGTATACCCGCAGATTGGCCGGCCGGTAAAACTGAAAAAAAGGTAAGGCTATAGCCCATGAAATTGTTGGCCCAGTCAGCACATTTTAATTTTCTCGAAAGCGCTAGTTCGGCGCATAAAGCGCTCCCAAGGCACGTGCTGACGCTGAATAAGGTGCTGCATAAACGGATACCCGCGGATTGGCCTGTCGGAAAAACTGACATAAAGGTAAGCCTATAGCCCATGAGATTGTTGGCCCAGTCAGCACATTTTAATTTTCTCGAAAGCGCTAGTTCGGCGCATAAAGCGCTCCCAAGGAACGTGCTGACGCTGAATAAGGTGCTGCATAAACGGATACCCGCGGATTGGCCTGTCGGAAAAACTGAGATAAAGGTAAGGCTATAGCCCATGAAATTGTTGGCCCAGTCAGCACATTTTAATTTTCTCGAAAGCGCTAGTTCGGCGCATAAAGCGCTTCCAAGGCACGTGCTGACGCTGAATAAGGTGCTGCATAAACGGATACCCGCGGATTGGCCTGTCGGAAAAACTGACATAAAGGTAAGGCTATAGCCCATGAAATTGATGGCCCAGTCAGCACATTTTAATTTTCTCGAAAGCCCTAGTTCGGCGCATAAAGCGCTTCCAAGGCACCTGCTGACGCTGAATAAAGTGCTGCATAAACTGATACCCGCAGATTGGCCGGCCGGAAAAACTGAGATAAAGGTAAGGCTAAAGCCCATGAAATTGATGGCCCAGTCAGCACATTTTAATTTTCTCGAAAGCCCTAGTTCGGCGCATAAAGCGCTTCCAAGGCACGTGCTGACGCTGAATAAGGTGCTGCATAAACGGATACCCGCAGATTGGCCGGCCGGTAAAACTGAGATAAAGGTAAGGCTATAGCCCATGAAATTGATGGCCCAGTCAGCACATTTTAATTTTCTCGAAAGCCCTAGTTCGGCGCATAAAGCGCTTCCAAGGCACCTGCTGACGCTGAATAAGGTGCTGCATAAACGGATACCCGCAGATTGGCCGGCCGGAAAAACTGAGATAAACGTAAGGCTATAGCCCATGAAATTGATGGCCCAGTCAGCACATTTTAATTTTCTCGAAAGCCCTAGTTCGGCGCATAAAGCGCTTCCAAGGCACCTGCTGACGCTGAATAAGGTGCTGCATAAACGGATACCCGCAGATTGGCCGGCCGGAAAAACTGAGATAAACGTAAGGCTATAGCCCATGAAATTGATGGCCCAGTCAGCACATTTTAATTTTCTCGAAAGCCCTAGTTCGGCGCATAAAGCGCTTCCAAGGCACCTGCTGACGCTGAATAAAGTGCTGCATAAACTGATACCCACAGATTGGCCGGCCGGAAAAACTGAGATAAAGGTAAGCCTATAGCCCATGAAATTGTTGGCCCAGTCAGCACATTTTAATTTTCTCGAAAGCGCTAGTTCGGCGCATAAAGCGCTTCCAAGGCACGTGCTGACGCTGAATAAGGTGCTGCATAAACGGATACCCGCAGATTGGCCGGCCGGTAAAACTGAAATAAAGGTAAGCCTATAGCCCATGAGATTGTTGGCCCAGTCAGCACATTTTAATTTTCTCGAAAGCGCTAGTTCGGCGCATAAAGCGCTCCCAAGGAACGTGCTGACGCTGAATAAGGTGCTGCATAAACGGATACCCGCGGATTGGCCTGTCGGAAAAACTGAGATAAAGGTAAGGCTATAGCCCATGAAATTGTTGGCCCAGTCAGCACATTTTAATTTTCTCGAAAGCGCTAGTTCGGCGCATAAAGCGCTTCCAAGGCACGTGCTGACGCTGAATAAGGTGCTGCATAAACGGATACCCGCGGATTGGCCTGTCGGAAAAACTGACATAAAGGTAAGGCTATAGCCCATGAAATTGATGGCCCAGTCAGCACATTTTAATTTTCTCGAAAGCCCTAGTTCGGCGCATAAAGCGCTTCCAAGGCACCTGCTGACGCTGAATAAAGTGCTGCATAAACTGATACCCGCAGATTGGCCGGCCGGAAAAACTGAGATAAAGGTAAGGCTATAGCCCATGAAATTGATGGCCCAGTCAGCACATTTTAATTTTCTCGAAAGCCCTAGTTCGGCGCATAAAGCGCTTCCAAGGCACGTGCTGACGCTGAATAAGGTGCTGCATAAACGGATACCCGCAGATTGGCCGGCCGGTAAAACTGAAATAAAGGTAAGCCTATAGCCCATGAGATTGTTGGCCCAGTCAGCACATTTTAATTTTCTCGAAAGCGCTAGTTCGGCGCATAAAGCGCTCCCAAGGCACGTGCTGACGCTGAATAAGGTGCTGCATAAACGGATACCCGCGGATTGGCCTGTCGGAAAAACTGAGATAAAGGTAAGGCTATAGCCCATGAAATTGTTGGCCCAGTCAGCACATTTTAATTTTCTCGAAAGTGCTAGTTCGGCGCATAAAGCGCTCCCAAGGCACCTGCTGACGCTGAATAAGGTGCTGCATAAAGGGATACCCGCAGATTGGCCGGCCGGAAAAACTGAAAAAAAAGGTAAGGCTATAGCCCATGAAATTGTTGGCCCAGTCAGCACATTTTAATTTTCTCGAAAGCGCTAGTTCGGCGCATAAAGCGCTCCCAAGGCACGTGCTGACGCTGAATAAGGTGCTGCATAAACGGATACCCGCGGATTGGCCTGTCGGAAAAACTGAGATAAAGGTAAGGCTATAGCCCATGAAATTGTTGGCCCAGTCAGCACATTTTAATTTTCTCGAAAGCGCTAGTTCGGCGCATAAAGCGCTTCCAAGGCACGTGCTGACGCTGAATAAGGTGCTGCATAAACGGATACCCGCGGATTGGCCTGTCGGAAAAACTGACATAAAGGTAAGGCTATAGCCCATGAAATTGTTGGCCCAGTCAGCACATTTTAATTTTCTCGAAAGCGCTAGTTCGGCGCATAAAGCGCTTCCAAGGCACGTGCTGACGCTGAATAAGGTGCTGCATAAACGGATACCCGCGGATTGGCCGGCCGGAAAAACTGAAAAAAAGGTAAGGCTATAGCCCATGAAATTGTTGGCCCAGTCAGCACATTTTAATTTTCTCGAAAGCGCTAGTTCGGCGCATAAAGCGCTCCCAAGGCACGTGCTGACGCTGAATAAGGTGCTGCATAAACGGATACCCGCGGATTGGCCTGTCGGAAAAACTGAGATAAAGGTAAGGCTATAGCCCATGAAATTGTTGGCCCAGTCAGCACATTTTAATTTTCTCGAAAGCGCTAGTTCGGCGCATAAAGCGCTCCCAAGGCACGTGCTGACGCTGAATAAGGTGCTGCATAAACGGATACCCGCGGATTGGCCTGTCGGAAAAACTGAGATAAAGGTAAGGCTATAGCCCATGAAATTGTTGGCCCAGTCAGCACATTTTAATTTTCTCGAAAGCGCTAGTTCGGCGCATAAAGCGCTTCCAAGGCACGTGCTGACGCTGAATAAGGTGCTGCATAAACGGATACCCGCAGATTGGCCGGCCGGTAAAACTGAAATAAAGGTAAGCCTATAGCCCATGAGATTGTTGGCCCAGTCAGCACATTTTAATTTTCTCGAAAGCGCTAGTTCGGCGCATAAAGCGCTCCCAAGGCACGTGCTGACGCTGAATAAGGTGCTGCATAAACGTATACCCGCGGATTGGCCGGCCGGAAAAACTGAAAAAAAAAGGTAAGGCTATAGCCCATGAAATTGTTGGCCCGGTCAGCACATTTTAATTTTCTCGAAAGCGCTAGTTCGGCGCATAAAGCGCTTCCAAGGCACGTGCTGACGCTGAATAAGGTGCTGCATAAACGGATACCCGCGGATTGGCCTGTCGGAAAAACTGAGATAAAGGTAAGGCTATAGCCCATGAAATTGTTGGCCCAGTCAGCACATTTTAATTTTCTCGAAAGCGCTAGTTCGGCGCATAAAGCGCTTCCAAGGCACGTGCTGACGCTGAATAAGGTGCTGCATAAACGGATACCCGCGGATTGGCCTGTCGGAAAAACTGAGATAAAGGTAAGGCTATAGCCCATGAAATTGTTGGCCCAGTCAGCACATTTTAATTTTCTCGAAAGCGCTAGTTCGGCGCATAAAGCGCTTCCAAGGCACGTGCTGACGCTGAATAAGGTGCTGCATAAACGTATACCCGCAGATTGGCCGGCCGGAAAAACTGAAAAAAAGGTAAGGCTATAGCCCATGAAATTGTTGGCCCAGTCAGCACATTTTAATTTTCTCGAAAGCGCTAGTTCGGCGCATAAAGCGCTTCCAAGGCACGTGCTGACGCTGAATAAGGTGCTGCATAAACGTATACCCGCGGATTGGCCGGCCGGAAAAACTGAAAAAAAAGGTAAGGCTATAGCCCATGAAATTGTTGGCCCAGTCAGCACATTTTAATTTTCTCGAAAGTGCTAGTTCGGCGAGAAAGCGCTCCCAAGGCAGCTGCTGACGCTGAATAAGCTGCTGCATAAAGGGATACCCGCAGATTGGCCGGCCGGAAAAACTGAGATAAAGGTAAGGCTATAGCCCATGAAATTGTTGGCCCAGTCAGCACATTTTAATTTTCTCGAAAGCGTTAGTTCGGCGCATAAAGCGCTCCCAAGGAACCTGCTGACGCTGAATAAGGTGCTGCATAAACGGATACCCGCAGATTGGCCGGCCGGAAAAACTGAGATAAAGGTAAGGCTACAGCCCATGAAATTGTTGGCCCAGTCAGCACATCTTAATTTTCTCGAAAGCGCTAGTTCGGCGCATAAAGCGCTTCCAAGGCACGTGCTGACGCTGAATAAGGTGCTGCATAAACGGATACCCGCAGATTGGCCGGCCGGAAAAACTGAGATAAAGGTAAGGCTATAGCCCATGAAATTGTTGGCCCAGTCAGCACATTTTAATTTTCTCGAAAGCGCTAGTTCGGCGCATAAAGCGCTTCCAAGGCACGTGCTGACGCTGAATAAGGTGCTGCATAAACGGATACCCGCAGATTGGCCGGCCGGAAAAACTGAAAAAAAGGTAAGGCTATAGCCCATGAAATTGTTGGCCCAGTCAGCACATTTTAATTTTCTCGAAAGCGCTAGTTCGGCGCATAAAGCGCTCCCAAGGAACCTGCTGACGCTGAATAAGGTGCTGCATAAACGGATACCCGCAGATTGGCCGGCCGGAAAAACTGAAAAAAAGGTAAGGCTATAGCCCATGAAATTGTTGGCCCAGTCAGCACATTTTAATTTCCTCGAAAGTGCTAGTTCGGCGCATAAAGCGCTTCCAAGGCATGTGCTGACGCTGAATAAGCTGCTGCATAAAGGGATACCCGCAGATTGGCCGGCCGGAAAAACTGAAAAAAAGGTAAGCCTATAGCCCATGAAATTGTTGACCCAGTCAGCACATTTTACTTTTCTCGAAAGCGCTAGTTCGGCGCATAAAGCGCTTCCAAGGCACCTGCTGACGCTGAATAAGGTGCTGCATAAACGGATACCCGCAGATTGGCCGGCCGGAAAAACTGAGATAAAGGTAAGGCTATAGCCCATGAAATTGTTGGCCCAGTCAGCACATCTTAATTTTCTCGAAAGCGCTAGTTCGGCGCATAAAGCGCTTCCAAGGCACGTGCTGACGCTGAATAAGGTGCTGCATAAACGGATACCCGCAGATTGGCCGGCCGGAAAAACTGAGATAAAGGTAAGGCTATAGCCCATAAAATTGTTGGCCCAGTCAGCACATTTTACTTTTCTCGAAAGCGCTAGTTCGGCGCATAAAGCGCTTCCAAGGCACCTGCTGACGCTGAATAAGGTGCTGCATAAACGGATACCCGCAGATTGGCCGGCCGGAAAAACTGAGATAAAGGTAAGGCTATAGCCCATGAAATTGTTGGCCCAGTCAGCACATTTTAATTTTCTCGAAAGCGCTAGTTCGGCGCATAAAGCGCTTCCAAGGCACGTGCTGACGCTGAATAAGGTGCTGCATAAACGGATACCCGCAGATTGGCCGTCCGGAAAAACTGAAAAAAAGGTAAGGCTATAGCCCATGAAATTGTTGGCCCAGCCAGCACATTTTAATTTTCTCGAAAGCGCTAGTTCGGCGCATAAAGCGCTTCCAAGGCACGTGCTGACGCTGAATAAGGTGCTGCATAAACGTATACCCGCAGATTGGCCGGCCGGAAAAACTGAAAAAAAGGTAAGGCTATAGCCCATGAAATTGTTGGCCCAGTCAGCACATTTTAATTTTCTCGAAAGCGCTAGTTCGGCGCATAAAGCGCTTCCAAGGCACGTGCTGACGCTGAATAAGGTGCTGCATAAACGTATACCCGCGGATTGGCCGGCCGGAAAAACTGAAAAAAAAGGTAAGGCTATAGCCCATGAAATTGTTGGCCCAGTCAGCACATTTTAATTTTCTCGAAAGTGCTAGTTCGGCGAGAAAGCGCTCCCAAGGCAGCTGCTGACGCTGAATAAGCTGCTGCATAAAGGGATACCCGCAGATTGGCCGGCCGGAAAAACTGAGATAAAGGTAAGGCTATAGCCCATGAAATTGTTGGCCCAGTCAGCACATTTTAATTTTCTCGAAAGCGTTAGTTCGGCGCATAAAGCGCTCCCAAGGAACCTGCTGACGCTGAATAAGGTGCTGCATAAACGGATACCCGCAGATTGGCCGGCCGGAAAAACTGAGATAAAGGTAAGGCTACAGCCCATGAAATTGTTGGCCCAGTCAGCACATCTTAATTTTCTCGAAAGCGCTAGTTCGGCGCATAAAGCGCTTCCAAGGCACGTGCTGACGCTGAATAAGGTGCTGCATAAACGGATACCCGCAGATTGGCCGGCCGGAAAAACTGAGATAAAGGTAAGGCTATAGCCCATGAAATTGTTGGCCCAGTCAGCACATTTTAATTTTCTCGAAAGCGCTAGTTCGGCGCATAAAGCGCTTCCAAGGCACGTGCTGACGCTGAATAAGGTGCTGCATAAACGGATACCCGCAGATTGGCCGGCCGGAAAAACTGAAAAAAAGGTAAGGCTATAGCCCATGAAATTGTTGGCCCAGTCAGCACATTTTAATTTTCTCGAAAGCGCTAGTTCGGCGCATAAAGCGCTCCCAAGGAACCTGCTGACGCTGAATAAGGTGCTGCATAAACGGATACCCGCAGATTGGCCGGCCGGAAAAACTGAAAAAAAGGTAAGGCTATAGCCCATGAAATTGTTGGCCCAGTCAGCACATTTTAATTTCCTCGAAAGTGCTAGTTCGGCGCATAAAGCGCTTCCAAGGCATGTGCTGACGCTGAATAAGCTGCTGCATAAAGGGATACCCGCAGATTGGCCGGCCGGAAAAACTGAAAAAAAGGTAAGCCTATAGCCCATGAAATTGTTGACCCAGTCAGCACATTTTACTTTTCTCGAAAGCGCTAGTTCGGCGCATAAAGCGCTTCCAAGGCACCTGCTGACGCTGAATAAGGTGCTGCATAAACGGATACCCGCAGATTGGCCGGCCGGAAAAACTGAGATAAAGGTAAGGCTATAGCCCATGAAATTGTTGGCCCAGTCAGCACATCTTAATTTTCTCGAAAGCGCTAGTTCGGCGCATAAAGCGCTTCCAAGGCACGTGCTGACGCTGAATAAGGTGCTGCATAAACGGATACCCGCAGATTGGCCGGCCGGAAAAACTGAGATAAAGGTAAGGCTATAGCCCATAAAATTGTTGGCCCAGTCAGCACATTTTACTTTTCTCGAAAGCGCTAGTTCGGCGCATAAAGCGCTTCCAAGGCACCTGCTGACGCTGAATAAGGTGCTGCATAAACGGATACCCGCAGATTGGCCGGCCGGAAAAACTGAGATAAAGGTAAGGCTATAGCCCATGAAATTGTTGGCCCAGTCAGCACATTTTAATTTTCTCGAAAGCGCTAGTTCGGCGCATAAAGCGCTTCCAAGGCACGTGCTGACGCTGAATAAGGTGCTGCATAAACGGATACCCGCAGATTGGCCGTCCGGAAAAACTGAAAAAAAGGTAAGGCTATAGCCCATGAAATTGTTGGCCCAGCCAGCACATTTTAATTTTCTCGAAAGCGCTAGTTCGGCGCATAAAGCGCTTCCAAGGCACGTGCTGACGCTGAATAAAGTGCTGCATAAACTGATACCCGCAGATTGGCCGGCCGGAAAAACTGAGATAAAGGTAAGCCTATAGCCCATGAAATTGTTGGCCCAGTCAGCACATTTTAATTTTCTCGAAAGCGCTAGTTCGGCGCATAAAGCGCTTCCAAGGCACGTGCTGACGCTGAATAAGGTGCTGCATAAACGTATACCCGCGGATTGGCCGGCCGGAAAAACTGAAAAAAAGGTAAGGCTATAGCCCATGAAATTGTTGGCCCAGTCAGCACATTTCAATTTTCTCGAAAGCGCTAGTTCGGCGCATAAAGCGCTTTCAAGGCACGTGCTGACGCTGAATAAGGTGCTGCATAAACGGATACCCGCAGATTGGCCGGCCGGTAAAACTGAAATAAAGGTAAGCCTATAGCCCATGAGATTGTTGGCCCAGTCAGCACATTTTAATTTTCTCGAAAGCGCTAGTTCGGCGCATAAAGCGCTCCCAAGGCACGTGCTGACGCTGAATAAGGTGCTGCATAAACGGATACCCGCGGATTGGCCTGTCGGAAAAACTGAGATAAAGGTAAGGCTATAGCCCATGAAATTGTTGGCCCAGTCAGCACATTTTAATTTTCTCGAAAGCGCTAGTTCGGCGCATAAAGCGCTTCCAAGGCACGTGCTGACGCTGAATAAGGTGCTGCATAAACGGATACCCGCGGATTGGCCGGCCGGAAAAACTGAAAAAAAGGTAAGGCTATAGCCCATGAAATTGTTGGCCCAGTCAGCACATTTTAATTTTCTCGAAAGCGCTAGTTCGGCGCATAAAGCGCTTCCAAGGCACGTGCTGACGCTGAATAAGGTGCTGCATAAACGGATACCCGCAGATTGGCCGGCCGGAAAAACTGAAAAAAAGGTAAGTCTATAGCCCATGAAATTGTTGGCCCAGTCAGCACATTTTAATTTTCTCGAAAGCGCTAGTTCGGCGCATAAAGCGCTTCCAAGGCATGTGCTGACGCTGAATAAGCTGCTGCATAAAGGGATACCCGCAGATTGGCCGGCCGGAAAAACTGAAAAAAAGGTAAGCCTATAGCCCATGAAATTGTTGACCCAGTCAGCACATTTTACTTTTCTCGAAAGCGCTAGTTCGGCGCATAAAGCGCTTCCAAGGCACCTGCTGACGCTGAATAAGGTGCTGCATAAACGGATACCCGCAGATTGGCCGGCCGGAAAAACTGAAAAAAAGGTAAGGCTATAGCCCATGAAATTGTTGGCCCAGTCACCACATTTTAATTTCCTCGAAAGCGCTAGTTCGGCGCATAAAGCGCTTCCAAGGCATGTGCTGACGCTGAATAAGCTGCTGCATAAAGGGATACCCGCAGATTGGCCGGCCGGAAAAACTGAAAAAAAGTAAGCCTATAGCCCATGAAATTGTTGACCCAGTCAGCACATTTTACTTTTCTCGAAAGCGCTAGTTCGGCGCATAAAGCGCTTCCAAGGCACCTGCTGACGCTGAATAAGGTGCTGCATAAACGGATACCCGCAGATTGGCCGGCCGGAAAAACTGAGATAAAGGTAAGGCTATAGCCCATGAAATTGTTGGCCCAGTCAGCACATCTTAATTTTCTCGAAAGCGGTAGTTCGGCGCATAAAGCGCTTCCAAGGCACGTGCTGACGCTGAATAAGGTGCTGCATAAACGGATACCCGCAGATTGGCCGGCCGGAAAAACTGAGATAAAGGTAAGGCTATAGCCCATGAAATTGTTGGCCCAGTCAGCACATCTTAATTTTCTCGAAAGCGCTAGTTCGGCGCATAAAGCGCTTCCAAGGCACCTGCTGACGCTGAATAAGGTGCTGCATAAACGGATACCCGTAGATTGGCCGGCCGGAAAAACTGAGATAAAGGTAAGGCTATAGCCCATGAAATTGTTGGCCCAGTCAGCACATTTTAATTTTGTCGAAAGCCCTAGTTCGGCGCATAAAGCGCTTCCAAGGCACCTGCTGACGCTGAATAAGGTGCTGCATAAACGGATACCCGCAGATTGGCCGGCCGGAAAAACTGAAAAAAAGGTAAGGCTATAGCCCATGAAATTGTTGGCCCAGTCAGCACATTTTAATTTTCTCGAAAGCCCTAGTTCGGCGCATAAAGCTCTTTCAAGGCACGTGCTGACGCTGAATAAGGTGCTGCATAAACGGATACCCGCAGATTGGCCGGCCGGAAAAACTGAAAAAAAGGTAAGGCTATAGCCCATGAAATTGTTGGCCCAGTCAGCACATTTTAATTTTCTCGAAAGCGCTAGTTCGGCGCATAAAGCGCTTCCAAGGCACCTGCTGACGCTGAATAAGGTGCTGCATAAATGGATACCCGCAGATTGGCCGGCCGGAAAAACTGAAAAAAAGGTAAGGCTATAGCCCATGAAATTGTTGGCCCAGTCAGCACATTTTAATTTTGTCGAAAGCCCTAGTTCGGCGCATAAAGCGCTTCCAAGGCACCTGCTGACGCTGAATAAGGTGCTGCATAAACGGATACCCGCAGATTGGCCGGCCGGAAAAACTGAGATAAAGGTAAGGCTATAGCCCATGAAATTGTTGGCCCAGTCAGCACATCTTAATTTTCTCGAAAGCCCTAGTTCGGCGCATAAAGCTCTTTCAAGGCACGTGCTGACGCTGAATAAGGTGCTGCATAAACGGATACCCGCAGATTGGCCGGCCGGAAAAACTGAAAAAAAGGTAAGGCTATAGCCCATGAAATTGTTGGCCCAGTCAGCACATTTTAATTTTCTCGAAAGCGCTAGTTCCGCGCATAAAGCGCTTCCAAGGCACGTGCTGACGCTGAATAAGGTGCTGCATAAAGGGATACCCGCAGATTGGCCGGCTGGAAAAACTGAGATAAAGGTAAGGCTATAGCCCATGAAATTGTTGGCCCAGTCAGCACATTTTAATTTTCTCGAAAGCGCTAGTTCGGCGCATAAAGCGCTTCCAAGGCATGTGCTGACGCTGAATAAGCTGCTGCATAAAGGGATACCCGCAGATTGGCCGGCCGGAAAAACTGAGATAAAGGTAAGGCTATAGCCCATGAAATTGTTGGCCCAGTCAGCACATTTTAATTTTCTCGAAAGCGCTAGTTCGGCGCATAAAGCGCTTCCAAGGCATGTGCTGACGCTGAATAAGCTGCTGCATAAAGGGATACCCGCAGATTGGCCGGCCGGAAAAACTGAAAAAAAGGTAAGCCTATAGCCCATGAAATTGTTGGCCCAGTCAGCACATTTTAATTTTCTCGAAAGCGCTAGTTCGGCGCATAAAGCGCTTCCAAGGCACCTGCTGACGCTGAATATGGTGCTGCATAAACGGATACCCGCAGATTGGCCGGCCGGAAAAACTGAGATAAAGGTAAGGCTATAGCCCATGAAATTGTTGGCCCAGTCAGCACATCTTAATTTTCTCGAAAGCGCTAGTTCGGCGCATAAAGCGCTTCCAAGGCATGTGCTGACGCTGAATAAGCTGCTGCATAAAGGGATACCCGCAGATTGGCCGGCCGGAAAAACTGAAAAAAAGGTAAGCCTATAGCCCATGAAATTGTTGACCCAGTCAGCACATTTTACTTTTCTCGAAAGCGCTAGTTCGGCGCATAAAGCGCTTCCAAGGCACCTGCTGACGCTGAATAAGCTGCTGCATAAAGGGATACCCGCAGATTGGCCGGCCGGAAAAACTGAAAAAAAGGTAAGCCTATAGCCCATGAAATTGTTGACCCAGTCAGCACATTTTACTTTTCTCGAAAGCGCTAGTTCGGCGCAGAAAGCGCTTCCAAGGCACCTGCTGACGCTGAATAAGGTGCTGCATAAACGGATACCCGCAGATTGGCCGGCCGGAAAAACTGAGATAAAGGTAAGGCTATAGCCCATGAAATTGTTGGCCCAGTCAGCACATCTTAATTTTCTCGAAAGCGCTAGTTCGGCGCATAAAGCGCTTCCAAGGCACCTGCTGACGCTGAATAAGGTGCTGCATAAACGGATACCCGCAGATTGGCCTGCAGGAAAAACTGAAATAAAGGTAAGCCTATAGCCCATGAAATTGTTGGCCCAGTCAGCACATTTTAATTTTCTCGAAAGCGCTAGTTCGGCGCATAAAGCGCTTCCAAGGCACGTGCTGATGCTGAATAAGGTGCTGCATAAACGGATACCCGCAGATTGGCCGGCCGGAAAAACTGAGATAAAGGTAAGGCTATAGCCCATGAAATTGTTGGCCCAGTCAGCACATCTTAATTTTCTCGAAAGCGCTAGTTCGGCGCATAAAGCGCTTCCAAGGCACGTGCTGACGCTGAATAAGGTGCTGCATAAACGGATACCCGCAGATTGGCCGGCCGGAAAAACTGAGATAAAGGTAAGGCTATAGCCCATAAAATTGTTGGCCCAGTCAGCACATTTTACTTTTCTCGAAAGCGCTAGTTCGGCGCATAAAGCGCTTCCAAGGCACCTGCTGACGCTGAATAAGGTGCTGCATAAACGGATACCCGCAGATTGGCCGGCCGGAAAAACTGAGATAAAGGTAAGGCTATAGCCCATGAAATTGTTGGCCCAGTCAGCACATTTTAATTTTCTCGAAAGCGCTAGTTCGGCGCATAAAGCGCTTCCAAGGCACGTGCTGACGCTGAATAAGGTGCTGCATAAACGGATACCCGCAGATTGGCCGTCCGGAAAAACTGAAAAAAAGGTAAGGCTATAGCCCATGAAATTGTTGGCCCAGCCAGCACATTTTAATTTTCTCGAAAGCGCTAGTTCGGCGCATAAAGCGCTTCCAAGGCACGTGCTAACGCTGAATAAAGTGCTGCATATACTGATACCCGCAGATTGGCCGGCCGGAAAAACTGAGATAAAGGTAAGCCTATAGCCCATGAAATTGTTGGCCCAGTCAGCACATTTTAATTTTCTCGAAAGCGCTAGTTCGGCGCATAAAGCGCTTCCAAGGCACGTGCTGACGCTGAATAAGGTGCTGCATAAACGTATACCCGCGGATTGGCCGGCCGGAAAAACTGAAAAAAAGGTAAGGCTATAGCCCATGAAATTGTTGGCCCAGTCAGCACATTTCAATTTTCTCGAAAGCGCTAGTTCGGCGCATAAAGCGCTTTCAAGGCACGTGCTGACGCTGAATAAGGTGCTGCATAAACGGATACCCGCAGATTGGCCGGCCGGTAAAACTGAAATAAAGGTAAGCCTATAGCCCATGAGATTGTTGGCCCAGTCAGCACATTTTAATTTTCTCGAAAGCGCTAGTTCGGCGCATAAAGCGCTCCCAAGGCACGTGCTGACGCTGAATAAGGTGCTGCATAAACGGATACCCGCGGATTGGCCTGTCGGAAAAACTGAGATAAAGGTAAGGCTATAGCCCATGAAATTGTTGGCCCAGTCAGCACATTTTAATTTTCTCGAAAGCGCTAGTTCGGCGCATAAAGCGCTTCCAAGGCACGTGCTGACGCTGAATAAGGTGCTGCATAAACGGATACCCGCGGATTGGCCGGCCGGAAAAACTGAAAAAAAGGTAAGGCTATAGCCCATGAAATTGTTGGCCCAGTCAGCACATTTTAATTTTCTCGAAAGCGCTAGTTCGGCGCATAAAGCGCTTCCAAGGCACGTGCTGACGCTGAATAAGGTGCTGCATAAACGGATACCCGCAGATTGGCCGGCCGGAAAAACTGAAAAAAAGGTAAGGCTATAGCCCATGAAATTGTTGGCCCAGTCAGCACATTTTAATTTTCTCGAAAGCGCTAGTTCGGCGCATAAAGCGCTTCCAAGGCATGTGCTGACGCTGAATAAGCTGCTGCATAAAGGGATACCCGCAGATTGGCCGGCCGGAAAAACTGAAAAAAAGGTAAGCCTATAGCCCATGAAATTGTTGACCCAGTCAGCACATTTTACTTTTCTCGAAAGCGCTAGTTCGGCGCATAAAGCGCTTCCAAGGCACCTGCTGACGCTGAATAAGGTGCTGCATAAACGGATACCCGCAGATTGGCCGGCCGGAAAAACTGAAAAAAAGGTAAGGCTATAGCCCATGAAATTGTTGGCCCAGTCACCACATTTTAATTTCCTCGAAAGCGCTAGTTCGGCGCATAAAGCGCTTCCAAGGCATGTGCTGACGCTGAATAAGCTGCTGCATAAAGGGATACCCGCAGATTGGCCGGCCGGAAAAACTGAAAAAAAGTAAGCCTATAGCCCATGAAATTGTTGACCCAGTCAGCACATTTTACTTTTCTCGAAAGCGCTAGTTCGGCGCATAAAGCGCTTCCAAGGCACCTGCTGACGCTGAATAAGGTGCTGCATAAACGGATACCCGCAGATTGGCCGGCCGGAAAAACTGAGATAAAGGTAAGGCTATAGCCCATGAAATTGTTGGCCCAGTCAGCACATCTTAATTTTCTCGAAAGCGGTAGTTCGGCGCATAAAGCGCTTCCAAGGCACGTGCTGACGCTGAATAAGGTGCTGCATAAACGGATACCCGCAGATTGGCCGGCCGGAAAAACTGAGATAAAGGTAAGGCTATAGCCCATGAAATTGTTGGCCCAGTCAGCACATCTTAATTTTCTCGAAAGCGCTAGTTCGGCGCATAAAGCGCTTCCAAGGCACCTGCTGACGCTGAATAAGGTGCTGCATAAACGGATACCCGTAGATTGGCCGGCCGGAAAAACTGAGATAAAGGTAAGGCTATAGCCCATGAAATTGTTGGCCCAGTCAGCACATTTTAATTTTGTCGAAAGCCCTAGTTCGGCGCATAAAGCGCTTCCAAGGCACCTGCTGACGCTGAATAAGGTGCTGCATAAACGGATACCCGCAGATTGGCCGGCCGGAAAAACTGAAAAAAAGGTAAGGCTATAGCCCATGAAATTGTTGGCCCAGTCAGCACATTTTAATTTTCTCGAAAGCCCTAGTTCGGCGCATAAAGCTCTTTCAAGGCACGTGCTGACGCTGAATAAGGTGCTGCATAAACGGATACCCGCAGATTGGCCGGCCGGAAAAACTGAAAAAAAGGTAAGGCTATAGCCCATGAAATTGTTGGCCCAGTCAGCACATTTTAATTTTCTCGAAAGCGCTAGTTCGGCGCATAAAGCGCTTCCAAGGCACCTGCTGACGCTGAATAAGGTGCTGCATAAATGGATACCCGCAGATTGGCCGGCCGGAAAAACTGAAAAAAAGGTAAGGCTATAGCCCATGAAATTGTTGGCCCAGTCAGCACATTTTAATTTTGTCGAAAGCCCTAGTTCGGCGCATAAAGCGCTTCCAAGGCACCTGCTGACGCTGAATAAGGTGCTGCATAAACGGATACCCGCAGATTGGCCGGCCGGAAAAACTGAGATAAAGGTAAGGCTATAGCCCATGAAATTGTTGGCCCAGTCAGCACATCTTAATTTTCTCGAAAGCCCTAGTTCGGCGCATAAAGCTCTTTCAAGGCACGTGCTGACGCTGAATAAGGTGCTGCATAAACGGATACCCGCAGATTGGCCGGCCGGAAAAACTGAAAAAAAGGTAAGGCTATAGCCCATGAAATTGTTGGCCCAGTCAGCACATTTTAATTTTCTCGAAAGCGCTAGTTCCGCGCATAAAGCGCTTCCAAGGCACGTGCTGACGCTGAATAAGGTGCTGCATAAAGGGATACCCGCAGATTGGCCGGCTGGAAAAACTGAGATAAAGGTAAGGCTATAGCCCATGAAATTGTTGGCCCAGTCAGCACATTTTAATTTTCTCGAAAGCGCTAGTTCGGCGCATAAAGCGCTTCCAAGGCATGTGCTGACGCTGAATAAGCTGCTGCATAAAGGGATACCCGCAGATTGGCCGGCCGGAAAAACTGAGATAAAGGTAAGGCTATAGCCCATGAAATTGTTGGCCCAGTCAGCACATTTTAATTTTCTCGAAAGCGCTAGTTCGGCGCATAAAGCGCTTCCAAGGCATGTGCTGACGCTGAATAAGCTGCTGCATAAAGGGATACCCGCAGATTGGCCGGCCGGAAAAACTGAAAAAAAGGTAAGCCTATAGCCCATGAAATTGTTGGCCCAGTCAGCACATTTTAATTTTCTCGAAAGCGCTAGTTCGGCGCATAAAGCGCTTCCAAGGCACCTGCTGACGCTGAATATGGTGCTGCATAAACGGATACCCGCAGATTGGCCGGCCGGAAAAACTGAGATAAAGGTAAGGCTATAGCCCATGAAATTGTTGGCCCAGTCAGCACATCTTAATTTTCTCGAAAGCGCTAGTTCGGCGCATAAAGCGCTTCCAAGGCATGTGCTGACGCTGAATAAGCTGCTGCATAAAGGGATACCCGCAGATTGGCCGGCCGGAAAAACTGAAAAAAAGGTAAGCCTATAGCCCATGAAATTGTTGACCCAGTCAGCACATTTTACTTTTCTCGAAAGCGCTAGTTCGGCGCATAAAGCGCTTCCAAGGCACCTGCTGACGCTGAATAAGCTGCTGCATAAAGGGATACCCGCAGATTGGCCGGCCGGAAAAACTGAAAAAAAGGTAAGCCTATAGCCCATGAAATTGTTGACCCAGTCAGCACATTTTACTTTTCTCGAAAGCGCTAGTTCGGCGCAGAAAGCGCTTCCAAGGCACCTGCTGACGCTGAATAAGGTGCTGCATAAACGGATACCCGCAGATTGGCCGGCCGGAAAAACTGAGATAAAGGTAAGGCTATAGCCCATGAAATTGTTGGCCCAGTCAGCACATCTTAATTTTCTCGAAAGCGCTAGTTCGGCGCATAAAGCGCTTCCAAGGCACCTGCTGACGCTGAATAAGGTGCTGCATAAACGGATACCCGCAGATTGGCCTGCAGGAAAAACTGAAATAAAGGTAAGCCTATAGCCCATGAAATTGTTGGCCCAGTCAGCACATTTTAATTTTCTCGAAAGCGCTAGTTCGGCGCATAAAGCGCTTCCAAGGCACGTGCTGATGCTGAATAAGGTGCTGCATAAACGGATACCCGCAGATTGGCCGGCCGGAAAAACTGAGATAAAGGTAAGGCTATAGCCCATGAAATTGTTGGCCCAGTCAGCACATCCTAATTTTCTCGAAAGCGCTAGTTCGGCGCATAAAGCGCTTCCAAGGCACCTGCTGACGCTGAATAAGGTGCTGCATAAACGGATACCCGCAGATTGGCCGGCCGGAAAAACTGAGATAAAGGTAAGGCTATAGCCCATGAAATTGTTGGCCCAGTCAGCACATCTTAATTTTCTCGAAAGCGCTAGTTCGGCGCATAAAGCGCTTCCAAGGCACGTGCTGACGCTGAATAAGGTGCTGCATAAACGGATACCCGCAGATTGGCCTGTCGGAAAAACTGAGATAAAGGTAAGGCTATAGCCCATGAAATTGTTGGCCCAGTCAGCACATCTTAATTTTCTCGAAAGCGCCAGTTCGGCGCATAAAGCGCTTCCAAGGCACCTGCTGACGCTGAATAAGCTGCTGCATAAAGCGATACCCGCAGATTGGCCGGCCGGAAAAACTGAAAAAAGGTAAGGCTATAGCCCATGAAATTGTTGGCCCGGTCAGCACATTTTAATTTTGTCGAAAGTGCCAGTTCGGCGCATAAAGCGCTCCCAAGGCACGTGCTGACGCTGAATAAGGTGCTGCATAAAGGGATACCCGCAGATTGGCCGGCCGGAAAAACTGAGATAAAGGTAAGCCTATAGCCCATGAAATTGTTGGCCCAGTCAACGCATTTTATTTTCTCAAAAGCGCTTGTTCGGCGCAAAAAGCGCTCCCAAGGAACGGGCAGACGCGGAATAAGGTGCTGCATAACCGTATACCCGCAGATTGGCCTGCCGGAAAAACTGAAGAAAACGTTATAAAAAAAAAGGTCATGAAAAGGATGGCCCAGTCAGGTCTCTTCAATTTGCCGTACAGATAGTGATGGTAATACGTTATTTGAGTTGAAATGTGTATAAGACCTTGTCTGCTGCCTCAAGGCTGCCTTGAATAATTTGCAAGTAATTTGCCCTGCTCTACATTGTCAGTAGGCCCCTCTTAGTTGTTACTAAAATCGATCTTTTCGGTTCTTGCTCAAATACATGTATGAATCAGTCATAACATATGGTGGTCACTTAACGTTTTCTCTGCTCGCCACACACACTCCTCTTATTGACGGCTCTCACAGAGTGACAGAAACAAATCTAGGAGTTCATGCTTTTACTTTAACTGCGGTCAGTCGAAAAGACCTGTTGCACCTACCTTTTTGTGGACCATATTTTAGGCTGTCGTATTGCGGCCAATACCAAACGACCACTGTACGTTTCGTTCGCTCTGGCGACCTCAGGAAAAGGAGGTTTCAACCGGAGCAGATGACGAGACAAAGTAAAAGAAGAAGCAAAAACAGTGTTTTGTATGTTTCTATCACATCCTTTATTTTGCGGAAATGGGAGACAGGATAAGGGGGGAAATTTGGGGATCTCAAATGTAAGGCACACACAGCACTATTAAAAATCGTGATCACATCCCTCTATGTACAAGAGGCACACACGCTGAACAGTCTCGATATTAAATAACATTTGTGCAGGACGAGACGAAGAAGGGGGGTAGAAACGAAAACACGACAAAAATAAAAATTAAAAAAGAAAGAGCAAAGATGAGAAAAAAACAAAAGTACGAAAAAAACGAAACAATAGAAAAGGCCTTTGGAAAGCAGCTTAAATAAGTTCGCTCATCTCTGCCTTGAGGCATGCTAGTCGACGCGTGCGAACTCAAGACAAAGGAGAAGAGTGAACGATGCGAGAGGAACAGCTACTGCGGCAGCGTTGATTGAACATTTGGTCAAAGCGTCGGTTGCGAGAGTTTTACCGGGGCGCATCATTGTGCAGCGTTGACAGGGCTTCGGCACGCCACAATGTTACAGGAAAACACAGATACAAAAGTAAAGGCAACGCCAGGACATATCGGAATCGCTTAAAGGCGTCAGTGACAGTTCTTTCGAGGGGGGGGGGGGGGGGGAATCAAATCTGTTGCTAAAGGCGGGGCAAATGCCTGCAGATACTGCAACGCTAAGTCCACTTCTTTTTCGTGTTTTGCGACAGATCAATCGATCAATCAGTCGCTCAGCCAATCAATGTACATCGATGAGTCTTGCTCGGATCATATTTATGAACAATTTTGTGCTAAGTGTGGACAACAGAAAAAAAATTGCGCCTAGACAATGTTAAGCTTACAAAGTTGCACGCATTCACGCCACCTTGACACAACGGAAGCAGAATGTTTCTGAACTGCCGGGAAGACAGCAACACGAAAGCCCTTCGCGGAAAGAAAAATAACAAAGCAAAACCAAAAGTTTGGGCACAGAAGCTGTTCGGTTAAGTATATCGTACAGGAACAAAATAGGAAGAGAACAAGAGATAAATGTGGGCTACCCATTCATAAAAACGACAAAGTACACTGAAGGAACCTAAGGAAAAAAAAAAGGGAGAAACGTGTGGCTGGGCTATACCACGACACTGAAATCCAATAAACGGTGGTTAGGGGGAACGGGCAAGTAGTATGCATAGTTTATCCGACCACTGTAGGTCGCACCACGTGCCCTGCGCCTGCAGTTATATTTATGGTATGTACAAGCTTGAAGAAAAAAAATAATCAAGGAAGGAAGTAAAGGAGAAATGGGCACAGAATCGGTTCCTGTATTGCGACAGGCTGTTAATCTCTCCCTAGAAAAATAATGCTGGGTTTTTCTCTCCTCCTCTCTCTCTCTCCTGCCTCGGCGGCTCGCGAAAAAAAAAAATGACCCGGACAAAGAACGACGATATATAGTTTCGTCGTCCGGCTACTCGTCTTTAGAAGCCAAGGCCAGCCAGCCGCGCTGTTTCTGTACATTCGGCGGGAAGACGTGTTTCATTAACGCGGACACGCGCAGTTATCTGCCCTGCAGCGGTACAGGCTCACGCGCACGATCACCGGGTTGATTACACTTTACCCCACGCTCACTCCCACGGGGCGCTAAGAGGAGCGGTAAAAAAAAAAAAGAAGCTGAGATAGCGGGCGAGAAGAGTAAGCGACAAACTTAGGCGTCTCCATATTTAAAAAGAAATAGAAAGTCGAAACCCGCAAATGCTGCCATTGGGAAATTGCTGAACCGATTTAAATAAAGTTTGTTAGTGTTAAGAAGGAAAGGTTCAGAGCGATTTCGCATTGAAGCCCTCAATATTTGTTAACAATACAGGCCAAGAGTAAGAAAAGAAGAGTAAAAATAGTTAGAGCGCAACAGTCTCTAAATTTGCAGCAATGAAATGCACAACAATGTTGTTATCTGCTCCCGTTAGAGCATCTGAAGCGGGTAATACTGATAGATTGTACAATGCTTTAATATGTAGGAATAATTTGGGAGCGGCACTCTTGCAAAGTACGCGCAAATGAAGCGAGGGTTTCACATAAACTGAAACCTAGTACGCTAGGTTCGTCGACTCTAGAGGCATCAATAGGTATAGCAAATCGAAGCGCAATATATATTTAATGCCTCAATTATAAAGGTATAAACATTTTTGTTTGGGTCTTCCTTTCAGCACTTCCCAATATTTGATAACATTGTGATATATTTGTGAGCGTATATTAGGCCAGATTTCTTGCTTCAGGTGGTCTTATAAATGCAGTTTACAGAAATGCAATGCGCCAGATCTTGCGCAGTCCGAAAGTTGTGAACTTGTTGCGTAATCATTTATGAAGCTTGACGTCAGACTTTGTAAAAAGATTCCAGCACCCGGTAAAACTGCGGGGGCTGCCACCGATCACTAGAATGTAGCGCTTTCTTTTAAAATGTCAAGAAATTCATTAAAATCGGCTGGGCGTTAGTTTAACGAGAGCGATTCCTGCATTACACGTGCATTTCAATAAGAACATTGGAGTTATCCACGAGTTTAGGCTTTCTCTTGAAAATAACGAAAAAGAATAAGAATCAGTTATGTACACGAAGGGGGAGGTTACATAATTTACCGCCACTTGCCGAAATGCTCTGACATACAGTCGAGTGTTGGTGTGCCTGCACTGGCACACTTCAACGCCTCGGGGACGCGATCACCGGAAGTTTTCATCAAATGAAGTAGCATTCGCTACCATGTGCTAGAAGAGTACATTGAAACAGAACCGAGAAAGCAAAGCGAACAAACGATTCACGAGTGACAAAAACGGCTCTCAAAACTGGATGCCATGAAAACGTAGTGAAGACTCTTTTGAAAAAAAAAAAAAAAGAGGGACATTCAAATTACCGACAGCCTGTCCAAATGTCGCCTTTGTCTCTCCAGTTTAGGCCTACTGTTAGCTTGTTTATATAGTGTGAGGCACCTAACTTGTTCAAGAAATAACCGATGAGATTGGAAGAAAAATGAAGTCATGCGCTACAAATGAAGTTCACGTGATGACAGTGCGCCAGTTGCAGAGCGTGACGTTGACCTGCAACGGTACAGACAAGCTGATATTTGAAATTTGAGTTAAATACAGACATAACCGACGACGTACTACACGATGTTTATAAACTTTGTGAGAGTACACAGCCTCGTTTACAGACGACAGTGCTGCTTTCGGACACAGAAACACAGGTGCGTAATGAAAGTGTGTTCCAACGCCTAGAGTATCTAATGTTTTCCTTTGTTTGATGCACCGAACAGACTAAGCAAATGAACTGGACAACAAGTGCAGATACAATCATTTGTCATACGGTTTCCCGAACCCTTGCTCTATCATAAATGCAACCACAGCAGCTCCCTCTGAGAGGCTTCTTTCTATTTTGCACTTTTGCCGTCCTTTCATCAACTACCAGCAATTCACACTCTCAGTGCTCCGTTTCGCTGTGGCGTGATTTGTACACATATACATTGGTGCATACAGCTCCATTGACACGTTTTGCTTTCGCGTTATGGACCTACAAGCTGAGCCATCAGCAAAGCACGCAGCTGCCTTTCACGTCATCGACAAGCCAGCAATCTAGCCTCCTTAACCTAAACTGCTACTCCAATGTTAACTTTCCTCGACACGCGAGCGGACCAACGCACGCGTGAAGTGTTAAAGCTCGGTCTTTCTTTTCACAATTCTTATTGCCCGGATTCTTGTCACCTTGCATAGAGTCAATGTTACAAGTGCCGCTGGCGAGTCCTTTCAGAAATGTATACCTTCTTCATATCGAAAGTGAAAAAAAAAAGCGAAGGAAAAGAAAGGTTCAAGTTGTCTTGGCATGACACACGAAACACGCGTTCAAATATAAACTGTCAACTACAAGCAAACAACACTTCTTTTTTTTTTTTCGAGAGGGCGAAAATTTCTAGTACTTCGCTCCCATTATAGCGCGACGCATGAATGTTCTTGTGCAAGTCGTGATATTCCGCATGCCATAAGAAAGCTTAGAATTACATCACTTAATTCAGTAAAAGGCGCCAGTAAATTGGAAAAGTGAACCACGCAACCCCTCGTGGGCATATAGACATAGCTAAAAAAAAAAGATGCTCGCACCGCGCTGGTTGCCCTACAGCTATGTGCAAGAATAATAAAGAATTTGCGTGCACGCACTGACGAACAGTAGCGCTGATTATTAAAGCACCGGGAAGCCTACAAAGCCGCTTTGTAGGTCGTGCACACGTACGTACAGCTTGTCGTGCGAGAAGGGGAAAAATGGCAATGTACAAAATTACTGCCTCTGTTTTAGTGCATAATCTTATTTCGATTATACTGCATGACATATATGTATATATATACGTGCTGTGCAGTCTGTAAACAGCATACAGTGGCCTCACGACCAAACGGTACCGAGGGCCTAGACTTCCACCACGTTGCCTAGTGGAAGAAATATTTAAAAAAAAATAATAATGAAGGAGAGAGGCTCGACAATCCAAGCATTGCACACGTTGTTCACTACGTCACAGACACCGCAGCCCACGTTGTCCATTTGTTCTTGCTCGCTCACCGTACAGGTTGAACGCTTAAATACACACACTCAACCAAGACCTCGACTGTATTGTGACACATAACCGTGTGACGTAAGGTCTCGAAACAAAGAAAGAAAAACGGATGCAAATGTGATGACACAACGTCATCCTACTCGATGACATCAAAACACGTTTCGATGCACAACACGCCAACGAAACATTAAAAGGAAGAGCAAAGCAGGCCCAGGGAACAAGTGTTCACTATTAAGTCAGAATGCTTGGCATTCTCTACATTCTTAGGCTCCTACAGTTCATTGCGACAGAAAACAAACAAACAAAAAAAAAAGATTGCTCGTCCCCACCACGCGCACTGCGGGTGTCGTCCTACACCCACTCGTCAGACACGCGAGCGAGGAGGAAGAAGACGGACAGCCTCCTCAGCCACCACCACAAAAGTGCCGAGTACACGTGACCGGCTCGCGCAGCGCATCACGGACGCCGCAACGCACACCGCTGCGCCCGCCAGCGCCCTCAGTCAATCAGTCCATGTGGCGGTACTTGTGCGAGGACATCTGCGACAGGCCCAGCACCGCGTATTGGCACTTGAGGCAGTGGTAGTGCGTCTGCTTCGCGTTGTAGTTGCAGCTGTCGACGCCGCAGTTCTGCGAGGGCGTGTACTTCTCGAAGCCCGCGGCGTTGATGCTGTCCAGCTTGGCGTGCTGCCGGCGGTGCGCGACCACCTTGTTGGTGTCCGTGCACACGAAGTCGCACTTGAGGCAGTGGAAGTGCGACGCCTTGTTGCTGCCGCCGCCCACGCCGCCCGGCCCGTTGGCCGCCGCCTGGCTCGCGGCGTGCGGGCAGTCGGCGCGGCCGCAGTGCACGTTGGCGCGGAACTGGCGGAAGTCGCCGCCCATGAGCGTGTCCAGTCGCTCGTGGCGCGCCGTGTGCTGCACGAAGCGCGTCTTGTCGCAGAAGCTGTAGCCGCAGTCCTTGCGCGTGCAGTGGAAGTGCGTCTGGTGCTCGCGGTAGCCGCAGTGCCGGTAGCCGCAGTCCTCGTTGAAGCGGAACCGCACGTAGCCCTCGGGCACCGGCTCGTCCTTGAGGATGCGTAGGCTGGGCATCTTCATGCGCTTCGCCTCGCTCACCATGGTGAGCGGCTCGTCGCCCTTGCAGTTGCCGAACAGGGGCCGCTTCTGGTCGGACGCCGCGGCGGCGGCGGCAGCGGCCGCGGCTGCTGCTGCGGCGGCGTTCATCTGGTTGGCCGAGTTGTAGAACATGTCGCCCGACGGGCACATGAGAGCCAAGTGCTGCAGGTCGATGTTGGGGTGGCCCGCCATGTCGCCCAGGCCCAGCATCGCCGGGTTGAGAGGCGCCATGCCCGGTATCATGCCGGGAGACGAGACGGGCGGCCAGAACATGTGCTGCATGTTTTGCATGTTCTGCATGTTCTGCATGTTCTGGATGTTCTGCAGACTCAGCTTGGGAGGCGTGCTGAAGAACGGGTGCTGTTGCTGCTGATCCTCGTTGTTGCTGTTCGCCGTGGTGCTCGTAGGGGGCTGGTAGCCCTGGGGCACAAGCTGAGGAGGGCCTCCCTGGGGCCTCGGGTCGGGCGACGACCTCTTCGAGGACGGGGAGTCCGTGCGCCCAGGCGTCTCTTGCTCTTCGTCGGCGTCCGACTCTCCCTGCGCCGTCGAGGACACCGGCGAAGACTGCCCGGACAAAGGTGTGGTGCGGCCGTCGGGGTACACGGGCACGGGACTTGGAGCGCCCGAATGCTTGCCCACGTGCAGCCGGAGTCGGGAGAAGCTCGAGAACGCCTGCGTTACACGGGAAACATCACGGAGGGTTGGCTTCTTAGCATTATCGGTTAGACAGTGGCAAAGCCGCCATAAGGCGGCGATTTCTCATGTAAATACATGTAAAAGACAGAAAACCTATCTAGCGAGCCGATAAAACGATTGCACCTACTATTGGCTCAAGGTCACAGAATTTTCACTTAAGCCTTCAAAATTTTACGGAAATAAACGTGAATCAACAAATATTAATTAATAATGGCAAGTTTAAAGGTTCCCAACTTTGTAAATAACAACAAACGATTATATTCCTATTCTGTGAAGGTTACTAGTACAGAATTTTTAGAGTGCCAATTCGATATTTTATATTTTGTGTAAGTGGCGCTTGTTACCTCGATTGTGCGAGTTCTGCAAAAGTTTAGAGACAAGATATCAGTGTAGCTTAAAGCGAAATAATGTAGGTTTAACTGGTTTACTTTAAATCACACATAGGGTGGGCTACCGAATTTCAAAATGCAATTTTGCATCACAGCGATGAAGTTATTAAGTCTACGTTTTACTCATCTTTGAAGTGAACTATGCAGTTTTAGTGGATTTATGCAAAATGTTTCAGAGCCTAAATAAAAATACTGATACCTTCGAGCACCGATGCTTGACTTTCTTTAAGTTAGTTCGGTGGCTTTTTCATGCTGTTCAGCGGCTGCCTAACACGAGTATTTCTTCTTTTCACATGTACAGGAGCAGAAAACTTCGAGCTTTACAGCAGCTAAATACTCTTCATGGAAACTATCATTACAGGTAAAATTTCAATATTAGTCATTCACTTAATAGTGGGTATGATACTCGTCGTGTCAGCCATATCTTCCTGATGTCATTTCTCTACCTATCGAAATAGGCTAAACAAAGAACTCTTCTGAATGCCCCAAAGATGTGGCTGACGCGTTCGCACATCAGCCAATCGAACTTAATCTAATAAAGGTTCTCACACACAGAGAAGCCCTCCTGCTTCCTACTACTTCGGTAATGTTCGTGTTTATCAATACGTAACTTATCACTAGGACGCCGAGAGGGAGAAGCGAAGGATACTAACAGAAATGGCCCTCACCTGATTGCATATGTTGCAGTGAAAGTGCTCCCGCTTCTTCTTCTTGCAAAAGGGCCTACCGCAGCTCTGGCACTCGCTGAACATGACGTGCCTCTCCATGCCAGGGATTATGTTGGCCACCGGCATGCTGGCCGCCGCGGTCGGCTTCATCAGGAGCTTCATCAGTGGTTGCTGGTCCGTGTCGGGCAGCGAGGAGGCCGTGCTCGAAGCCGGACTCGTGCGCAACCTTTCCTTCTCCGCGTCTTCGTCCTCGTTGTGGCTCCCGTTGTCGTTGCCCGTCTTGCCTACGCCGCTGTTATTGTTGTTGCCGCCGCCGCCGCCGCTATTCGTGAACGCAGAGAGCGGGTAGAAGGTTCCCGAGGACTTCACGACCGTCTTCTGAGAGCTGTCACTAGCGGCCGGACTAGCGGTTCGGTCGTCGTCGCTGGAGCAGGACTTCTTCTTCGGAGGCGAGGGCCCTTCGTCCTCTTCCTCTTGCAAGGGCGAACTGTTGGGCTGCTGCCGGAGCTGCTGCTGAGGACTGCTGTGCTTCTGCTCGTGCAGACTCATGGTCGAGTAGCGCACGAAAGAGTAGCTGCAGTTGGGTCGCGTGCAGTGGAAGTGCCTGTTGACCTTGTTGCTATGGCAGCCGGGCAGCCGGCAGTCGACGCTTCGGTCGTAGAAGACGAATCCCTCGATGATGTCGATGTTGTCGTGGAAGTCTTTGGAATGCAGCACCAGGATGTCTTCCCGGTCGGTCACGTAGTGACACCGCGCCTGGACGCAGTGGAAGTGCCGCTGACCAAGGAAAGCGCACAGGTTGTCCGGACATACGCTGTTCTCGGGGAAGATGAAGAAGCCCTCGTGCACCTGCGGGAATGTTGAAGAATTCCTTGATATAATCTGCGCACCACTGCTGCGTTTATAAGCGGAAGGACGGAAAAGTGTAAAGCATCTGCTAAAGAACCATGCACGGTAATGCTCGAGAACGGCAAAGATGTTGTTCTTAGGAGGAAGCTCCGCCTATTCAAGCCCATATAAAACGCGGAAATTCTTTCCTGGGATAACCTCTGAACCAATTTGGATGAAGTTTGTTTATTTGAAAGACAAAGTTAAATTTCAGTGAATGTGGAAAGCAAAATTTTTATTTACAGTCAGAATTTTTTTACATACATTGGCGAATATTTGTAAGTTTGAAAAAAAAATGGAAGCACGAAGCTTACAAATTCGTAGTTATGCACTAAAGACAGACACCGTAGTTCTCTAAACTTCATCATTAGAGCATCTTAAAGCAGATAAAGTTGGTATTTAATTTACAGCTTAAGTGACAATGTGTACAAGGCACTTGCAAAAGTACTGCTCACAAGCTAGTCACATATTTGACAGGTATGTATAATGTGCCAGTTTTGGCTGCTTTAATGTAATAATATGTGCAGTTCGCAGAACTGCGATACCGTTTTTCTTTGCTGAGTTAGAGCTGTAAATTTGATAGCTTGGTTTTTCTAGATCTTGGAATTTCGAACAATATTTATAAAAATATTGACGCCCTGAATAAAAATGATCTTCCTACAGTCACTAGATCTTCACGTCTTTTATAAAGAAATTAACAAACCTCATAAATTTCGACGCTGTGGTCACCGAGGAAAACTATTTTTCTTTTCTCACGTATTTAGACAGGATCCCCGAGCTAAAGCTTTCTCTTAGGTATGTACTTTATAGGTACGTAGACATTACGTGGTTCTGTAGTCTGTTGACGGATAATGCCGCTGTACAACGCATATTACTGTTGAGTTGACGGAAATGTGTATTTGAGGATTGTGCCAGTGAGCTATCGGCGACTCCGTTTCTCCGGCGGCGGCGTTTTCGACAGACGGTGAAAAAGGACGACGCAGCGTAATCGTTTAAGAGAACGTGACGAGACATTTCCATCGTACTCACGTCAGGATTGGTCGTTGGCTGCGACGGCGTGGGCGTGGTACGAGGCGCTGTCGTCTCCGGCTCCGACGGCTCCTTCGGTTCGGCTTTGATTGCCATCAGGGCAGCCTGCTCGGCAGAGTGCTTCTCCTGCTGCTCCAGCAGCTTCTCCTGGATGTGCTGGTGCTGCTGGAGGAACTGCAGTGCCTGCTGGTTCTCGACTGTGAAGTCCATCCCGCCGGAGCCCAGCGGCATGCGAGGCATGCTGGAAGGGCCAGGCATCCCTAGGAGACCACCGGTGCCGCCCGGTCCTTGGAACGGTGGGAAGAGGGTCGGCATGTTTTGACTAGATCCAGGCTTGGGAAGCTTGAAACTCGCGTAGATCGCTTGCGACAGGTGGGGTGAAGCGGGGCCGAGCGGGAACTGAGTGCGGAAGAGATCAAAAAGGTCAGTCGGCAAACTTCAACACGAAAACCACCATCATACTGAAAGACCTGGCTACTGTCTTCAACTCAATGCTACTTCTTGAGCAACAGCGCAAATGGCATTCGTGCCGTTCACACAGCATGTGTTAACAGCAGCTGATGTCAGGACGCTGCTCAATAGCTATTCTACCAGGTAGGGCTTACAAAATGAAAGAAACACCTTCCAGCTCACTGAGAAAGACTGAACACGTTAACGTTGGGCATGATAGCCCTGTAAAGCTTCAGTTTTTATATTAGTTGTACACTGCCAATATACATAAAAGCAAATTTTGCGTCTAGCGACAGTATGAGCTGCTCACCTCAATCATGCGGTTCTTTGGTGGCCGTCCCCGTTTGCGCCTGAAGACACCGTCTATGGGCACCGATGGGATGGCACTGAACTGGTCCCTGGACATGCTCAACTTGGTCGTGTACTCGTGCATCTTGTAGTGGTCCAGCCGCCGAAAGGGCTTGTCAGTACTGCTCACAATGTCCCTGCAACCATCCTGCAGAAAGAATAGGATCGTCAGGAGTTACACAACATTACGCCCAAACGCAAACACCAAGTTACCCTTTCTTAGCAGTTGAAAAAAAAAAAAAGGTTTCGATCATTCTGAGATGTCAAGTGTGCAAAAATTGATGTACTCACCCATTGGCAATGGTAGTGCTTTTCCTTTAATGTGAAGGGGCAATCAGGTGGACATTCTCCATCGATGCTCTTTCCCACGGTGTGGTAGAAGCACTGCGTGATCTGATCCTGATGCTCGTGATTCCTGTAATTAACAAGGAGCATAATTAAAACTGTTATGGGTTGGCCCTATGCTTGGTCAAAACAGCTCAAAGCAAAAAAAAAAAAGCTTGCTTAAATATAGATGTGGTGCACACTGCCATATTCCACACAACTGTGCCAGTAAATACCGCCAGCAATCAATTTTTCTATGGCATATATAAGTAAAATGCACTAGCTGATGAGGCCAAAGTCTCACTTCGCATGTTCTTGAACTCCTCCAATGTCTTTTCCAGGAAAAACCATGGAACAGTTGTCGGTGGTGCAGTGATAATGCTCGCGGTAGATAAACTCGCATTCGGGTCGGCATAGATCCGTTGGCGAGTACCTGCACAGAGAGAACAAACATGGATATAGTAAGCATCGCCAAACGAGCAAGCATAAATGATCGGCACGACTTAACGTATTGCCTTCCCTATATGCCGCACAAAAATCAATCGTGTGTATTTTGTCTGCGCGTGTTTAGAGCAACCCGCAATCGCGCTAGTAAAGTTTAATTTCCCATTTGCAGAAAACCTGAGTTCAAGTGGTAAAGTGATGTTATCACCAATGACCAAGTCATTTTGGTACTGCACAAAAGAGCAAGGCTTACTCACACTAATTAAACCAGCTTCACTGTCGACATTGCTTATGCGGTCAATTCATTCTATATGCGAAGACAACGTGCACAGGTCGCCTATCTGCTGCCACAGGCTTCTGATTTTGCGCCGAGGTGAGCTAGTCATCGGCAAGAATAGCCGCAAGGCCCCGCGAAACGACGCACGTGCACGACAGAGGGGCGCTCACCTGACCATGTACCGCTGCCAGGTCTCCTCCACTTTCGCCGCATCTCTGGCGGCGTCGAGCGCCCTCTGACCGTTGCTCGGCGGCGCGCAGCCGTCGTCCTCTTTCGCGCTGCTGCCGAAGCCCTGACTGGTCGCAAAGTTGAACGCCAGACCCGGGTGCATGGCGGCGCCCACGCCCGAAGCGTTGGGCAGGAACGCCGACAGGAACGCCGGGTCGAGCATGTTGTGCGCTTTGGGCTGCTGGCTCGCGTCGGACGCGCCGGGCTGCGGCGCCGAGCCGCTACCGCCGTTACTGCTGAGGCCCATGCTGCCGAGCTGCTTGCTGCCGTCGAACGACAGCGCCTGCTGCTGCTGTTGCTGCTGCTGCTGCTGATGGTGGTGGTGGTGGTGGTTGCCGACGAGACCCTTAGAGTCCGCGGCGGGGCCCAGGCTTCCTACTCCTCCAGACGCTGTCGTCACGGGCGTAGCGGTGCCGATGTTGGCACCCTGCTGAAGTGGCGACGTTCCGGAGGGTACGCCGCCGGGGAACATGCTCTGCACGGGCGAGCTGCTCAAGCTCTGCTCGCACAGGGCCAGCTGCGAAAGATACAGGAGTAATGCGTGAGAGAAGTACCGTGCGATATGCCAGGAATGACGCTTCCGGGCAATCTTTCACCCCATTCTCGCTGCTGCTGCGAAAATATGTTGATCTCGTGCTTTACGTAGGATTTCGCAGAAAAGTGGAATTCATTACAAGAAAAAAATTTTTTGTGTTGTTTTTTCTTCTTCGGAGCAAAACATATTTCTGTAGAGAAGGATAAGTGGCTGAGGTATCTCATTGAGTTTGGGCTGCGACCTTCCGCGAAATATATTTAGCTCGGGGATGACTTTCGAAGTTCAAATGCGGCGCGGGGACAGTCACCGGTTGTTTGCGAATTAATTTGCGAAGAACCGCGGGACCATTGACTTGGTGTCACTGCAGCCTGGCACCGCAGAATCGTGATGTGACCAGTACCAGCCGAGGGAGGGCAAAGCCCAGTACACACAACCTGTCTAGTGGATCTGCAAGGCCGGTGAGGCTGTATTGAACATCGCCTCGCAAAGGTTCTTGCACGTCGACGCTGCTTAACTGTTCTGACGATGTTTAGGGCGCGGCACATAGAGCAACGCAGGTTCCAGTCCGAATCGCAAGGGTTCGTTGACCCACCTGTTCGGCGGTGATTCCGGGAGGTAAGTCGCCGGGCTGCCCGTAGCTCTTGAGCATACTCTGGGCCAGCTTGAACTTGCGGTAGGCCATCTCGGTGTCCTGGCGCTCGTGTTTGCGCTTGTGGGAGTACAGCTGCCCGCTGGAATGCAGCACGTAGCTGCACCCCGGCCGGATGCAGTGGATGTGGTTGCAGATGCGCGAGAACCGGCAGTTCTCGTACGAGCAGTGCTCGTGCTTCATGAACTTCTTGAAGCCGTCCTTGTTCAGCTGCTCGTCTTTGATGTGGTACGTCTTGTGCTTCTCTGCGGGACGAATTGAGAGGAAAAAGGAAAGACGGCGTTACGAAAGGGCCCGGAAGATGGCCCTTCTACACCCTAATATATAAGCCTCACAGATGGCTCCTTTTAAAGAAGAGAACTACATATCGTAAGCATTCACAGCGGTGGATCCAGATTTCACCGTTCACCATGGTATAAAGGTGGGCGCCTTCATTACGCTTGGTGTTGAAAAACTGAGACGCAACAAAAAGAATAAACGAAGTCGCGTCGGCACAACTGCACCGACAACTGGGTTCACATGATCCTTTCTTCAAGGGCGAATGAAGCCCATGTGAATGAAGTGCAAAACACATGCAACAATCCTTTTTCTTGTTTTCTTTTTTGCTGATAGCGTGCGCGTGGAACAAGACAGGTTCGTGCGCTTACCGATATCAGCCTTGTTCTTGAAGGTGGTCTTGCAGCCTGGTCGGCGGCAATGGAAATGCGTGGTCCTCTGCCCGTAGAAGAGGCACGTCGGAGTGTTACAATCCTCGGTTGCGCGGAACCTCTGAAAGCCTTCCTGGATGATGGCCGAGTCCTTACGATGGTAGTTGGCGTGCATTTGAACGTCTGAAGTGCTGATGTACACCTTGTCACAGTTATCCTGCAATGTGAAAGAAGAGACAGATGTGGCATGCAATTCTCGGAACACTGTAAACATCTAATGAAGATCTGTGGCCTAACGCACAGAGCTTTTCGTCCACAAGAGCTGTTTGTAACTGGCCAGTCTCCCTCGCTAATAAAATGTACAAAATCACAATTTACTGGCAATTGTTGCGCTCATAACTGTTCTAAGATAATGTTTATGAGTACCGCTCGTTAAGTTTGAACTGGCGCCAAAATGTTTTAAATGCACTATCCTAAACAAACATTTTGTTAATTTTTCCAACTGTTACACGGTTTCGGTTTCGTGCGAATAAGTTCAAAACAGGAAACAGATGAGAAGTGGGTCGACTTGAAAATTTGACACACAATGCAGTAGTTCTGACATCATAGTCCTTGCCTTATCTCAAGAAATAGGACATCAGTGATTAGTTCACATAACGCACGACAAAAAAAGGAAGCATAAAAATCGCGGCAAAGCTCACCTTTAGACAATGGTAGTGCGTCTGCTTCCTGTTGTGGGCGCAGTTGGGGAACTTCTCCGAGCAGTCGTCCATGGGGCTGTAGCGCAGGAAGCCGTGCTGCAGGGACTCGTCTCGCTTCTTGTGCCACTTGAAGTGCCGGATCATCTCTTCCTTCTTCACAAAGACCTGCGCGTATAGAACCAAGGAGGCATCTCCTGTGAGCTATAGGCTTTGTCCACACAAAGCTATCGGAAAACAGTTGAAGAAACGCTAAAAGCTGACATGTCTTTATGACAGAAAAAAACATGGCGCGATAAACAGCAAAAGAAATCCCGCCGTTCTTTTTTTAATTTTTTTTTTGTGACGACGTGGTACCAACAAGCTCATATTCTACAGATAAGATGGGCGTCAGATTGTAGCGGCCACAGAAAATAACTCCGAAAAGATGTCGTAAGGTATAAGCCGCACGCAGCGCCAATAAAATATATTTTCGTGTGGTTTCCCTTACATTTTCTTTTTGACCGCGAATTTTAGCGACCATATTTAACAATAGCGTGCCCGTAGTTAGGCTTAAAACGCTGCCTTAAGATCTTCTAGATAACAGGGCTGCCAGCACACCGCTCATTGTGCTCGTGGCAGCTGTCAACACGAAAGAGATGGAAAGAGAGAAATGTATACGTCCAAGAACACTTCGACAATGCTCCTACATGACGTAGTTTGCCTGGCAAGGGGTACGACACCCTTCAGATTCGCTCGGCAAGAGTCATCAGCTGTCATTTCTAAATTCTGAACGGAGTGCTCAGTTAGTGATCTGTCTCAACGTATATCCCTGATAAGCGGTCCCGTAAGGTATTCATGTCACCAACACCCCATCTCATCTTGCTCCCAGGCAGGCTACAGAAACGTCAGGTCAAGCAATCATTGCATGCTCTCAATTCCAAAAGCATATCTGGACATGTGCGCTTATTCATTTTTTTTTCCGAGAACGATTAAGGAATGCAACAGTTTGCCGACGTCTGTTTTACAGTCCAGTAGCATTACAGGCTTTGAGGAACGCGTTAGAAATCTTTTATGAAATTGAATATTGGTGGTGTCGTGCAAACGTTGTCACACTGTTCTACAATACATAATACAGTCTTCCTTTTATGCTGCTTCCGATATCACTGTCACCATGTTACAAACATGTATTTCTTAGCCAAAATATTGTATTTATATTTGGTTATTTGTTTTGGTGGTTAATGCATTGTATATCCAACATTGCTTCATGTCCTATTTACGTTTGTAAGGTGCTTACATTTTTTACGCTATGTGCAAACTTCCTGTACCCACCCTGTTATGGCCAAGACGGCCAACAGTATTTGAAAATAAAAAGAAAAAATAAATAAACACGCTAACTGAGCGTCTATACACTTTACGCACTGCAAACTTTTCTCGGAATCGGAATGTATGCCGCCCTACGCCACAGTATCAACGTCGAGAACAGACTCAAGGCTGCATTAGTAAAGGCAGTGCAGAAGCTAAGAAGCGACGTTCATCGAACTCAAAATCCGCACGGAGTTCAAAAACCCGTATGGCTTCTGGAAGTCCCCTCCACGGGGCAAGTTCCCGCGGCACTGAAGAATCTGCTTCTGCGAGCCGCCAATAAAGACAGGTAGCCGGCAAATTGCGACGTTGGCAACTTTGTCCCCTACTTAGCTCCTACTTCAGGACCGTCTCTGCTCACCGATATCGCCAGCGTGCTCAAAGGACAAAACAAACAAAGCGTTCCAAATTAAATGCCCAATACTTTTTTATGCGCTTCCTCGTGCGGCTCGGCGTTCGCCCATATATACAACGGAAAGGCGGCGAGAATGAGATGCATTAGCCAGGCATTTGCAAATGAAGAAAGCGCGGAAGCCGCAAACCAGCATCCATCGTCAACGGGAGGCGATGGGGTTGCTCAGTAAACGGATAAGAGAAGCCGGAGCATCGGGACACCCGAAAGGTGCTATAGCATGCTCGTGCCGTCGCTGCCAAGACCGCATTCTCGTCTCTGCACGCCCGCTATGGCGCCTCGAGGCGCCAGCGTTATCACAGGCCTACGCGCGCACTGCCGATTTCTTTTGCTTCCGACGAGCGCTCCTTAAGACCACTCGGCCATACGCGTAGGACTATATTTCACGCCGCTGCTGGCGCCGTCGCTCCGTTCTCGGCGCCGGTAATATGCGCCCCTGGGTTACCGCTAAAAGCTTGACCATTCGGTCGGGAACGAATTGAAAAAGAAGACAAGCAAGAGCACGGAGCCACTGACAGCGAGAGAAAAAGTAGCACACCACTGCGGTAATCAAGTTCTGCGCATTCATTTCGCGCGCCTCCCTAACGAGGATCGTTTCTTCGCTTCTTTAGTTTTGTCTTCCTTTCTTTTCTTTCTCTCCGTTTTCCTGGTCCTCTACTTATTGCCGTAGATTCTTTCTTTCTTTCTTTCTTTCTTTCTTTCTTTCTTTCTTTCTTTCTTTCTTTCTTTCTTTCTTTCTTTCTTTCCCTGGCCCTCTACTTCTGTGGTCCGTGTGCAGAGGTTAGGCCAGTACACACTTAACTTTTCGTTACTACGAGGCACCTGCTTCCAAAAGTGCGTTGGTTTCGGCACAAATAGAGCAAGAGAGAAACGAGCGCCAGGGGTCAAGACACGGCGGGCATCACGCGTTCTTGCTGCGCTTTTTTTCGGAGCGAACCGGGCGCTGTAAGCACGAACTTGGTGGGGGGCACCGAACGACGGGGCGCTTAAAACTTTAGAGGCGTGCAATTAAAGTAAAATAAACAACAAAAAAGGACAGGATAGAAAAACCGAAACCCCTGCCAAGGTCGAGCGAAGGAACGTGTTCAATGGCGTCGTTTATATTTGGTTTAACACGGCCGACTTCGTGCCGTTCGGCTTCTCACCTATCTTGAACAAACACATATGCGGGACCAAGTGATGAGGGTTCTTCAGTTCGCGGAAAATACGAAAGAAAAAACAAACAAAAAGAAAACAGATACGACCACCCCCTTTGCAGCTCTGAAAGCGTAAAGTCACGAGGCTCTTCACGGAGCGCTCTTCAGTATCATATAAGCTATATTCCGTAGAAGAACTGCGCGAAATCTATAGTTTCATGTCTTTCAAGACATCACGTTCTTTCAGGCTCACGTTCTGAGGAATAGCTCTGACGAACACAGAGCAATAAGCTCCGATGTAGACTTTTCATTGGCGGCTAAATAAGCTCGCATAAAATTATGGCGAATGCAACAGCAAAACTCTGGACGCTGCAGTAAACAGCAGAACATCGCATGCTTCAATCGTGGTGAGCCCTGCGGAAGCTATGCACCCAAGTTTGCACTTTTGTCTAATTGGTTGCTCATCAATGAAAGCAACTTTAGACTATAACACAACGCATTATATAGGTAATAATAAACATGACACGGCCAATCCTGTTGTGCTTGTTCCTTACTTCGCCGTCCTTTTTCGATGATTGCTAAGTCACTTCTTCAACGGGCACACGGGCGTCAAAGTGACCCAGGCAGATCCGCGGTCACTTCGCTCGTTAAGACAAAATGTTGTGCGCGACGACACATTTCCTCGACACGTCTTTCCTAACCGGCGCAGAGGCTGCCAAGTGCAATAAATAGTTTGCGAAGTGTTTCGTTCATAAAACAGGTCCAGCGGCCTTCCGCGTGATGGAAATGCACTCAGGCGGCGCCTGCATAACGTACGGCCTGCGCGAACCTTGTTCGGGCGGCGCGGTATTTCCCGCCAGTTTCGTGCTTCCCGTTTACGACCGCTGTTCTCTGTTTTTTCCAGTTTCGCATTCTTTTTCTGGCGCTTGCGCCCATAATTGTGACCAGCTAGCGCGGCCTGTTTCATGGCCTCCTCACCTCTCGCTCCTTTATTTTTCTTCTTATTCTCGTCGCACCAACGACATCGTTGATACATCATAGTGCGAGCAAGTATATAAGAACTTTGAAGTATTTTGGGAGTTTACCGAATTTTTCTTGGAAGTAGCGAAGGCAGAAAATGTAGTAGTAATACATTTGCTCAGATCGAGCAGTGAACACCCATCCAGCTCTAGTAAAACTAACGTTTACAAAATCAATCCGGTTAATATAATTATGAGAGATAAACCTATACAGATAGAACGCGGAATTCGCGGTACATGCATCCTGTCCGGAGGTTTCGTAATGATGAAAACTTGACCGTGGGGGATTGCCACGTTCAAATCCCCGCTCACTATAATGTTAGTAACCTCGTATATCGGCTAATTAATGCTTGATTAACACCGTCACAGTGATTTCTCTTTCCAAGCTACTTGATTTTTGTATTAATTTTAGATGGAGCCAGTGGACAATGAATGCAGATAGCGGGGAAAATATCTTGATGCGTGTATATTGGACCGTATTGGTTTGAGATTAATAATCCGATTTAAATCGAAATGCATATACGTAGGTCGGATATTACAGTATTTGTCGCAATTTAATACCACATTCTCGATGCGTATTAAGATCGCAGTGCTATGATGAGATTAACCACAATCTCTTAAATGAAAGGATATATGGAATAAGGAACTCGTGGGTGGACTCATTCGCATTGGCCGGTTCCTTTCACCAAAGACTATCACGAAAGCTATAGCAGTTGTTGTCACGAACAGCTCTAGCAAACGAACTTCCTTGCGAATAAGGGCCCAGATAAATGGAGCCATTTGTAAATTATGAACTTTGCGATCACTAAGGCATGTTTACGAGCTGCTCTCACGCGTTCGCGCGAGCACTCTGTTGAACAGAGCTTTTCGGCTCAAGTCAACCGACTAACTGTTGTGCAGCGTTGCTGGTGACCTGGTAAAAGAACGCCGGAAAACAAACTGTGCAGTCACAGCCTTCGGAATTTAGGCTTGCTGTCATTCCATACGTACAACATGTGTCCAATAACATTGTGAAAATTGCGGCTATAAGGCAGGAGTGAAGGTTGTGTGCAATGCCCCTAATAAACTGAGCGAGTTGTGCAAATTAGTCAACAGGGTGGATACTGTCACGCGAAAAACTGTTATCATGTTCGCGGGTTCATTGACTGTACAAAGCAGGTCTGTAAAATCACGCTCGATCGTAAGCGTTGCTATATCGGGCAAACAGGGAGGCGCGTTAATGATCGCCTGTGCGAGCATGCCGCTTCACTAAAAGGAAACCCGTACAGCCATCTGGCTGTCAACTGTAACACGTGTGGTTGCACCCCGATCTTTAAGAAGTGCGGAATCATTGGAAGATATATAGTGAAAAGTGTGCGCGGGAAATCTTTGAGGCATTTCGCATATTCACAAGTGGCGACGCATGCGTCAGTTCTGAGTCCCTCCCACAATCGATAAAAGAACTGGATTATCTCCGTGGCTAGCGCTTAACCTCCTTTTTCTTTCTTTTATGTCAGCTTCAATGATTTCTTTATACTCAACTTCTGCAACTAAAGCATTTGAATGCTAGTCAGCGCGTACGGTCCTCTGCTCTTCACTCGCTCGCCCTGTGTCGCGCTGTTCCTGTTTTACTCTAATGATGAACCAACCAGTCTATTCGAACACACTGCTACAGCAGGTAGCCTCCGCCAAAATCTCCTACCCGCCCCGAACTTCTGTGCTATCGTCACGCCTGTACCTTACGTCACTTCCCTTCCTGCGGTCAATCCCTATCACCTCGTGCAGAGTAACCACATTCTTAATCTATGACACCGCAGTGAAGAACGAAGTGCGCGATAAGCGGTAGCTTACCCTGGAGTTGCAGTCGAGGCAGTGGAAGTGCTCTCGGTAGTTGAGGTCTTTGCAGTAATTGCTGCCACACTGGGTCGCGCTGGAGTACCTGCAATGCGCGGACACGTTGCATGTCAGCGCTCATCTTTTAATTAAAAGGGACGAGGGAGAGATTCTTTTTTCCGTCTGCATGGGGTCGCGTCTCACCTGCGCACGTAGCGAGAGTAGTCGATGGGCGGAACCTTTGGCTGGTCCAGCTTCACCGACAGACAGTTGGCCAAGTTAGTGCTCATGAGACCTGCAGGAAACAATAAAAAAAAAGTCACGCACACGTTAGGGCCCATAACGTGTGACAGGACGTTTTGCAGAAGGAGTCTGTGTGATAGAAAGCGCCTGTCAACACCACTAAGCAGTCTGTTCTTTTTTTTTTTTTAAGGCGCTAGAACGTAAAACCAACCTCTCAAATGTTTGTCGTGCGCACTTCTTTAGCGTCTTCTGCATGCTACTTATGCTCGATTTCACTTTTCTAAATTTCTAGAAACCTTATTCCATTTGCAACGACTCGCTGTTGGCTAGAATGGCCGGTACTTGAACGACGATGAATGAAATCAAGATTGACACAGTTTCCAGTGCTGGCATTCTTTCACATATCGCGTCGCTTACTAATTATCTTGACTATGTTTTTTTGACAGAATGAAGGTCGCGTCGAATAAAAAATTCGTGTCGTCCCCGCTCACAGCAGTGTGGCTCGGCTTCAAGAGTGAGTTAAACAACCAGTGCCTCCTACTTGCCCTGCAGGTTAGCGGGCAACCTTTCAAGTCTGAAGGACAGTGGGACTGATTCCACTGCAACGAGACGCTTTCTTGTCAAGCGACGTATTACGGTTAAGCCCACTCAACCTGTCGCTAGCGATAACGAGCTACTTTTACGCCAAAGGAAACAAAGACACTGGCAACCTTCCCTGTGGGCGGAGTACATACCCACACGTGCGTTCCCAAGCGATGGATTGAAGGCTGAAAACGACACAAACTGCCCCAAGAACAAGGAGTGGCTCGAAGGAGCGGTTTAAGGACGATACAGTGTTGCACGTGTGCCAGGACCACGACAACGTCGGCACTGCGGCTCACGCGAGGCCGGTACACACTGCGCGCTATAGAAACCGCGAGGCCGGAGTAAGCGCGCGCCTCATTACGCCTGCTCGCGCGTGTGGCGCGCTAATTGGCGCAACGGCAGAGACCGCCGTGGCATGGGCGCAGAAGGTGGCCGCCGCCGCCGACTCCGCGCAATCTCCTGCGCGTGAGCCCTTTGTACAAACGCACATGCGTGCGGCAGGCGACCGCGTGCCGCCACCGGGACGTTTCGGTTAGCGCTTGTGCTCTCCGCTGTGCGATCGGCCGATCCATCATGGCTGTCTTCTTGGCTCTCCTCGGGGCCTCACGCGCCCACTACCCCCCTCCCCCCCCCCCCCCAATCCCTATCCTTCTCTGCAGCTCGTCCCACCCGCGGCTATTGTGTTGCGTATACAGAACTAAGGCACGTTCACGAATTTGCGCATACAAAAAAAAAAAAAAGAAAACGACCGAAAACTAACAATAAATGTGAAGCGGTGGAAAACGCTTCGCAACACTATCTGCGCTGCTCGTGTCTTTCTTTTTTCTTTTCTCGGCTTTCGAACGGCCGAGGTGAGCGAGTGGGCAGGCAGGCGGACGCCGCCGCATTATCATACGAAAATTAAAGCGATCGAACCAAGCCACCGGTTGGTCACATGCTGAAACTTTGCTCCCGCTTCTTTTTCTCATCTGTGTGTATGCGTTGCTTAATATTTATTTTTACCTGTTAGTCTCGAACGCATCTAATCTTGAACCCGGCATTCCCCGCTCCAAGTTCTATTTCCTGTTCTATTTTTTTTTTCTGCCCACGGACAAGGAGGGGTCATGAAAACAATGCGAAAAAAAAAAATGGGAGAGCAACAGTCTGCTTACTGCAAGTTTCGTCACGACACTGACGCTGGCGCCCAAGAAAAGGCCTTTGCTGGGAAAGGCAGTGGTAAATGTTACGTGCGCCGAAGACCACCAAGAACTTAAACAGGCCGTAAGAAACCAACCAAATTATCACTGAGACGCTGCTGGCACAGGGTCTCATCGTTTTCTTTTTCTGTAGTTTGTCTGCCGCGCACGAAAGGTGATGCTTTAGATGTACTCATGCGAATTCATAGCCGCTAAATACAAAAAAAACACACTAAAAAAGGATGCTTGCATGTATATCTCTTAAAACGTCGGTCATTAGTGTATAAAATGCCGCAAATTGGACAAAACGCATTTCTTGGGGTGAAAAAGAAAATTAAAGCAGCAAATATGGAGAAACAACGACGCATCTAGCATATAGTAGTTGGGGAAGCAACTATGCGCGGCTCGCACATGAAATACAAAACGTCGCTGAGCTTTTTCGAAACCACAGGCAGCAACACAACACCGGCGCACTTCCACGGCTATGTCGCAGACAGCTTGACTGACACCCGTTTCGATGCGAAAGCGTCAACCGGCGGCGTCTGTAACAGCGAAACGGCACCTAAATTCCCATTGGCTGCGGCGCCACGTCACGACCGCGCTCGTGACGCTGGCTCGCGCCGATTGGCTCCGGCCTCGACGCTGCAGAGCGGGCGAAGGGGAACACCTATACCGCGATATTCCGTGAGGGGAGAGGGCTTCGCCGCGACGCCACGTCACCCTCCTTCTCGCTCTCGGAAACCTATGTTATAGGTGGTGGTGATGTTACCCACGCGTTCCCTGTGCGCGCAAGCTCTCACCTACCTTCTAACTGCGCCTCGGCAAGGTCAAATCAAAATGCGCGAAGCGTCTCAACGCATTCGCTTTCCCGCAACAAGTTCATAACCCAAAGAACCGCTCAGCGGCGTTCAATTGGATATTAATGATTTCGCATTCGCAACTGAGAAAGTGCTTAGGTATCCGCGGATTCTTTTTTCGATGGTACAAACATTAAAAGAAAACGTGAAAGAGGAAGAACGAGAAACGTCGAACGAGCGCCTGTTTGTAAACTGCCTGTGTCTTTCGTTCTTAGTACTCTCTGAAGTTTTACCGTGAGCAACGTCATCAAGGCAGCTCACCCCGAATTCAGCCGCATCTAAAGGTGCGCCCTGAAGAGCGTGGGAGGATATCAAGATGTATGCCTGGCTAAAAGCGTACATTGCTGCGGTAGCTACAGCTAGCGTGTCGGCCGTTGAGAAGCTGAATTCGCCAAACAGTTCGTAAATGAGATAAGAACTTTTGACTCCCCTGTGCCTGCTAACTGACCCATAATAGGGTGCTTTGGCACAGAGTTTCGCGGCATGGCTGCGTATAGGAACTGAGAGTGTGGTGCACAGCGCTACATTGATCAGAACGCCCGACGCATGGCCTGCATGTGCACAATATATGCAACCGTTCAGGTAAGCCTGGGACCGATTTTACTATGCTTTCACAAGGCGGTTGTCTAACGACAAACAGTTCTCAAGGAAGACTGTTCAGGGAGTGCACAAATCATTCCGTTCATGCAGAAACTGTTCGCCACTGACAGGCTGTGATCGCTGATGCGGCAGGCGCGCGTTTTTTTGCAAATTCCTCAAACGTTCGAACTGCTTCTCTAATACGAGCCCCGTAACGTAAGCTGTAATGATAATCACCTAATCGCATTCAACGATACAGCGGGCGGCGTCTCGACCAATGCCGGAATGCACCAACAGGTGCGAAAGGCTTTCGCGAGTTCGACCACAAGTCCGACGGCGCCAGTATATAGCCTCTAACAGCGCTGCGCACATCTATAGCACGCAGGGGCTAGCGGTATATATCATCAGGGTGGCGTCGGGTTGTTTCCGATGGCTATCGATTCCTGTCGCCCTCTCGCCTCTCGCCCCGGCGCTGTCCGTCGGACCGAAATGAATCGGGACGTTGCACAAGGCCTCGATCGCGGCCGTCGCTCAGAGTTGTTCCACGACATCCATTCTTCTTTCCTCCGACCGGTTCCATCGGTGGTCCGGCGGTCCAGCGTGCGCGGTGCTGGACACGCGTGTGCAGCCTGGAAGAGCCTCGAATGCGCGCGCGCGCAAGTTGAGAGAGGGGACGCAATTGGAAACGTTACTCGCGCGTTTCGGGAAAAACCGGCCCCTGACAATTAGGCGCATGCGTCCGGCCTTTTAGCGAGCCGCTGAGGCGTAAGAGGAGGCGATAGCGGGGCAGGGCCACGACAGAGGAGCAGCTCTCGTTTCTGTGTTCCCATGGAATATGTAATGACGGCCGAGTGAGGCCACGCGCGCGCACGCGCGATGCATGCAGCAGGCTTCTATATACATATACTATATACATACAAGCGCAACACCCCCCCCCCCCCCCCTGCTTCCTCCATAGCGTAATCGCAGACTTCGTATGCATATCGCTGTTGCCGGAGACGCCAGTAAGGAAGGGGGGGGGGAGGGGATGTCAGAATTTAATCGTATTATTTTCGATCCGCGACACAAACTTTTGCCGCTGCCAAAGAATGTGCGCTCGGATAAGAAGGAACATGGCCTTCGAAGAAACAACTCGAGCATCGAAGAGTCCTCGCCGATCGAGGCGATCGCCAACAGAAAGCACCGAATGGGAGAAATCGTGATCCTTTCTCTCTGTTTTCCTATTTCCTTTTTTTATTGTTTCATTTCCTCTGTTGTTTTGGTTCGCTGGCGGCCTTAGCTCGCTCGAAGATGGAAAGTTTGCTAGAGAAAGAGAGATTCCGAAACGGGGACGGCGTCTGTGTGTGCGTGCGTAACTTGGCGACGGCGACTCACTCGACGGCGAGATGGATTGCCCACTTTGGGGAGCGTTCGCGGACCCCTGTACATAGCCTCTGACCTTCGCGATAAGGAGAAGGTTTTTTTTTTTAGTTTTTAAATATCAACGGTGACTCTAGCGATGAGCGATAACTCGATGTTATTTCTACGTATCTCATGCGGCCGCCTACAGGCATGGGAGTGTAATCAAATGGAAATGAAGCAGGTATGTCCAGCTTTTCCTCCGCGCATAGGACGGTCAACGTTGAAGAAGAAAGAAATAAGTCAGGCTCACGACCATAAAATGTGAGCAGTTCTGCCTGATCACCATCTCGCTTACCGTAACGTAGCCTGTGTAGCCACATTACAGCTCAATATAGGTTGCATTTCATTTCTTATTTTCAACTTCGTTTTTTATGCCGTATCGTATTTGTTAAGTACTGACCCGGATGTCTTGAATAATTTAAGCGGCAGGCTTCAGCTTATTAAAAGGTTTTTCGTGGATACGTACTGAATAACGTGTTATTGTGGGTTATTGTAGAGGAATTCAGATACTTCCTAAACCACGAGTCACGGACGTTTTAAGAGTATAACGCCAAAGGCACTGCATTACACATACAGCAAATTAACTCATTTACAGCAGCTTGTCATACCTTACCAGCTAAGAAATAATAATTTCCTTCCCATTTTCTAAACATGTATTCTCTATAGATGGAAAAAAAGAAAAAAAAACAAGAAAACATTCATCGTAACGAGTCCAATGTCACTGTGCATTTGACATACGGACTCGAGGTGCAACTCTATTTCCGACCGCTCCTTGCTCAATGTTTTCGCGTGTACCCATTTCCTTAATATTGATCAGGTGACAAAAGCGACGCAATAACCTTTAAAATAAAAAGGAAATAATGAGAACTAGAACAAGTGTCTCTACAAACAGGCGGTTCTGGTAAATCGTAGGCAAAGCGCAGCATTCTTTTTTGGCCATCCAACAAAAAGTGGGGCTCGATCTGCGCTTACCTATCTTGTAGTCCGTTATGTCGTGCGTCGCGGGAAACATATGGACGGCTATTCTGGTACGCATCTTTTTCTGAATGGCGCGCTGATTTAGCTATTTGTTTTTCTACAGCCGTTCTGCCCTGGCGGACGCAGTATTTTATGCAACCATACCCGCTTAACCAGGCCGGCCAACGGGAAACCTCGAAGCGGTTTCCCAGGCGTGTTAAGAGGAAACGCCTCTCTCGGCCAAGCTGACCCCAACCCTAACTAATCGAACTGTCTCATCGGGCCTGGTGGTAAACACGTTCTGCGCTGAGAGACAAAAAAGACCGCTGCAGCAGCAGTATCTACGTTTCCTTTTATTTAGGTCATTCCGTGCGAATGTCTCTGGCGCGCCGGAATTGTGATCCCCTCTCTGGTCAAATCGGAATGCCGTTCGTTCAAGGAGCCAGAACGTTCCTGTCGCGTCGATTTGTTTCTTTATTGACCGGCTAAGTGGAAAGTGATATGCGTCGAAAACTTGACTCTTACGCTAGTTTATTTTTAAGCTTAATCGATACTGTCGCAAGATCGTCCCACGGTCTTGGAGTCTGTCGAGGTTGTTTGTCAGAAAATCCGCAGTTTCCAGATCTTGCAAGCTGGTTGCAGATCTTGCTCCTCGAAGAACGTATGTTCATTCCAAGGCACTTTCTTCGGTATCCCCTTTTTGCAATGCGCCAAAAGTAAAAAAAAAAAGCTATAGATTGAAGATAAAGCGCTTCCTCAATCAATCAATGTACCAGCACACGGAGCTTTCCTAATTTCTGCCACTAAAATAAAAAAAAATGAAAATGTTTCCGCTTTTACTAAAACGATGACGCAAAGTATTCACTTTCATCCCGATTCAAGGATAATTCCATATTTTGTCAAGGACACTGCCTTAAGCGCGGTTAACAACAAGCACCGAAATTCCACGCTGGGGGCGTTCCAATCAGACCACAAGCGGCATAAGAAAAAAAAAAAAGAAAGAGGAGGAGGAAAAGTCAAACTTGTCCTTATAGGCGGACACTTCGCTTTGAAAAATGCCTTGCCGCGGAATGACCCATTTTCGTTTTTGGTTATTCCCTCTACGCGGCTCACGCGCTGTGCTTATCTCACCATCGCTAGTCCATTCATCGCGGCGCTGCAGGGCGAAATTCATGTCCTTGGCTCCGAGCGTGAAGCAGTGCTTCTGCGACACCTATTCGTGCTCTCGCGTTCAAAGGGACGACGTCGCACCACGTGGGTTGAAAAAAACCACGGAAACAGGCATGTATAATTCGACCCGTCGACTCCCAAAAGTAAGTAATTCGAAAACTACGAGAAGATTGCTGCGAGGCAACGAGTGTGCGTACTCATACCGATATGCAAGCAATATAGCCACCGAGGCATATATATATATATATATATATATATATATATATATATATATATATATATATATATATATATATATATATATATATATATACACGGACGCAAAGATAAAGCGATCGCTTAATTTGCGGGGCTGTTTTCGCACCCAGACAAGAAAGGAGAAAAGTAAAAGTAGTCGCGACAGGAGAATGTAACCACACCGAAGCAATCCATACGCTTGAAACGCCTGCGGATTAAGGTTTGGTCGCGGAATAGTCTTTCCCTTTTTTTCTATTCCGTTTAGTTTCTTCGTTACTCGGCCCGCCCATACGTTAAATCTAATCACACCGTGTTGGAAGAAATAGCGCGATGCATGCAGATGTCCTTGAGCTCGTGGATTACTGAGCTTCGACACCTTATCGGCGCAGTTTCGCGCGGTCGAAATGTCTCAGTTTGAGCACGACAAATAAAAAAAAATCTTCAAGGTATGTAAATGCATAACTTCAGGGTATGTAAATGGACCGAGAAATAAGAACAAGATAAAAAAAGAAAACTATGTGGGCAGCCGACAGACGAGCTTACTTATAGAGTCGAGGCCATACCAAGACTGGGGGAACTAATTAGAAGAGTCAGAGCAAAGGAAGGGTTCTCGCGAGATGTGGAACGCATTGGCTTTCGTTGGTTGCGATTATAGTGTATACCATTACACATTATACGGGCTTGTTTGGGAGATTGGCGTATAGCTATGGAACGGAGCCTGGATAAATTCTTTTCCTTTCCTTTACCACTTCTGTTTCCCCCTCTTCAAGCAAAGTAGCGTAGGCTATCCATCTGATAGCACGCGAACTTTAGTTCAGTTCAGCTTATACTCCGTGCTGTGAACTAAGTGCAGTGCGGCTTAGCCCAGGGCTCTTGTCTCTGCAAATCGGTGCCACCCCCCCCTCTCTCTCTTTCTCTCTCTCTCTCTCTCTCACACACACACACACACACACACACACACACACACACACACACACACACACAGAGAGAGAGAGAGAGAGATCAACAGAGGGAGAGAGGAGAGCACATTCTGCGTGGAAAATATAACCAACATGGTTGTTACAAGGCATAAGGAAAGAGCATCAAAAATAAAGAATGACAGTGAACGAAAGCCTATAAATGGAGCTGATTCTCGCCTATGCGTCCACCAGTGCCAGGCGAGATCACGCGCGCATGCCTACGAATAATCACAATAGCGAGCTCCGCAGGACAGCAAGCGCGCCTGCGAACAACAGACTCAATATCGGATTCGCGCCAGCAAGCAGACGCGCGCGTGTTGTATACCGCCCCCATGCTCACTCCTCGTTCGAGCCTTCTGCTTATACTTCGTCCGCATTTTTGATTCACCAGAGACGCGTCTGGCCGTAGTTGGCTTTCCATGCGGCTGTTCCCCGTCTTTTCTTTATTATTGCTGTTCTCGACTCCCGATCGAATGTCTTCGGCCAACTGAAACGTCCTCGTCCATGCCATTTCCACCACGCTCAGAAACGCAATCCCGTTCAAATTACGACAGTCACGCCACGACTGGCGCGATGGGCTAGTAATAAGAGCGATGCCGCACTTGCGCTATAGCGAAGGAGCTGCCCACTGGATGCCTTGTTTGGCTTCCCGAATGCGTGCTGTATACTCGACTGTGGCTTCGTTAACGCAGATAGCCCGAATGGAATAAACAGCCTGATGTTAACAGCGCAAAACGCAGACGAGAAGACGAGACGAGAAGACGACGTCTCGTGTCCCGTCTATATTTTGCGCTGTTAACACCAGCACGGAAAACCAACGAGCCCAAGCTGCTATTCTAGCGGAATAAACAAGCCGCCATTATATGAAAAGCGACATCATGTACGTGACTTGAAGATCGGCGAGCAGGCGCCACGAGTATGAAATCAAATGAACATTATCTTGAAAGACGAGAACAGAAAGCGCGCGAGTGGTTTACAGGATGATGTATAGAAATGGAGAGATCGACGTCGGTCGAAGAAGGCGTGCCTGATGCTGGAGCCAACTTTTCGATAAGAAAAGGCAAGTCCCCTTGTCGAAACACGGGCTTAGGCATTCCTTGTTCGAGCACTGTTGATAACAGGAAACAAGCATTCATTCGGCAATATGTTATAGCGATTTCCCGCTGATTTCGGGGAAGTCAAAAGAAAAATGATGACAAGGGATGAAGCAGTGGCATGCAAATGCAGTGCTGCAAATGCATACAATCTTACGTCTGCAACTAAAGCACGACTTCGACGTCGTCGTACCTCTTTTTTTTTTTTTTCGTTTCTGTTACTGTTTTGGGTTCCCTTAAAACACTAATACGCTCGGCAACGTTTAAGACGTGATAAAGCCTAGTTTGTTACCAGAACAAAACTCGTCGGTTTAAAATGCGGAACTTATCAAACGCATAGATTGTCGGTAACTATCAGGCATACAAAGAAACGCTACCTTAAATGCAGCGAGATGCATTCTTTACTCTCTCGCTGGTTACCTTTTTTTCTTCGTAGTCTATCGGTGTAAATTTTTTTTTACCACGTCAGCGCCGCTTAACCATTTACAGGGTAAGATTAGAGCCGACATTTGTACGAACGCGAAAGCCCTCCTTTTCTGTTTTCTTTTTTTTTATCGTCTTCCACCATATACTTACAATCACAAAATGAAAATCGTTCCCCGTCCGCTTTAGTTTTCACTAAGACGACAACATCACTCACTGCAGAATACCACGAATTTAATGCCCACTGCATGCTCGCGTGCTTTTGATGAACGGTGATCACGTGACAGGACAGCGCATACACACAGCTAGGTATATACAAACAGCCTTCCCTCCACGTCTACCTGCTGTGCTTTCTATGCGTGCCATCCTTATATGGTCAGAAAATTCCGAGCTTACCCTTATTATTATTCTTTTTTTTACTTTTTCATTTGAATAGTGCCCGTCGGTCGAGTGAAGCAGAGCGAGATCCTTTTCCCGAACAGCCGTGTAATGGATTACGGCTGCCCTTCTGTCAACCCCTGCTATCGCTTCCCTCCCACTCCCCTCCTCCCCTGCCCGTGTGATCAGTTCTCCTACGATCAGTTCTCCTACAACGGCGGCGCCGTCACCGCTCTCGGACGTCCAAGACAAGCAAACAGAGCGGCTCTGTTCTTCTCCGCTCCGAAATAGGTCTTATCTGTTTTGCAAGGGATATAGCCAGTTTCACGGGCGAATTACGAAAAGGCAAGACGAAAGAAAAACGCAAGTTAACCCCGCCGGTCCGCGGCGGTGAAAGCCAAAAAGGGTCGATTCGTTTTCGAAACATCCTCGCGCTTGCCGCCATATCTGACTTTGCATATTCAACTAACTCTCGACGCGCTCCGATTTTAACCTTCCTCCTCCTCCTCCCGCCGGTGACCAGTTTGCGCGGTTTGCCGGCAAAAAGATAACACACCGCGCGGAGGACGGGACACAGGTCGAAAACTCGGGGAATGAATGCCACCCGCTGTACCGACCACACGAATGCGCGCTTTCTGGAAGGTAGACAAGACGGTGAACAGCACCATAAGAAAGAAAGAAAGTACAAGAAGAAGAAAGGAACAAAGACAGCATCAGCATGCGTGGTCGGCGATCGTTGCCTCTACCAATGGATAAAACGAGAGAAGAGATAAATTAGTGGACTGGCCTTCTAAATACTGGTTTTGCTTCGATTATTGCGTTCGTTCCGTCGTATATATAGCCTTTCTTCTGCATCTTTTTTTTTTTCTAGGAGCAAGTGTAAAACTGTAGCCACGCTGTTTGCCGACGACATATGTAAGTTTTGATTAACAGGACGTTTGCCTGCCGCGAAATCTGCGGCTGCATCCGGCGCGCTAACGACGGGAAGGACTATAGACGACGTGTCTGCAGCTCCTGATACAGCAAATAAACAGAAGAAAAAAAAAACGTGGGAGGAAACAAAGTAGCACTTCGCTTTGCCGAACTTTGAGGGACATCGAGGAGTTGCCCGCTCTAGTAAGCGTGCATTGACACGACATGAAAAGGAGCTTGCTGTCAGCGCGCCATGGTATATACAATTGCTCGTTGATAGTGTGTAGACGTGATTTTCAAGTGGTCTTCGATGTATTGGGCAGAATAGCGCGAGAATGCGATGCTGCACTTTACGCTTCTTTGGTTGACGAAGTCGAGTGCTTGGTAGAGGCAGAACTTATCAGGTCTCAATTATCTAAGGTAAAAATAAGCTTGTAGAAACGCAGAAATGGCTGATTAAATTATTAACTGCAACCCGTTGCTACCTTATTCCTAACTTTCTTTCTTTTTTTTTAAGGATTACGTTAAACATTATGGGCGTTGAGTGTCACCCTCTACTTATTTTCTTCGCAGCTGAGCTATGCTCGTCGCCTCTATCAGAACCTGCGGCGTCGTAACTAAACACCTGAGGCCGCTTTTATTTACTTTTTTTCGTTCTCGTAAGCAATATACGTTACTCCGCTGTTGCGAGGATGAGCCTCGGTTTTTAATTAACTCCCGTGCGCGACCGCGGATTGCGCCAGGTCACATCGAGCGCCTCGCAAATATATATGACTTATCGACGCGGCGTCGCCAGAAGGGAAGAAAGAAAAAAAAAAGTAAGGAAGACAAATTCGCGTTTGGAAACTACAGTATATTAATTACGCCCAAGGTCGTGTTCTGGCTTGTATCCCCGTTTCCATCTTGCTTCCTCTTCTTGTCTCTTCAGCCTGTAGGCATGTACGCACGAGGATGCACGCGCGCACACACACACACAAACGCGCACGCACACAAGGGCGCTGCCCACTCGTACGTTTGTTCGCTGAGCGCTGTGACCACTCAATTTGGGACCATGCAGCGCCGATGTCATCGCCAACGAATCTATGGCACGCAGCGCGCTGTGAAAGCAATTTTTCTTCGAACCGTTTAAGCGGTATCGTATAGTTGTCCGATAGCCAGGCTTCTGTTCGCGGGGAAAGTATATGGAACGCCCGAGAAAAATGATCCGGGTATTCTGGCCTTGTAATGAGTTCGATTAGCACGAAGGACGCATGCGCGGAATTGACCTGACCGTGAAAGGAGGCCGCGCGCGCGGCGTCTTGCTGGTGGGCACCGGCAGCGACAACTTGACGAAGTCGCGAGCTGGTCCGAGAGCTGCGCTCGGAGAGTGCGCCTGCATTGCATGCGTCGCGTTTCTTTAATACCGGCATACACGTCTGAGCTATAAGGAGCTCATGCATGCCGCCGACAGAGTTATAATGGAACTCGTTCTGATGAGGTTCCACGACGAGAATTTCGTCATTATGCGAGGAGTGCAACAAGGATCGTAGCGCGAATTAATGACATAACTGCGTCATTATAGGTTGCTGCGCCGCTGTGACTTGCACATATGAAATAAAAAGGCACTCAGATACAAGCGACGCGTACAGTATTTACTTACGTTTACCAAAAAGCCCAACGTAAAGCTGTTCCGAGACGTAAAAGGAGTCCTCGAACCAGTTTATAATTTTTGGTGACGTGTATACGCCCGAGTGGAGCAAAGCTTTTTCCCACATTGAAAACATTCTTTTTTTTCCACGTAAGCACAAGATTAACTGGACTTTTTCTATGGGTGAGTTTACAGGTGAGCTATAGGTGAGCTTCTATAGGTGATATATACAGGATCAGGTAGAGAGCCTATATAGCGCTGTCCTTTTTCGAGCCGTTTGTCTCACGAAGGATAGCTGCGTTTCTTGTGTTCTAGCTCCATTTCCCGCGTGGTATCTGATTATCATTCCAAAAATCGTCATAGAAATTTTTCTATTTTCCTGTTGAGCGCTTGTTACCTTTAGTGGACTTTTTGTTGACATGCGATTGATTATTATGTAAGGTTTTTGCAAGGGTACATACATAGAAAGCCTCTGAGGCAAGAGTCTCGTCGTAAATGCAGCCCCTTTTTTCTTTTTGCTTTTCCTTCCGTTCAAACTAGCTTCTCGTGATAAACTCACCCGCCGCATGGCTCATAGTAGGCACAGCTGCGAGCGGGCTGCTTCCGCCGCCGCTGGAAGACGATGACGAGACGGGAGCGTTGGCCAGAACGCCGCCAGCGGCGAGGGTGCTGTTCAGCGCCTCGGGCGCCATCTTTCCGCCGAGGGTGGCCAGCGTCAGCAGAGTGGTAGCCATGTCCTGAGGAAGCATCGCCTGTGGAACAAAGTCGGCAGCGTGAGAAGTCGTATATCTTTTTTAAAATCGGAACGTCCATGTAAGTTACATTGAGCGTAGAAGCCTATAGCTAGAAGTTGTCAGCGAAGTCGTCGTCCACATACAGTACCGTTCAAGGATTCAAGCAGTGTTTCGCATCACTAGCAACATAGTGTTCTAGTATATATGACGTGCAAGTATATTGTCGTCATCCTGTTTTCATGTGGTCACCATAGCAAGAAACCACACAAGTATAACTTTAACGCCACGACGCCAATGTCAGTGGCATCACAGCCCGTATGCACAAAAAAGTTCTTACGCTAAAGGTGTTCGAAAGGACAGGCGCCAGTCAGTCGCGATGTTGGACGTATTATTATAGGTGAAGGTAATCAGCGAATAGAAAACAACACCCAAGAACGAAAAGCTTAGCGAATTCGGTCCCAGGTAAGTGCTTTCAGCAAAACTACATCTGCACAGTATTTGGTCAAGTGTCCTAAGGTGTTCTACTTGTCTACTGGGGTTCAATTTGCGGAAGAAGCGTAATTGTAACCCAGATACACTTGGTTCTCTTTCGCACAGGGGAGTCGTTCACCGCCGCCATCTTTTAAACGGATTTTCGACGCACAATTTCTCGCAAGATGCCGACACCAAATTTCATGTATAGCAGTGCATGTCGTCACATGTCGGCATAACTCGCGAGTGCCAATATGTTGCGTAACACATAGAGGCTACCGCGGATGAACACATTCCACGCACACGTATATAGATGCTCCAAACAGGACTCTGGTAACACCGGCGCTAGTAAAGCCGGCCTCACGATATGTAAAGATATGTGGAGAGAGAGAGAGAGAGAGAGAGAGAGAGAGAGAGAGAGAGAGAGAGAGAGCACTGCGCTTTGACAATGTACTGAAAAAATACGCGTATCTGAAAATGAATAACAATCGTGGGAACACGGTGAGCATGTTTAGTTTTCTTTTTCGACGTTGGTTCTCTCTTCCGAGTCCAGAAGAACAAGAAGCGCAAGAACAAGAAGAAAAAGCGGCTGCGCAGGACGAACAGCTGAACGCTGACCATCTGTGTTTACAAATACTCTCTCACACACTTTTAACTTTTTTCTTTCCCTTCTAAGCCCTGACCAAACGGTCGAGTAAACAGACGAGAAGGCAAGAGGAGCGCAGAACCATTGTTTTGACTGTAATTATCAGCGCTTGGAGAACAAGCTCGCCGCGGTGGAACACGCGCGAGCATGCGCACTTACATATGCACACGCACGCACACGCAATCCAGTACGAGTCACAGACACGCAAAGGCGACTGCCAACTGCTCCTTAGATGCGCGTCTGGGGCGTGGCGCTGTCTTGCAGCTTACATGTAACACGTGTCAAAATTTCATCCTCGGCGTTCTTTGTTTCTCGCGCAACAAGCACGTTGACATTTTCACCTCTCGGCCGGTGAAAACAACAAAGTACCTGTACAGTTACTAAATGCCAAATCCTGATGGAGGCCCCCAAAGTTCCTACACGACTTTCAGAAGAAAACAAGGACGCACACATCATGACGGAAAGAACACTCGTGAATAGTCTGCCGACTGAAACAACTGGCCGTTTTATCGACACGAAATACGCGAAGCAGGTACAGCAGCGCGGAGCTATTGTCTGAGCCTTATGCTGTTGCACGTTCAATGGTGTACAGCGTGTGCCGAAGCAATTAGTAAACATTTAGTTGCTATTAAGCAGAGTCCGTATTGCTTCGTTTTGCACGATGCGCCCATCCTTGCTGTCCGCAGAAAGTCGTATTGTAATGTGGCCGAGTTCAGGCGAAAGCAACAGCTCAGCATGCGAAAAATATCAGTTTCGCAATAACAATGAATGCGATAGCAACATGTTAGGACATTACACTAAGTGTAAGGCTCGTCGCTGTAGTGGCAGCATGAATTGAAGTAAACGTAAGCTGACTAAGTAAAAACGAGCTGATGTGGTAGGGGTCCTCCGTTTGAATCCTGCCATCGGGCAATGTCATTTATGTTTATTAATTAAAGCCTTCGTCTTTCTCAGCGACTTTACCACAGCCTCTTCTTATCGGCTATATCTCAAACCTCTTTGCTGGGCCGATCCCGGAGCTAGTACGCAGCGACGCCAGAAAGTTACATCATATTTAGGTTCGAGCCCCGTTATTGTTTCGCACTTAGAATATTTAAGTCTGAGAAGATTTAAGGTGAAAGGCACGCGCTGTCGGTGCTTTGTTTCATGACATTTGTTTGTGGGCTGCCATTCTCAAAATTCTGAGGAATAATTTGGTCAAGAATGTAAGACCCGGTATGAGCAACTTTGGTAATAGAATGGTGTTCCAATTTAGCCCGCACATAGCGCGTCACATGGCATGACGTGGTATATAGCATACATTACCTAAATATATATACAGAACTGCACGGCGACGGCGACGGCAAAAAATTGCTAGGGGTGTCCCTATAATTGCTATCACAATAAAAATAAATACGTAAAATACCTCTTTCCCGCCTATACAAGTATTACAATAGAGAGTTTTAGCTTGCGCGTTTTTACGGCCAGCGGAGCGGAGCGGACGAGCGCAGACGCCACTGCGCATGCGCACGTCGCTGGGCCGGCCAGCGTTTTTACGGAGCGCAGCTTACGCCCGCTGGGAAGCCCTCTCCAGCGGAGCGATAGGCAGCGCGCGAGCGTGCGTAAAAGCGCGCGGGCGTGTATGGGTATTCAAGATGGCAGCCGTCAACACAAGCGCCGGCGCTGCTGCGTTGTCGACGGCGACCGCTGCTCAGGCCCGTTTAAAAGTTTAACCAAATAACTAACTAAAAACGCATAACCTACCTTTATTAAACAGTTTCAGCGCATTATTAGCAGGTTTAATTGATATTCTTTTCACCCTAACTCGAATTGTGACCAATAGGTGGAGCAGCAGAGCAAGTGACTCTACTCCGCTCGAAAAGACGGGCGATCCGCCCGGCTAAAACTATTTTCTTGCGCGCCTCTCCGCTGGTGTATCCGCTCGCCCGCTCCGCCCCGCTGGCCGTAAAAACGCTCAAGCTAAAACTCTCTAATGTCACTGTCGTAAAGGTCGATAGTAACTGTAGAAATTACACAATTAATGAACACAAGCGTTCTAGAGCCCAACAGTTCTACAGCGTAGACCAGTTCTCGCTTGAACTGCTGAGGCCGCTTCGCCGAGAGCAGTGGGCACTAAAAGAGCCGTCCGAAGCGCTATATGACGGGCCGAACGCGGGAGATGGCGGGCAAGCCGAAGCTGCCTTTCCGGGCAATGTATGCGCTTTCCTTCGCAAACTCCGCACTTGGCGCCACGTTTGAACAAAAGAAATGGATACACAAAGGCGCGATGCCCCGTCGGGTCTGTGTGCGTGCGAGGCTGAGTTTACGCCCGCGGCCCTCTTGAACTTTGACGAACGCGCCGGCAGCACGAAAGACCCGAGACGCCTACAGTCTCAAGCGCGGCGAGGGATTCCGAGGTGCAAAAAGAAAAGAAAAGAAGGAAATGAATAAAGGAGGCGGGTGGAAGAACAAAGAAATGAATAAACCAACGAATCCGGCGGGGGCCCCCCACCACTAGACGCGCACTCGTCTCGCATATACGAACTGACCGGCTGGCTGGCCGCGTTATCGGCTCGACTAGGTTCTGCGTTTAAAGTTGTTCTCCTTTCTTTTTCTTTTTTTAACTATTGTGCTCGAATCGTTGCGTTCCTGAAGCGTCGAGCCGCCCCTCGTCCTTACTTTCCCGGGATCTACCAACCAAGGCTGGCTTCTCTTTTATTTCGAGCTTCATCGCGTATAAGAGGGAGAAATGCTTCAGTCAAGGTTGAACGCCTCGGCTCGACCCTTCGCGCCGCCTGGTCCGCTAATAAAGCTCCCACGAAAAGGAGCGGACTCGAGAGGGAGGCGCAAGGTTTGCTTTTGTGTGTAGGCGCCGTCCAGAACAGGCGTCGTAGTCGCTGCTGCTGCTGCTAAGCGGGGCATAAGGCGCTCGCCTTGCCGCGTATAATAATTCAAACACGGAAAACACGCACACAAGCGCGCTGCAGCCGCGAGACAAAAGCCGAGGCACGAAGGCAATCAGGGCCGGACTAGTGTTGCTGCTGGTCGTCGAACAATCAGAGAGATTAATGGGGCTCGCCTGCGAGTTGTTAATGAGTGCCGATAAAGCGGGGTGTTCGAATCCCGGGTAAAGCCCATAACGCAGATTTCACTGACAACTCCATCAGCGAGCGGTCAAGAAAGAAACTCCGATAAAAAAAACGGGCCTCTGGCATGGCCATCTCGTAGTGTTCTTGAATTCCTGACGCATACGGGGAGGGGGGGGGGGGGGGCAGTTGGCCCCCCGCACACACAAAGCTTGCGTGAATATAATGGCAGTGTGCGAAGAAAAGCCGCGAGTAAATGCGCGAGGTCTTAAGTGAAACATGAAGCCTGTTGCAACGTTACAGGAGAACGCAAGATGTTCGGGTGGTTGGAAAAGCCAGAAGTGAATAAAGAACTGCAGGCTACCCTGTATGAAGACATTAACAACCTGTCTTGCGAGTGCGCGGGCAGGATAATGCAAAGCAAGCGCTGCGTGCACTTTGTATCGGCAGTATTGTTCCCGTTCTCCCGGTTCAACCTTTGTAAGCGGACGACTTCATATTTCATCGGATAACGAGGACTCAAGGTGTATGCGTACCAGCCCGTACGAATTAAAGTAGAGCTTGCGGTATTCTTAATCTAACGCACAATACACGAACGAGTTGAATATGTCCCAGTTCGTGGAGTTGCTTGGGGACGTATATAGAACGCACCATCCAGTTGAAAAAGTGATCAAGGTTAGATAATGGTACGGATCGAACGAGCAAAACCTTCTGAATTGTCGTAAGATGCGCGCCTCTCTTACCACTCTAACAAGACCTTACATGTTCATATCGTTCAGAGACACTTGTATGTGCAGTCTTGTAAGCCGGGGCTATTTAAAGTTTCTAGTCGTTGCAACAACAGCACTATGCCCTATTTATGTACGACATAGGAAAGTACAAGAGAGAATGCCGCGTTGCGATTTAAACGCATGTCTTCTTTGCCTCCTGTTTGAAAAGCGCTGTCCCGAACTCGTATTAAAAAAGCCCTTTTTATTCATGCAGCAGCCACACGGACGCGTCTTAGCGCGCTTCCAGACGCCTTTGCGATCCATGGTTCCCATACAGAAGAAAAGCACCAGAAACATTTTCCGAAATTCCTGGTGGCGCTTTTTTTTGCATCCGCTAAGCTTTCGCGTCATTTGAATGGGGCCGCTTCAAGCAAGCGCGTAGGCTTGTAGCCACATGCAGGCGCGTGGTTGGCGCGCGCATGTGGCTAGCGCCTCAATATGGCGGGTTTCAGCACGTACCTGCGCGTGACTGCCGAGTAGAGACTGGGCCGCGGCGCCGGCGATTTGCAACGCCTTGTTGGCCACGTCACCGGGAATGGAACCGGCGGACACGGTCCCCTTGTTGCCCATGACGTCAGCGGAGCACGGGGCCGCCGGCGCGGGTGACAGCCGCGGGGGCAGGGCGCCGCGGCCGGACAACGCCGTGGTCGCGTCGGTCAGCGAGGCACCCGTGCTGCCGCAACTCGAAGAGGCCGGGCTCAGGGGTGGCGCCGACAGAGCGCCTCCTGGACCGGGTGCCGTCGAGCCGAGGCAGGAGACGAGCACGGGTGGACCCCCACCAGCCGTTCCCGCCATTGTTCCCGTTCCCGTTCCTCCGGACTGCTGGTGCTGGCTGGTGGCACAGGCGGCGGCCGCGGCCGCTGCCTGCTCTTTGGCTCTGGCGACGGCTTCGATGTTTTGCAGAAAAGCTTGCGTGCCCAGCAGCGCTCCCGGAGACATGCTCTCCAGGATGTTGCCTGCACGGAAGAAAGTAGAGACGGCGGGGTTACTCGAAGATGCGCACTACACAACTGCGCGTGCGGCAGGGCAGCTCGGTATAAAGGAAATCAATAAGACAACTACTAGCACAGTACTGTAAAGCGCCTCAACCTGCGCGCTTGCGTTTCTATACTGCGGATACTGAGGCAACTTTGTCGCGCCCTATAGGGCGAGCTTAATAATCATACTGTTAGTTCAACGCGCGAGGAACACACTGAGTTAGCCGTTCTGACGCACCATGAATCATCTATGCTAGGGGACTACTGCGCATTACCATCCGTATCGGACATTAATGCTCGTAATCATCCGGATCGGACATTAAGGTGGCTGAAAATTAAACTGTCGAACAAGGCTATTCAGAGAGAGAGAGAGAGAGAGAGAGAGAAGGGAAAGGCAGGGAGGATAAACCTGGCTGAGCCCGGTAGGCTGGTGTATGATCAGCATTGCAATCATGAAGATGGCTGCTGCGAAGTGCGGAGAGGTCATGACGTTCTGCTGCTAAGATATGTCATTTACAGATTTTATTCACAACAGCAGCAGTCCCGCATCATTCCGACAGTTCCCAAATTTAAATGCGACCCTGTGTGCCGGCAGTTTCATGCACGCCACTTCGGAGTGCTGCGTTACAGCCTCTCTTGTAGTTTATAATGCCGCTTTGAGACGTAAAACCAAATCGATTCCGAATGCGAATTGAAGCAGCAATCATACCGAAGCATAGTGTGCAACGTTTCGATGCCAGCAGTCCAGAGATTGCGTGGCCGCTTGGACACATTTACACGAAAACGTCATTCACCCTGAACAACTACTGCGTTCACAGTGCGTGCGTCTATAAGTGTGCACGGGGAATCGAAATGAAGACATCACAACCTCCGAAGCAATTTCGAACGCAACTACGTAGGCTGATACAAGGTTCACATCGGTCCAAATAACACGTCATCTCAAGGGCTTTTCTTTTTATTTTCGCTCATAAATATATGCCTGTGCGGAAGAAATCACTGGTTAAGAAATGCGGTCGATTAGAGTTCGCTCGACCAATGTAACCATGTCTCTGCCTCGTTGTGTTACGCTTATTTCGGCTTGTCTTAGCCTGAACGTCGATACTGTAACGCAGACCGCCGTCGCAGTTATTGCGAAACGCATGGCATGGTTATCGACCTGCCAAGTAGGCGTAGAAAAACGCTTGATTCTTCATGCGCGTGGATAATCCGTCATATTGGGAAGCAAAATGTATCGCTGTCCGCGTCCCTTATCGCCTTTCTGTTTCTCCCTTCCGGAAAGCGCCGCGAAAGACGTGGGTGTCGCAAGTCCGCGGTGTCTACAATCCGCGGTGAGCAATTGCACCACGAGCGCAGTGCAGGGCACACTGCGTATTATTCATACGAATGCTCGCGCTGCGAAAAAAAAAAAGAAAGAAAGAAAGAGTCCTAGCGCATACTTCTCGCAGCGGGGCGTTGGAAGAGATTGCGAGCAAACCTAACCCTGTGTCAACACTTTTAAGAATGAAAGGCCGAGTCGGTTCCCCTACGGAACGTCTGCTGCAGTGTTGATTTACAGTGTCGCGATTGCGATAGCACCGCGGCGGCAGACCGGGACGATTCTGCAATCTTGCTTCTGTCTATGCATATATACGGGTGCACACACATCATCTCGCTCGGCACGGATAACGTGTTCCCTTTGGAAAAGCAAAGCTACGATGCGCCTGCATGGTACAAATTCATTTTCTTCTGATCGCACGGACGCAAGTCTGCGAATAAACCTTCGGAGAGCTGAGCTTCATGTACACATTCATTTTACGCCTCTATCCGCGCGAAAGGTGGCTCTGTCGGAACCTTCCGACCGACGAGTGTGTTAACGAAGCGACCTAAAGAATGACGAAAAGGGACGAGAACGAGGAAGAAAAACGCAAAACGCGGCGATGCTCGCACACAGCTGGTGCAGCACCGACACGGTCTCTTTCCTTTCGCGGTCCCGACAAGCGTCGGGCGGAGGTGCTAATTCTATTTCTTATTCTTGAGTCGCGGTCCGTGGAGCGGCTTGATTAAACGGGGCAGGGCAGGGCGAATTCAAACAGGCCGCGTGTTAATTGCATTTCGCGCGCCCGAGTCGAGCAGCCCCCTCCCCCTTCCCTGTCTCCCCATTCACCTCCCCACACCTCAGAGACGCCCAGGAGATGCATTCAGTGACAAGCCTCAATGATGGATTGGGAGCGTCCGCACGCCGACGGCGCTGAGAAGGACGACAACGAACCGAGCATGCGCACTGTCTCTGTACGCGGAGGATGTTGAAAGAGTGGCGCGATACTTCTGGCAGGTGCGTGCATGAAAACATGGTGAGAGAGAAAAGGGGAAAGGAATAAAGAAATAAGATGAGCCTGTACAGGCTGTTCACCGAACAGACAGCTCTTTCTCTCTCTCTCTCTCTCTCTCTCTCTCTTGAAAGCCGTTTTGCTTCGACTGGCATAGAGGCAACGAGTGGCGAGGAAAAGAAAAATCGAATCAGCTTCGGAATCTGCGAGCCACTCCTTGTTTGAAGTGCTCGTTTTCTTGCTATTCGGTTGCTTGTCTGGACATTCCGCCTCTGCTTCCCTTCGGAAGACAAGTGCGGTCGTCGTTGCACAAGGAACGAAAATAGAATGAATTCGCGTAAGGACGCCTGGCTCGGAATCCGGCGCCCGCCGCGGCGTGTGTGTGTGTGCTCGCGTCCGCTTGGCAGGCGTTCAGAGGGGGCGTGACCGACCCCTTCGCACGTTCGATCAAAACGCGAGAACGAAACTTAGCAAAAGGCTTCGAATAAAGGAATGTTTCCTTTGACTCAGACCCCTGATACGGTCCCTGCTCGTTTAATTTGAGAAGTCGATCCGCGCACGATACGCACGCTCGCGGATCCTTCTTTAATCGCGGCAAAAAAGAAATATGGACGGACGGTGGAGGGCAGAGAAAAAGAAGCGACGAATGACGTATAGAGAGTTATTAAGTCGGGCAAGAAGGCACGGTTCCGGAATCCGGTATGAGAATCAACAGCGCGTCTGGCAGTGGGCGTGGTTGTGACGATGCAGATGTGAACGACGATAAGACCGTTTCTTTCTCTCGTTCTTTCTCTCGCTTTCTCTGGCTTTTCGTCGTGCTTACGTCATAAAAACTAAGTCATTTGAATATTTCCTTTCAGATGCAAGTACATCTTACAGATTATAGCCGATTACATGTCAAAGGCTGTAAGTCGATAGAGAAGACACACAGTTACAGACTTTGGCAAATTCAGTCCGTAGACAGTCAATGCACACAGAAATTTTCAGAAGGCAGTTTACAGAACGGCATCCAATTGTCACTATGCTTGAGAGTTCAGACGCGTCTATGTACATCTACTAGACTACGTACGAAAATAGGTCCAGTGATGAGAAAAGCATCATCATCCCATTAGTCATAAGCCAACGTGTATACTATATGTGTAGTACAGTCGCGCTGGGCTATACGTTTCTGGAAAATACGACACATGTAGCAGCATTTCTTGAATAAGATAAGCCCTCCGCTGCTTTATGTCGACAAAACCGACACTGCTTCGAATCTAAAGTGCTTTTCGACAAATAAATTCGGACGATCACTGTTCTTCGCTGAAATTGAAGCGATCAGCCGAGCGCTCCATTCGATAACGCTATATTTTCTCCTTCACGCTAATCTGCACTCCACCTCAGTAACTTGCTGCAGTGCAGTGAAAGCGACCAGGGTCGCGTTAATCAACCAGAACAGGTAACTATAGAAAGGTTCCTACCCTGCCCGCCTCTGTTATCGTCTTCAGCGTGACTCGGAGTGAATGTAAGAGTCACGGAAACAATGGTAGCGCACAATTCGCGACCTATCCTCCACTCTCTGGAAGATGCAAACGACTCTAGCTACTGATTGGTTAAGAGTCGTAGCCTTCACTGCAGTGCCCAGGTGTGGTGAGATGGGAGTCGCGGTGGGACTGCCGGGTGCGCGCGAGGAGTTAGGGAGCAAAGTTGTGCCAGACATGTATACATATTATTCACGCATTAGCGCCGCATGTACAGTAACCGCAATAAGTACTGGACACGGGGATTTCGAGGGTACAATCCAGGAATAGCTAACCTGAGAAGAAGCTTCGAAGGCGGCACCGAGTGAAAAGAAAGTAGCAGCGCGCCCACTGGACGCACGCGGAAGGGAGAGCAGAGGAGGCGCTTTAAAAACGGTCCGCAAACAACCATCGCGCAGTGCGGACAGCTCACGCAGACGGCGGACTTTAGTGCGACGACGGCAAAGCCGGAGAAGCGGAGGGCACAGGTGCGCGCCGAGCAGAGAGAAAACGGGCCGGGAGGCGCGAGAGATCGTAAATAAGAGCCTTATCTGGGAAACCGTCTCGGCGAAATCTTGTTCAGCAGCGAGCCGGTGTGCACACACGCCGCGAGCGGCGCTAGAGCACGCCTCGCACGCGCGTGTACGCACACGCACGTACGGACGCGGTCGGGACAAGGCGTGTACACACGCGTCGCGCCGCTGCAGGCGCACACGGACGCGCAGAGCCACGCGTGCGCTCAACACGCAAGAGAGAGAGAGAGAGAGAGAGAAGGGAAGAAGGAAAGGCAAGGAGGTTAACCACTGCAGACTGAGTCCAGTTTGCTACCCTACACGTGGGGAGGGCAATGAGGAGAGAGAGAGAGAGAATTTAGGTGTAGGATGTCTTGCGTCGGGCACTCAAGTCTGTTGCCTTCAGGTAGTAAAAAAGCTCTCGAACTGCTTTCTGCGCTAATGAACTGTGAGACCAGGCTCCCAAGATCTTCGCGTCCGTAAATGACCTGTCATCCAGTCTATTAAAGGCACACTGGAGAGTCTCACGTTTGTTATCAGTTTGCTGGTGCTGCTTACTGGTGCTTGCTTCACGGGGTTCTTCGCCTTCCCCCCCGCGTGTCTTTCGGCGGAGGATGACAGAAAGCGTCTGAAGACAGTGCCGCAAAGACGAGGAGGAGATCCTTGCTTCAGCAACAAATTACGCCCGGCATCTTGCTGCGCGATCGGTCTGGTGACCACTGCTGTTGTAATGTGTTCCCATGTCGCGCCGACCGTTGCGGTACATTGTCGCCTTTGTCATCATCGGTATTGCCCTTGTATTTATCGTCGGATCAGTTTAGATGCTGTAGGTCGCATTTAAAGCTTTGTTTAAGCGGCCATACAGTCTTTCTAAAGGGTGCCTTCCTGCTATATAGATTGCATGACACCCAAGCCACATAGGCTCTTCGGTGCTAGGGCACCTAAACTTAAAGGTGCGATGCAAGAGAGAAAGCGGGTAAAAGAATGCGCCAGAGAGGGCTTCGGGAAATAAAAGAAAGAAAGTAAGAAAAGTAAGAAATAAAATTCAAAACTGTGACGCTTTCGCCTCATTGGTCCAGCTATTCTACTGCGTGTTCGTCTCGTTCGTGGTTATCGGTGCGACGAGTTGCGACGCGGGTACAATTAATTTTTGGGATAAGAAAGAAGCACAGCGAATAAGCAGAATGAAGACAAGACGTCTGGATGGTATAAAGAAATAAAGAAAGGAGGCCCAAGAGCAAGCGGACGAACCGATCGAATTGACGGATCGAAATGGAGGCGCCGGCTGTCCGCGTCGTGCTCAGACCCCGTCGGTGCTTTCAGCGGGAGTGAAAGAAGGAAATGGAACTCGCATCGGTCACTCCGGCGCAACGTTAATCAGCAAAATAATTGCGAAAAAAACAGAAATGACAACCTGTGTGCTGGATTCAATACATGTACGACCGACTTCCTTCCATCGTTGTATGTATGTCACTGTCCTGTCACTGTCACTGTCCTGTAGTCTGTAGTCTTATAGGTTAAGGGACATCGAGTTGACGAATATAGAAGTACGGAATTCTGTTCTAGACAAGACAGAAAGCGCATGAACGGAGGGGAACATGATTATGAACCGTGCGGAAGTTTCGAACGATTTGCGACATTTTTTTTTTTTTCAGTGAATCGGTGTGTTGGTTAGCAGAAAGCGACTTTTCGGACATGCTGTATCTGAACTGGTCAGTAAAATATAGGTGGTTCTGACTTTGGCTAAAAAAAAATACGATGTATTTGATAACGAAGCGAAACATACCTGGGCGTGCGCCCTTGGCGCAAAGAAATTTAAACGCATATAAAAAAGGGGCAAAAGTTATTTACAAATCCTTGTAGTTGATTTTTGCATTGTTCAGTTTATAACTTTCGATTGTTCCACTCTGATGAGGTCGCCGTTTCCACTCCTTTTGTCAAATAAAAGCGTTTTCATGTGTATGTCTCCACAGATTTCGAAACCACTTTCGCAGCATAAACAAAAATCCAGTAGCTCGAGCTACCGTTGTAATGGCGCTGCTATATGAGCAGTTGCAGTTGTGTTCGTTCCCGTATACATATATCCTAAAGCGTCAGGGGTCAAGCGTGGTCATCAGGACAGTGAGTGCGGATGTCGGCGAATGAATTTCCCCTGTAGCGGCTGAACACAGCCTAACTTTCTGCCTCCTGATGACCCATGTCGACGAAATGACACATGTCGACGAAAGAAAGACTGAATTTCACGAATTAAATTTCGTGTACTACTATGACTTGGCGAGCAAAGCCTCTCAGGCAGAGCAATTCATTCCAACGTACAGGTGCGAAATAGAAGGTTCTATAGTGCATCCTGGCTCCGAGCTTAAGATTTGGTATTGGCAACTGTCCAAGTACCGGCATGAATGTTGAGAAATGCTACCGGCGGCTCTTCAAGTATCAGCAGCCGATTTCGAATAAGGAAAGGAATAAGGAATAAGCGGAGGCGCGCATATGTTGCCGGACGTCGATAGAGAGCTAAAATAATAGCAGCAATTTACATTCTTGGTGGGAACGTTAACGAGGCACGAGCGTTTTCATAGCAAGGACGCCACTTCCCCGTCACATTACGCGTCAGTCTGCAGGCCACGTTGCCTGCTCTTGTATACTATTTCCTTTCGTTCGAAAATCCGTACACTGGCTGCAGAGAAAAGTCGCTATCAATTTTCTTTTTTAATCTGCGGTGGTCCACAGGCTTCCCAAACGGTTGCTTGCAGATTGACTGCAAACGTTAGCCGTGAAAAAGTGTCAGGCCGTAAGCCCGCAGGCGGTACACGTATACGATCTATGGGTACTTCACAGAACATGTCAAGAAAACCTGTGCTTCGCAGAGCAGGACAAAGTGTACGTGGCGCATAGGAAACCTTCCCAGCTTGAAGAAACAAACGCAGCAAGCGCATTGAAACGAAACGAAAATGCGGCTTGAATGAAAGTTTCTGTTTCTGTCCGTCGTCTTATGCAGAATGCAACAAAGCAGGCGTGGCGCGAAGCTCGCGTCGTATGCCGAAGAGCAGACAGAGCAACCAGAAGCCAGCAAGAAAAACAGAGAAAAGAAAGGTGCTGAGTCATCAGGATTGTCAACAATGATATCACTCAACTGAGAAAGGACGCGCTAAAGAAATTCATTCGGTTTGCCTTCTTTCTTTTCATCTAGTCTGACTGCGTAGTGATATCTGCGCTGCTGCTTGTTATTAGATGCAAGTCCCGTAACGCCCGCAGCAGGCTTTCCCGAGAGATCGGCCCTTGCATTTTGCTTTCGGCGTTTGCCATCGCAGCACCACCACAGCGTCATGCGCCGGGCGCACACAACAAGATAACCGCTAAGTGAACCGGGGCCTCGCGCTAGCTCTAAAGGAAACGTGAGCAACAACAGCATAGAGAAGCAAGAAAGAAAAAAATTGAAGTCGGAAACAAGTCAAAAACTTGGCGCGAGCGCACGCGCGCGTAGACAATTCATTTGCGGAAGGGTGCTAATGAACGGCATAAAAAATAGGACCCGCGGAACAGCGTCGCGAAATGGAAGTATGCGACAAGCAAGCAAAACAAACTAAGCTCTACTCAAAAGCAAAAGTAAAAGACAGGCGCGGGTACCCAACCCAACCCAATCCGACCTCCCCCTTCTCTACCGGCTGCACGACTGAGCACTTTTCGAATGGCACAAAAACAAATGAGTCTTAACAGCAGCCAAATAGACGCCAAACACTGGGTACAACAGAGAAGAAGAAAAAAAAATGAAATAACGGAAGGAATGAAACATAGCATGGCACGCACGCAGCAAGAAAGAGCATCAGGACGACAACGCGTTGCTTCATGACTCACTGCAGAGAGTGCCGCGGCTTCAGCCCACATCTTTGGCGGGGCCATTTCATTTCCTTTTCTCATTTCATTTTTTTTTCTGCTGCGGCGCTTTTTGCGTAGCTGTTTTCTTTCTTATTTGTCTATATTCCTGCAATCGCATTAATTGTTATTTTCTTTGAGTGCTTTCCATCCTTATAACACGTGTGTGACTGCCAGGTTGAAAAAAAAAAACAACCAGAAAGAAAGAATAAGAAAAAGGGCAACACAATAACGAAGAGGATACTGAAGGGTGCGAGGACGGCAGCGACTGTTTGTTATTTATCGCCTTCCTTTCGTTTATCTCGAAGAGCAGAGCAGAGGCTTCCAGGAGAGATCTAGAGAGAAAGGAACAGTAATAAAATAACAAAAGTCCAGCTGCATCAACCCGGTCGCCTCTCAGTCGGTGCGTGCTTTTATTTAACCACAGCGACACGCCTTCGCGCGTCGTATGTGCTCGCCGTGAGTCATGTGTGTATTGCTTCAGGCTCTTTCCATTTGCGTGACGGGCCTTATAAGTACCGGCGCGAACGAATGGATCGACGATGCATGGAGATAACGCGAAGGAAACAAAAAATGACGAATGCCCAGTTCTCGGGAGAAAAAAAAAAAAAACGAGTCGAGATTCCCTTTTCTTTTCATTAACAAGACCTATAAAGACTTCACCATTGTATGCGTTAAAAAAAAAAAAATGTGAATGCAGCTTCAGCGCACATATTGTAATCTATATGTGAAGCGAAGCTATCATGAAGCGGTTAATCGAATGCTATAAATTTGCCCATTTAATACCTGCGTCTTTGTGAGTAAAGGAAACTGGCTCGCGCGTATTGTGCTCTTGCGGCTCGAGCTATAGTTGGCGTTGACACGATAGAAGTATACGGTGTGATACTGGTCCGATGAATAGAGCGTCAGACTGCTGTGTCAGAGGAGCGATGTTCGATTGCACCATTAAGCCATTCTTTCGGTGAGAAAACAGCAGCAACCGGGAGCTATACAGTCAAGAAAGCCCGGGATTGTTTGTAAAGAAACCTTCGCCTGAAAATGGCGCACGGTTTGTATTTGCTGGGGTAAGCGTTTGAAGCGTGACTCTATACCATGGCTGAAACGATTGGAACTACAGGTATACGCCAAAAGCTTTTGAGTGCAGGCTGGTGCTTGTTATGCATAATCACTAAATTTTGCGGTTGTGTACGTTATCGGCTACCGCAATGAGAGCGATAAACGAGCGATTCCTCTCAGATACAGGTTTTACCTAAATTGTCTCCAAGCTTATGGCCCTTTAGCGAGCAGTTGCCATTCCTCATAATTATAATCAACCTGTTTTAGGTACACTGTAGAACGAATGCCTTTCCCAGCGACGGCATGTTTCAAAAGTTAGCTCAAGTATCGTCGTTTACGCTCACTCGCTATATTACCCCATTACACAACCTAACATATCGGAACACCGGAACTTTGCCACGCCCTCTCCACTGTCATCACGTTATCGATGTTACATAAGTCAACAAACATCGCCGCTTCAAAATACGTTATTGGCGTCTTCAGACGAAATCAGAACGAACTGACTGCGACAACACAACAAAAACGATGTTTGCCCTGTCATTCTCTTGGCAGACACCTTGTCTGTCAAGAGAACATAACGAGAAACAAACAAGAGAACAAACATACAGCATCTGTACGCCAAGGCGGCATACACATGCGAGCAAAGGTTTATGAGTGAATCGTCCACTTCAAGCTTGTAAATGTTGCAGCCACTTGCCCACGTGACCTCTATTCTGGAGTTTATAGGTACAGATGGGAAAAAAAGAAAACATCCAATATTTCGTTTCGGTTGTTTTTGACATCGTACGGGATGTGTGGCCTCAACAATAGCTCACATGTACGGAAGTTGCTAAAAAAAAAAAAGGCTCAGCTTAAAATCCAGTTAGTAACCGACGTGTCTCAAATCTCTTCAACCCTTGACTGTATGTACACTTCTGTAATCATCTCGTCAACTTCCAGCCTGTAATTCACGGCAACTCCTCTTTTTAATCCCTGCATTCCCTTTCCACTCTCCCGAACTCTCCCTTTAGCAACGCCTACGCACCGTGCATGTTTCGCCTGAACTTCAGCAGACCGTAAAATCAGCCACGCAACTAGACAGTCGTAGGCCTAGGTACAAATAAAAATAGAACACAGACACCCTAATCGCACGAGCCAGGAGCAGTACGGTGCGAGCAGTATTAGCTGGAGAAAACACCACTGCGCGTCGGTTAGGAGGAATGTATCCCCCCTCTTTTTCCGTGCTCTGTGCAGTGGGCACCCGAGCGTTTTCGCATCGTACGCGTTCGCCACCGCTCCTCCCCGCAGCCTATCGTCAACGGCGGCTGGCGTGGCGTAGCGCTGGCTAGCGAGCGAGCGAAAGAAAGGCCGGGAGTGGAGCCGGCGAGCGATCCACAGTCCACGCGCGCGTGCGTGTGTGCGTTTAATCCAAACACCCCCCGTCCCTTCCCACCACCCCCACCTCCCTTCACCGACCTCTCTCTCTCGTGCGTCGCGCACCTCGTTCGAATCCATGCGGGCTCGCGAGCGGCGCTGCTGCTGCTGGAAGGGACGGGAGAAAGACCGTATTCCAGCTCTTCCGCATCATTTTCGCGCGCACGACGTCGGTCGCGGTTCTCTCCTCCACCTGCGTTGGCCCTCTTTCCACAACGCTGCCGCCGCCTCGCGCAGGCAGCGCTGGCTCGCCAAGGAGAGCGAGGGAACGGAAGGGCTGCTGCTCGCTGGGCTGAATGAAGGAAAGAAAGAACGATAGGGAGAGGCGCTGTGGCTGCGAGCGCCAGGAAAGAAAAAAAAGCGCTCCGCCCCCTCCTCGTTGGCGAAAGCCAATCGGGAGCGACCACCTTTCCTCGCCGGATACGCCCCCGCTGTAAGAAAAAATAAAGGGGGGAGGAAAGGGCTGAGAGGGTTGCTTGCTCTGGAAGGGGGGGGGGGGGTAGCGGCGAGGGAAGGGGGGCGCTAGCAGCAAGGCACTCTCGCTTTGTACAGCTACTTTTTCGCCCCGTTTCGCTCCCTGTACTCGCCGGGTTTCGTTTCTGTTTCTTCTTTACTTTTAATGGCACATCTGCTATTCTTATTTGATCATTTCAAAGTAGACGCGAAAAGAATAAAATAATTGAAGCGAAGAAAGCAACGGCTCCGGTGAGAGATGGGGAAGTAGACAGATGAACTTAAACACAAAATACTCCTTATAAAACGAACGAGAGAGACGGGATGGCTCGAAACAGGAGTGAAAATGAAAAAGAAGAAGAAGGATTTCAATCCCGGCGGCCTGCGCGCATCACGCTGGTGACGTCATCTCCCGGAGAAACAATAGACGACAGACAGACGCTGAATCCCCCCTTCTCCTCCTTCTTACAGGGAGACCTCCGCCTCCCCTTCCTTCCCTGCGGTAGACACACGATGCTCGGAGGCGGGAAGGAAATATATTACAAACTCAGGGACGGCTCCGAGGTATGCCAAGGCTTTTGAAATCTGCGGCTCTCTTTGTGGCTGGCTTCGTTTTTCGCGCCGCGCGGCGCCGAAGCGTTTACTGTTACGGCGTTTGTTCTTTGACGACCGTAGACGGCGACGCTGCGAGCTTCTCCTCTCGAGAAGCGTGCGCGTATACGTGCCGAGTGCTTCTGCGGCTTTCTTTTTCGCCTCGCCGGAACACAAGCGCAGGAAATGCGCTCGAATGAAGCGAGAGAGGGGATCCTCTTCAAGGTTGAACAAAGGTGACTGACGTCGCCTCTTTCTCGGGGGGATCAATAGAGGTCGCAGAATGTGGCGCCATACACAGGGAACGATGTAAGAGGAGAAACGGGCATCGGCTTCACTGAGCTGCGGCGGCGAATCAATAAAAAAAATAATAATAAAGGAATTACAAGGCGCGAGTTGCATGACTCTCTCCTACCTCATTCTTATTTGCCACCTGTGATTGCAGCCTGCTCACTCACGCTATAGTCTGGGCCAATTGTGCGTCACGTATCGAAGAGGCGGCAAGAAAATTTGTTAGCACTTAATTTAGATTTCTTAAATGCGGTACATATTTTCTTTATTCAGAATATCAGTGCAGGCGCTGCCGACATACGGCAGTATCAAAGCTGTCGTGAACATAATAAATTGAGTGTGGTAGCTCACGCTTCTTGGATATCGAAGAACTCAACTAAAGACAGTATATTTAACCCGGGCGCCGAATGCAAGCTTCAAGCTATATTAGTTAACATGCACATGCTCTGGAGATCCAGCACGACTTGCAGCGCCAGAGCACCACACGATGCAGCGGCGACTCTGGTTAGCAAGAAGGGACCATGGCTCTATTAGATCGCAAGCAATAAAGGTGCACGAGGGGTGCCCACTCTTTATGGCTCTTTTACTTTCACACGTCTCAATAGAGTACGTATGCAGAGTAATAAAGGGAGCGGCTTGATACTTTTTTGAATGCGAACACTATAACGTTTGCGCCCTAAGTGGAATAAAACGGGAATGCATCTTTCGTCTCACCGAAGGTAAACGCCTCTTCGGTGAAGGGGGTGTACACCAAACGGGATACAGCACACGCCCAAAAATAAAGTCGACAAGCCACATATATCATTTCGCTTCGTGTCCCCTAACGAGCGCCTACCGCCTGAAACCTTTTCTTCGTTCTCGGAAACGTCGTCGTCTTCTTGCTCGAGGCATTAACGCGGCTGACTTCGCAGTCTTCTCGATGCGTGCACGAACACGCGCATATAGGCGGGCGAGCGCGACATACACATAGATGGTGGGCAAACGACATGCAACTTCTGTCATTCCCAATCGCGATGGCGTGTGTCAGCCATTTGTCAGGGGCGCCCCGGAAGGCAAGACGTCGGCGCGACGATGGAGCGAGGAGGAAATGTAGAGAGAAAGAGAGAGCGCATGTGCCAATGTCCTGCGAGAACGAAGGCAGGAAGGGATGCCGCATTGGCGCGTGCACTTATGTGTATACAGGCGCACGGAGGGAAGTGACCGGCCCGCCTGTTTACGCGAAAACAAGCAGAAGTGAAAAAACAGAAGCAATAGAAAGGACCGGTGGCAGGGATCCGGGCTACACCCTGCTTAAGCAATAGTGCGCAGCGACCGGGAAGGCATGCACACTGTCCAATCAGGGAGGCTGTATAGTTCGCATAGCAGTTAGCACGTGATAACAGTTCGCGTTTAACAGTTTGCACGCACGCCGGTCGATCACGACTATGCCCACTATGCGAGACAGCCAAAAGACTGCGGACAACCAGGAAGCGTTGTTAAGTGCCAACGCGGCTTTGAGAATTCGTCAGCCAATACGAGTGAAGCGCTGCTCGGGCTGCCGTATAGCGCTGCACGCTTCTAATGAGACACTCGGCGCATAGGAGTCAGCGGCGGCTCCGCGCTGGCGCCGGATTCGGTCCGCGGACAGAAACGAGACTCGCGCATATGCACGCACAAATTTCATGCGCGCGCTCGCGCGACCATCAAAAACAGGCAGCCAACGCGGCCGAACGTGAGCGCAGGAGAGGAGGGCAGTCGAGAGAAGGGGATGGGCATATAGTGTGCTCGCATACCCGGCCAGTCCGCGCGGCTTACGGAACGTATACATACACATAGACGGCTCACAAGGGCGACCAACAGAAGCGAGCGAAGGATTTCGACTCACGATTCGACGGCGCCAGCAACTGCGTGTATTTTTTTTTATTCCTCGCTCCGCGTCGAGATCAAACTACACGCAGTATAGGTATATTGATGGCGAGCGGGTAATGCGATTCCAGCCCGGACGCTATGCGCTGCGCTGCCACCGGTGGAAGCGAGGCAGGCCCGGTTCGAAGAAGCGTTATGGGGGAAAGGCTGATCTGAGATAAGGTTCGCGTCGGATTGGACTTCTGGGAGCGCAGAAAACGGGCGCCCGCCATGGCGTGGCTCATAAAGGCGTCGCTTGTTCGAAATGGCATTGTGTGCTTCGTATGGAAATGAAACAGGCAGTAAAAGTCCTGGCTTTGCCTGTAGAAACAGCAGCGACCGAGAGTTCACACGGGAGCGCGCGCCTCCTGTATAAGTTATGTAACTACTGGATTAAAGTGATATTTGACGCACGTATATATGTAATCACACTACCTGGGACAACTCGCTGCCGCATTGCTTTCAACTGCATGCATGTACTGTTTCGTTACCATCCCCAGACTTCAGTAAATATAAATTCTTTGTAATGTCCCCTTCCTACACACACAAGCTATATATATATATATATATATATATATATATATACGCTTTGACGACTCGAGCAGGTGAATAGCAGTGAAGTCGTCGCGGCCGCCGTGTTGGCGAATCATTCACACAGTCGGAAACCTGCGGGTTCCCGTTTTCCGCTAATATATTCAAAGAGCGCGGTATAGGAGCTGCGAACAGCGATCGTTCATGACTTGGCGTGCAAGCCACATATAGGTATGTACGCATCACGCCGTTCATTTCAGGAAAGGCCGTCCTTCCATATAGTCGTACACGACGATGCAAGCGACATCAAACGGCCGAACGACGAGGTGTCGCGACAGTGGCGACACGGCGCGGGCGCAGACGTACTATCGCGTTATCATCGCGGCTCAATGAAACCGACAGACGTGCCTCCTCGCGCACACGGAGATGAACGAAGCAGGAAGGCAGGCACGGGACGATGGCCGACACGAGCAGTTTAAACGCGGGTATAGCGACGTCGTTGTTGACTCTGCGCGGCGTGACCGGATGCGCGCTGCGCACAACCGGCAGGGAACTACGGCGTGCAAATGCCGCCGGCCGATGGCGAGCGACGCGACCACGACGACAGTGACAGGGCTGCTTCCTCCGTGGTGTCGTGGTGAGCGCGTGACTCGTGATCGTGCAAACACGAGCGAGCCTGCACGCGGACAGATCAAGGTCTGGGACAGCCTCGTGGTGTGAGGAAGGAAGAGAGAGAGATAGAGAGAGAGCAAGGACAGCAAAGGCAGGGAGGTCAACCAGACGAGCACACGGTTTGCTACCCTACACTGAGGGTTGGGGGAAAGGGGAATAGACAGAGGAATAAAGGGAGAGATTAAGCACTGAGTGCGTGTAGGAGGAACACTATACACAGAGACACGATAAACGGTTTCTTAAGCCGGTGCACTTCAGGTATTGTACTAGTGCACGAATCGCTTTTCGTGCCAGTGACGGGTGTGGCCATGGTCCGAGTATGTTTGACTCGGTGACCGGTCTCGAGTCTAGACGGTGTAAAGTTGTCCGCAGAGAGAGGCGTTGCACATCGTAGCGAGAGCAGGTACACAATAGGCGCTCGATGGTTTCCTCGCACCCACAGGAGTGGCGCACCGGGCTCTACACAAACAAATCGGAATGAACCTAATCGAGAGTCGAACACCTCCGTCCGGGATATTCTCATGCGAGCGCAAGATCGCATTGGCTAAATAAGAGTTGATAGCTGAATGCTGAGCAGCCACAAAAGTCAGGGAAGATATGCTGTGGTAGACCTGAAATTAGGTGGTTATATACTCATTGCGAAAGGAAGTGAAAAATGCGACGTGGAGAAGCCGAGCTATAGTACGTCATATGTGAAGACACACCTTCGTCAAAAGTTTAGGGAACACCTCGACTGTATGACGAGAGCTGACCAAGGGAGACGCGTATAGACAGGTTTCTCTTGCAGCGTCCACGCATGTCTTTGAAAAAGCGAGCATAAACCTAGGCGTCCCCCTTCCACAGGTTATCGAAAAAAGGGCCACAAGAGCGTCTGTGTGAATTATTGATTCGGTCACGAGCGTGGTGTCTCGTATGCAAATATTCAAAAGGATTATACATTTGTTGATAAAATTCGGGTTCGATCACTTGTATGGTATTCGTTGTATATGTGATGCAATAAGCACATTTCTCATCACTTCTTTTGCATAGCAGGACAGCTCTGTAAACGCTATACCATGTCATTGCTAACCGAAACACAAGAAAAAATAAAGACACAGGACGCTTGTGCTGAAGGATGATATACTTGCGGAACAACTTCCTGCTCAGATCGCTAATATACTAGCGGTCCCTTCACGAATCGTGATTGGCTATCGCTGGTGCATTCGCCAATCATGTCAGATTAGTTCTGTGAAACCGCAGGACCGAATTTCGCAACGACTCTTCACTACAGCTTGCGCCGTACATGCCCTGGTTCACACGAAGCCCCGGTTATCGTCGGGAGCGGCAGCTGCAGCGCGCTCCGAGAATCTGAGGAATGAATTCCCCGACGATTACGATACTCACTAATGCGAAATTTGACCGCGTCTCTACACGTGTTTTTTATTTCGCGATATATTGGCTGGCGCGGACAACCTGTCTCGTGCGGCACGCCGGAGCGAAGTGCGACGCGATTGTTTCGCTAATCTGGAGATCGAGACAGCCAGCGCATGGGTAATGCGTGGACGCGATCCACAACAGCCGCCGCCGACTGACCTCCCAGACGACGCGCGCCACTCTGGCGCCATCTCGTAGCCATGGTCGCCGCACTACACGTTTCTTCTCACGCTTTCGCCATACCCTCCTCCGCTTTCCGCCTCACGGTACCGCTGCACCCTCCTTTCCGCTTTCCTCCTCGCGTCTTTCATTTCCCGCTCCGCGTTCGCTTTCGTCTTTCGCCGTCTTCGTTCGCTCGGTTACGCCGCCAACGCCGCTCGCCGCTGGAACGGGCGCCTAATAGCTGCGCTCTGAAATGTTCCCAACAAAATGCGGCGTCTGACTTCCCATCATTTCGAGCTCTGTAACGTAGGCAAGGCTTGGCAACAACGCGAACAAAGGAAAAATAAGCACGAGGCCAGCGTTCGTTATCGGTGCACATCTAACGGCCGCACACAGCGCTGGCATATTCCTTCAGCCATTCAGTGCCGCGCGCACGCGAGCGCGTGTTTCGCAGCTTGGCTGCGCGTTGGTGTATACACGTGTACACGGGAGGCAGTAAACAAGGATCAATGCCAAAGCCTCCGGGCGTGTGGCGAAGTCTCGAATTCGTGTACATATATATGCGTGTATGTGTGCGTATGGTCGCTTCCACGCTCCGCGACTGGAGTATACGAAGGCGTCTTCAGCGATTCAAGCGACAAGCGTCTAGACGGCAACGCTGATAAACAGGCATGCATGCACACACGAAGCTATACGAAATGGCGAGGGACTGCAGAGGCACTTTAAATCACCGAACACAGGCCCAAAGACGGAGACTTGATGCGGATCCGTATTCACACACACACACAAAAAAAAAAATCTTATACGCTAGAATTGTTCGTAAGTTCAAGTTTCAGCCAATTCTGGTGTTGGACATATCATTAATGACGGCGACCAGCCTTTCATACCGACAAAGAGTGCTTGCGAACGAAAAGCTTTGTAACTTGGGCCCGTGGTCTGTTGCCCTGACGATGACAATTGTTCCTTTCTGGAAACGTTAGTTCCAGCGATATCACTTGCTTGGCCCCTTTTGGTCACTCCAAGTCACTCAGCTCGTGAAATTATATTGCAGAGGTCATCGCAAGCTCTGGATCGAGTGAATCAAACTCCACAAGCGGTATCAATCGACTTGTGCTGCGCTGCTCGCCTAAAAGGATGGTGACCCGAGATGCATATGCGGGAGCGCTAAAAGTATACAGGCACTTTAAGCAGACAGGCTTTTACATACTCTCCGCCACTCACATACTGTGAATGTTAGCTGTCGTGGAATTAAAAGTAACAATACTTTAAAAAAAGTAAAAAAAAAGAACAGCGCTCGTGTAAATAATCAATGGAAAGCGCGCGGATCTTTCACACCTTGCAGATACACCATAAATTTGCACTGTTTAGAAAGAAAACATCGCGCCTTTAGTTCTTTATCAAAACCGCAGCGAAGCAACTAATACATCCCATGAATGCGTGTACACGGTCAAGAAAACGATGGACAGATCGACAAGGCGGAAGGCGAGAATTCGAACACGCCTTTTCATTCGCAGTTTCTAAACGCGCGGCAAATGGGCGCATGTGTATACGTTGCCACATAGAAGGCGCGTGTATTGGCAAATCATGTGCGCCCTGCTGACGCCAGGTTTCAATACCACTTTTCACTGCCACAATGGAATCTGCCAGTCATGCGCTATAAAAGGAAGGGAATAATCGTCACCGGCATATATATATACACACGCATTCGCCAAAGGACGCAAGACTCAACTACTACGCACAAAAAGAAGAAAGAAAGAGAGAAAGAAAACGAAAACATAGAAAGAGGAGGAATGATGCAGGATTAATGTGTCTTTCTTTTTTCACTTTTTCTGCCTTCCGTCCTCTTTTCCCGCAATTTCTGGTGGTTATATAGACTTGGCTGCCGACTTTGCGGCGCTCACAAAGCGAGACACGCCCTGTTTCTCCGACATTCGAGCGCGCTTTGGACGCTTTTATTCTGTATTTCTTTTTTTTTTTTCGGCCTCTCTCACGTACCGCTGTGGCCGGTGTCTGCGGTGCGAAGGCGTTGACATAACCCCGCCACGAATTCGCTTATTCCTCGCTTATTTTCTTTCTTTCTAAACGCGGTGTCGCAAGCTCCTCTTTTACAGTCAGCCGTTCGTTGTATATGAGGGCGTAATAGGCTTCTTCGTTGCCTTTCCCGCCGTTGCTCGGAACGGGAATAGATGCCAGTGGGCGTCAGAAAGACGAAATAGCTGGAAAAAATAACAGAATACGCAAAAAGCGATGGTTCACGCTGCACGCAGATACGCCGTTAAAGAAAGAAAGAAAGAAAGAAACTAATGCAGAGAGGCGCGACCTGGAAAAACGCAGTAGCAATAGGCACTTCGTCCTTTTGTCACTGTGTGAAAAAAAAAAAAGAAGAGAGAAGAAATGATAAAGAGAGAAGGAGCATTTTAACGCCGTTCCCTCTTTTCCAAATCTTTCGACTCACTCCTTTTCGCGGTGCTTTCACAAAAACAGAAAGAAGGTTATTGTTGTTATTTGTTTATTCTTTCGCAACACACCAAAGTGCTGCCGAGCATTGTGCGCTTCTGAAGGCTTGGCAAAAAAAAGAAAAAAGAACGGAAGAAAAAAGTTTGGGACGGCTAATGGACGCCTTTTGAAGAAAGAGGTGCCTGCTGAATATTATTACCCCGCGATCGTGAAAAACGCTTTTGAGAAATGCGTCGGCGTTGCAACGCCTGCAAATATTAGTCTCGAGCTACCTTAGTGTCGCTTTTGCAGCCTGCCTGCATTTGTCCACGAGCAACCATTGTTCACAAAATAAACTTTAAAATCATTTTGGTTATTCTCTTTTAGATATTGTTTTCAATTTGGCGAGCGGCCCAACGCAGGTATATTCAGTTTACGCGATCGTTGTTTCTCGCTACTGGAAGGGCTTTTAAATGGCGTAATGTAAGTACTGAAGGTCAAGAATAAGTAAAATTCTTTCGTTTTTTTTTCGTTCGTTTTTGTTTATGGGTTTGTTTGTTTACGAAACACCGCCAACGATCTAGAAACGACAGAATGAAGATAAAAGATGGCGAATCGCGATAAAATTCGCTAGCAAGCCGATTGAGGTTCATTATTATCTGTATACGCACTGTCCGAGATGTTGTCAAGGGACTACATTTGGAAACGCATGCACCGTTCCCATCTCACACGAAAATAGGGTAAGACGCCTAAGGGACAAGAATGCCATACAGTCCGCCATTTGGGAAGTGCGAGTCATTTGTCTTATTCCTTTGAAACTAAAGAGTACCATGCTTGCACGATGGAGTGACTTTACCTAGATGAGTGGCTGTGCTGAAAGCTCGAGGTTGAAATGCGTACAGTGGTTATAAGGCAAATGAAGAAGCATTCTTAACTGACGTGCTGACGGAGTCGCTCGAATGACAACAGGGCTGGGCAAAAATGCTGTGCAATTATAGTCGTATACAACTTTAGAAAAAAGGAGAGGCCCCGCCCAGATGACCGATGCGGCGAAGTCACCGGCCGTCCGGCTCATGACGTCGGTCCAGAGTGCGCACCCATTGGTGGATGCTCGTGTGCATCCACCTCGGAAGAGTAAACGCCCCCTTTTTTCTAAAGTTGTATCCGACTATATATCATGATACCATACAAGACGCTAGGGTAAAAAGTATTTGAGATAGAGGTGCAAGACACTGCCGAAATTATTGTATCCGATACGATACTTTCCATTCGCATCTTAAGATACTTCGATACATTCGCAAATTTCTTATTATACATCTATATAATGCAGCAGCAAACGCGTATGCACAAAAATGTTTGCCTGGAAATTTCTTGACTCTGACAAACCTTGTTCCATTTGAATGAATTGTCTTTTAGTACCTAAGCTGTTAGTATCAATTGTTAGCACTAAATTGCTTTATAGCTGCTTAACGCGAATGCTCTTTACATGCTACGCTGTCACCGGTTGCTACTTGTCGCTTTTGTAATTGATGGGAGTCGCTCCTCCGCTTGCCGACCATGTCAGCGGGTCCACATCTAACCACAAGAAATGCGATAGGAATCCTCTGCACGATGGCACAAATACCACTGTGGAGTTTTACCTAGTCCCTAAGCGTATTACCGTTTACGCAATACCGGATCGCCGGACAGAGATGTGCAGCAGCAACAACGCTTGTAGCGACACCTTTTGTGACGCATCGTGTATACATGAGAGCACATATAGCTGCAGTGACCTTTCATATCCTAATTATCCGCTGACCTAAAGCGGCCGCTGGCGACATTTTCATTAAGTGTAGTCCTTTCACGATCTCTATTCTACGAGAAAACTTGTGCAGCCGAAACACGTTTCATACATATAGGGTCACAAAGCGACGCAAGATAAGTTGGAGGGCTCTGACAGAAAGGTAGAAGAATGTCGCTTTATTCAAGTGGATTAGTAGCAATAGTATCAGCTCGATAAGCGGAGTTCAGCCTACGTTTATAGTTTCGCAGGGTGATGTTGCGAGAGCAGTATCTTGTATCTTAAGATAAATGATGCATTCATTCATGTATCGGAAATACAGATACTTATGCACGTCTTGTCAGAAGTATCAAGATACAGATACAAGACACCTAAAGGGTATCTAAGATAGTATCTAAGATGCATTTATCTTCGACATTGCCCAGCAATAAATGACAACTATGACCCCTTAGACCTTTCGATGAGCGCTACACGAATGACATTACCAGAGATGTTTAATGCCATGTGCACGCTCAATGATCATAACACAGACATCGTCAACAGTCATATTTGCGACGAGAATTCATAGCAATAGCGACAACTAAGTCTGAAGACCAACAGAAAGAGGTTGTGTGCCAGTATATCACCGGTGTCGTCTTCATTTTTCTTGCACTTTCATTTCCTTTCGGATCACATAATTCTATAAACAACAAAGACGAAATTAGCACTCCCCCGCACACAAATCACTTGCGGTTGCCCCACGCTTTTCTATAGGCTACGGTTAATGATTAGCTTCTATCACTCCCAACTTTCCCACAATTCTTTCACGCAACGAGTACTCGCAAAAACTCTAGGTTATCTACAGCAACAAACTATGACGGCGGCGCAGATTTCCGGTGACGAACAAAGACGTCAACGCACAGCCAGGCAGGTGATCTTCGCGTCCTCCTCTCAAAAGGTCACGCTCGAAGGGCGCCCTCTGGTTGCGGTTTAGAAGTCAATGCGCGACCGGGAACGCGCCCAACTCAGTCGCGGGGGGTTTGACCGCCCGACAACACGGGGTCGCCCGAGCCACGCAGAAATGGTGAACCAACCGAGCGCCCTCATTGAAACACAGAAAGTAAAGACATAAATGAAACAAGCTCACCCTTTCTATGGCAGACGCAAGCGGTCCGTAAAGGGGTGTCGTCGGCAGACAAAGGGCAGACCTGTCCGTTAATGCTTCTTCGCGAAAAATTGCCACTCTTGACGTTCTCTTAGAGCGCCTCGTCAGCCTTTTCTCTTTCATTCGCTCTTACGTCGCCCCCTCCCCTTTTCTTTTTCTTGCCCGCAGGGGGACACTCGAAGACACTGCTTCCCCGGAGACGTTTTCACAAGCAGACTGCTTTTCAAAGCGCCACCTCCCTCTCTCTGCGTAATCTCTCTCTCTCTCTCTCTCTCTCTCTCCGCATCCTCACCAGTGCTAACTTTTGTTCCGCACGTGGGCGACACGCGACAATTATTGCGCTGGCGGTTCGTTTCGCCTTCCGGGCTCGGTCGTTTGAAACGGCCGCCCGGCTTATTAAGAAGGAACGGCCGAGGCTGAGGAGAGAGAGTAATGCGCCAGACAGGGGAGCAAACGAGGAGAAAGGGTGCTGCACGGCGATCTCCCATTGAAACGTGCTTCAGACCGCGGCCTCAGTGTCTCCCAAGGGCCCCCGGCCAAGTCGTAGAGAAAAGGGAACGAGAGATGAATACCGCTGCGGCTGCCGTATCAAAGAACTCGGGCAGGCATGCATGACTGATGCGCCATGTGACACGGGTCAATGTTAGGGCAGGTAAGAAAGGAACGAAGATAGATCTCGGAATAGAGTTAAGACAATAACGTCTCGTGGCGTTCTTTTTTTTCCTCTCTCTCTCTCTTTCTCCTATCCGGAGTGCGCGAAGCAAACGAAAATAGAAGCGGCGGCCAAGGCCCGGAAAAATGAGTGAAAACGTATTCGATATTGTTATACGTAGCGTTCCTGGAACTCCTTTTCGCAAGTATAGCGTTGACGTCTAAAGTCACCGTGGCTCCTTAGAGCGAGCTATGACGTCACTGCGGAGGAATATATTAATTAATTCGCAGTGAAGAATGCTCGCAGGTGACTCTGCCAAAGTGCGCATCATTTTTAGCAAGCGAGCGGTCACACCTGACGTCAACGCTTCTTTAACATATCTCTGCAGCGTTCTTTTCTTTCTTTTCATTTTTTTAAATGTGTATCCACGCAGAAAGCACTAGTATTTAAAAAGCGTAGTCGAAACTGCACTGCGTACGAAGTTTGCATGCGAACTGTGCATGCAAACTTTGCGTGTACGAAGTTTGCATGCAAGGGAGTGAACCCTTCGTTCACTCCCTTGCAACCTAAGATTGTCGCTCATTCGAGCGGCAAGGCGAACGTGACACCGTGTTTCTTTTTGTAAGACGCATCACGAAACTCCGGCGCACCGACGAAATGCATAGCGGCGGGTCCCTGCCGTTTGGCCTCTATACAGGTGGCCCCCGGGTTCGCGTGCAACCGCCTTATAGCGCAGGCTGCAGTTCAGACTCCAGCAAGACAGAGAGAACGGCGACCACCGTGAAATCATCTTTTGAGACGCACGTGCGCGAACAAAAGGTGCGCTTAGCGCCGTTCCTTTTGCTTCGGGCCCCCTCATAAACATTCTTCTTTTCGTCTTTGTTCTCCTCCTCATCCACCTCTCTCTCTCTCTCTCTCTCTCTCTCTCTCTCTCTCTCTCGTTTTTTGAAACTCGGAACATGCACACCGCGCGCGCGTGCGTGGCCGACCCGTTCCGGACGCGTGCCCGTAACCCCCGACATGCCTGCGTCGAGCGATCTTTCGCCGTCTCTTTAGAATTTGCATAATGAAGAGCGGGAAGGAATAGAAAAAAAGGGACGGCTGAAAGGGTGCAAGGTGGTCGCGGGGAAAGGGAGGCGATCTCCCCGTTCAGTATCCTGCAGGGCGCGCGCCGAGGTGGCAGAACAAAAGACTTTGCAAGGGCGAGGCATCGGCCACCGGGCTTCGCCGAGTGTTATAACGTTGGAGGAGGTGGCACCGCGGAAACAGGGAAAAATAAAGTTTCACGCCGTACATTTGCGCTCCAGCTAATCAGATGGCGTTCTCAGAGTGACGTGAAGTGCGCACCGACGCGGTTATGGATAGAGAAAGAAAACGTTCGTGCATAACAAGAGGAGGAAAGAACGCGAAGAACATAATACGGCATCCACGTTAACTTCAAATCTCGATTGAATTGTTGAAGTTCACTACTTTGAGCGTCTTCTGCTAGTAAAACAATCGTAAGCACATCTAGCGAACATTTAGAGCGCGCGATGAGCTGCCGCGAAGACGTAGCAATAAAGGAAGGCGCGATGGTGTTGGAAGGAATGATACGCCTCGCGTTTAGTGAGCTAGACGCATTGGTGTCTATGTGCACTCCGCTCAGACAGATGCGGCCGTATTGCATGCGACGGCTTGCACGGACTGATCCGGGATTCAGCTATTGCAATGGAGAATATAAAAGCACCCGTCTGCTAAAGTTTTAAAATTAAGCCAAGTGTTATTTCATCAGTGACCTAACCGTCCTGTGATTTGTGTCTGCACTCTCCTCTCTTTGCAAGGCGACGCCATTCCGTAGTTCGGACTTGGCGATATCGTATATCTCTAAAGAATTGCAGTCTGTAAAGCACCCTCTTACGTCTGTATATTCTCTAAATCTACACACACACACACACACACACACACACACACACACACACACACACACACACACACACACACACACACACACACACACACACACACACACACACACACACACACACACACACACACACACACACACACACACACACACACACACACACACACACACACAATAAAGGTGGAAGAGGAGGGGGAGGAAACTCTCCTGTCAATATTTCTACAACATTCTAGTTGGCGTCGAAGATGGCTAACAATTCGAAAAGTATTCCCCCTTAGTACGCCATTTTTCTGCATTGCTTTCAAGAGACCACCCTGTGAGACGCCGAAGGGCAGTCTTTTTAAGAACTACACGGTCCGCTAAGCAACTGACGTCAGAACGAAAGTTTGCGACACGCAAAGCGATGACCCGTCGCCATTGCAGGCACTTCAGATGCAAGATCTCGGAGCACGTAATGCTATTATCATAACAACGAACAATGACCTCGTTGGATAACCCATAAATGCAAAATAAAGGGGCATCAACTGGGAAAGAAATAGAGCGCACAAAGACCGGTTTTACAGTGACAAGAGCTGCTATTTAGGGAAACAACGCAACAAACTATATATACGGTGGACATGCATAAGGGAAGTGTAAGTATACTATACAGAAAGAACGAGAGAAAGATCATCGCGCGGGGCTTAAAATAGCGCCAGTTTCCGACAATACGGGGAAGCAACATCAGCTTTTTCCGAGCGAGCCGCAATTTTTATCGCGCTCTAATTGAAGGGCGAGGAGGAAAGACGGAGAGGCCAACGGGTGTGGGGTACTTGCGGCTCGCGGAGCGGAGGAGGGGGGGGGGGGGGAGGGCCCGCCGCGTGCACTGACCCAGCACGACCCAGAAGGCGACCCCGCGACGACGACGACGACGGAGAGGATCCTTTTACGTATGCACCGCCTCACAGACGCAATCTCGCCGCTATATTTCTGTCCCGCGCATCTCTCCGCATCTCTTCGCCCAGAGGCTAGTTACGTCGTCCGAGCAGCCCTTCTTCGTTCGCCCTACAAAGACAAAAGGCGCGCCGCAACCCACCCGTGCACGTCTCACACTGCAGGGAGGTAGGGGGGGCCGGGGGGGGGTCTAGATACGGCGTCGCAGGGGCCACGTAATCACGGGATGGAAGAAACATGGAGAAATGGGTGGATGAGGACTGGGAACTGTGCGTGGGGAGGGGTGAGCGGGCGCAAGCACGCATGTCCGCCACTCACATGGCGACGACGCGCAACGCGGCGTGTACAGTTAAAGGCGCGTATCAGAGTGTGTAAGCACGCATAAAGAAGCTGCGTGACGACGGCAGCGACGACGACCGCAAGAGAGAGAGAGAGAGAGGGGAAAAGGGCGAAGAGTGGCGTAAGCGGAGCAGTGCCATTAGCGAGGAAAATGCAGGTGCGGAAACAAAAGGATGCGAACGCGCGGTCTCCGTTTCCTCCGCACTTATAAGCCTGGAAAAGAAAATGCGGGATGATTGCGTGTTTCTCATTGCCCGCGGCTGTAAGCGCGCGTATAACGGGTTCCGCAGATGCGGTCGCGGAATTGGATGTTTCCTTATTTATTCTTTTCTCTCGCCCTTTTCGTCTTTGTTTAGATTCTTTTGTTTTCTCGCGGGCAAGATGTATAAACAAAGGCAGTGCACATGCGCTGGGCGTCGCATCTGGACGGCGCGAGGCATGCATGAATCTGCTTAATGCGTGATTCAGATCTTTCGTGACACCTCGGGTTTTTGTCGATGCGCTATATAAGCACGCAGAAATGCTCTGACGATATAGACGCCGTGAGGATCGTTCTTCAGTGATGCGGACTTAAAAGGATATGTCTCTCACTCGAAAACTATGTATCTGTGTCACGTAGCTGCACAAGCCCAATGCCTCTGAGAGCGCAAAATAGAAAGAAAGAAAGAAAGAAAGAAAGAAAGAAAGAAAGAAAGAAAGAAAGAAAGAAAGAAAGAAAGAAAGAAAGAAAGAAAGAGAAAAGGACATGTCTGTCTTTTTGTTTTTTTTTTCATACTCAATGGGCAGCACACCTAGGAAATCCTGTGACGTTATCAAACCTATTTGCCGTATCACTGTCAACCTGTTCTCTTTCCATACCACTTCTATTTCGTACACTGGAGCTCTAACCCATTTTTATTACCAGTGTGAACCGCTATACAGTGCGCGTATAGTCGTCCAGACAAACAAATGCGAGTTGTGCGAGGTCGGACAGAAACGCTCCTAATTTAATGTATACCCTTGGAAATGCAAATAATGTTTAACACCGATGACCGCGTGAGAAGCAAATCGAGATATCTTCGGCGATAAGGCAGTGCCTAAACATGAAGTGCCTTGGCCAACTCGCAAGGACGCACGACTACTCCGTGTTTACCCCGAGACCGCTAAAAGAAGTAAGGAGAGAGACGTCGTGTAGTCGCTTTACTGGGTGAACGCTCGCACGCAATATATGTACACACGGAGAGATCGCATCCCATCAGGCCAACCTGAAGCAGACGCGTTCGCGAATTCGCAGGAAGCGTCGATTGCGCAATGTAAACGGAGAAACACGTCACATTAAGCGTCGTCAGCTGCATAAGCGACGACGGCCCGAACGCAAGGAAACACGCGTGCAACTTACGCATGGGAAACGCGAGCGGAATGCAAACGAGAGCGGGTATCGCGCTAGGGCGCGCGGGGACACACTGGCGTTTCCCACGGTAATAAATGCAGAATAGGTCTAACCTCGCGATTCAACCGCTGTCTCGTGCTTATTTCTTTTTTGTCTCGAGCGGGGAACGCATTAATCGCGCAGAATCAGGGACTTGCTCGCCGCCGTAGCCTTTCCGCATGTCGGGGCTCGCCAACGAGACGTCGTGAACGAAGGTTTTTCCTTGCATGCGTTATACGCTTCTTAATGCCTGGTCAACTGCTTACTATATCTGCGCCTTCTGAAAGGCCCAGTTTTACTGCGACAGCAGTTAGAAGCTCGAAACCAAGTTTGTCTAAGAAGAAGAAGAATAAAACGATGATAAATTTATTAATCATCACCTTGCCCATCGTCGGCTTCGTCCTTCGCCAAATGCCCAACGAAACAGAAAACTTTGACCGCCCCACCACCACACGAATCGAACCCACGTTCATGCGGCAATTGTACCGTTGAGAGCAGCGGGCGCTCTAACCACTGGGATATCGTACCAACATCCCTGTTTGGATGTACCTGTGCAAAGTCTTGAGCGTCATGGGAGACTCAGAGTTGCGGAGTCAGTTCATGCATTTCAGGAGGAAAGGGGGGGGGGGGAGCACGCATAGCCGGCCATTACACTGTAGCTGAAGAAGACGACGTTGTTCTTTTAGTATAATCGTTCTTGAGAAGATAGCGGGATCAGCCGTGAGAGCCAGCATCCAATGCTGGAAGAGCTCAAGGCCCGAGGAATCGCCGAAGTCTGACGATCTCTGCCTTCTTACCTTTTGGCTCAACTACATGTATTTTGTTCAGTTTTGCACGCCACGCGCAGCTCGTAAAAGCAGCTCACAAAGTGGATTCTACCTGTTTGGAAGAACACCTGCGACCGGGTCGCATATTTTCACTTTGCCGGCTATGTTTGGAATGAGAGATACAGTCGCGTTGTAGTGGACCGCGTGCTGTTGTGACCTGTTTACGTTTGCTTTCCGCTTATCTGCGCAATTACGTTCACGTCGCCGCTGCCACGCCAGTTTTTGCGATCATGTAGATGTAGATGGATGCGAACGTGTACTTTGCGGTGTAGCGCTGTTAGACGAATAATAATAATAATAATAATAATAATAATAATAATAATAATAATAATAATAATAATAATAATAGCTATGACAGACTCCATATAGTGGAAAGCTGCAAAATGGTTTTGACCACTTGGGGATCTTGAACATGTGCTCAAATTTAGATATGCAAACATTTCTCTTTTCATGCAGTCGACTGTACCTAAGTTACTATCATTAAGATAACGTTTCAAGCAGGCAAGTAAAAAAAAAGAACAAGAAGAAGATCAAGACTGAATGCACGAGCACACGGCGTTATACACTAACACTGGTCACAGGCGCCCACGGAGCGTCTATTCTACATCACAAGGGTCCCTTCAAGCATAAATGACGCTGTTGAGAATTCACGAAAACGGTTGACCAGGTTAGCGCACTTTCCACAACAGGGCTTCCATTTAAATGAAAACCCAGTGTAAATGATGATCAGTTACTGCGGATACGCGTCACATTATCAAGTCAAAAGAAGAACTACAACAACCACAGCAATGACGAGGACTGAGGCAAGCGAGCAGGTCGTGTTCGCAGTGTAAAACGCGCAACTTGCTCCGGTTCCACGACCCTTAATTCCACAGATAACCGTATACGCCTGGCCAAGTCTATTGCGAGCACCGAAAGTCTGCTTCTTGCGACGAAAATGCAGCCGGAATGCCACAAGCATTTTCTTTTTTTTTTCTCTCTCTCCCTAACGACTACGTGGACCAACGATGGAGCGCTATTTATTTTACCCGTAAACGCGGCTTCTTTGCAGCAAACGCGCTCTTTCGTCGGCGCAAGCTGCCACGAGGAGACCGCTCATTTGTCTCACGGTTCGGAGGACGTGATAAATAGCTCGTATTTTCGTTTCCATAAATCCACGGCTGCTTCTCTAGCAAGACACGAGCCTTCTATGCGCGCGAACTTCACTTGCCCCCCCTCCCCCCCCCCCTCCAACATCAACTCGATCTACCCCTCTTCTCTCCCAAACCCCCTCACACTTGGTCCCATCAACGACCACACCTTGCTCGCTCTTGTGCTCTCATCGCCGCTTGTCTGTGGCTGCTCGTGTAGACTTTGGTAGAGACAAAGTGTCCTTTGGCGAGAACATATGAGGACGCGTAAGACAGGACGGGAAAGGAAACAGGGTGGGCGATGGCGTCTATAGGAGCTGCACGAAGACGGCGAGGAAGTGCGCTTGTACACAAGGGTAGGAAAATTGCTCCAACTTGCGTTGACACAACCGACCACTGACCTTTCTTTCTTTCTTTCTTTCTTTCTTTCTTTCTTTCTTTCTTTCTTTCTTTCTTTCTTTCTTTCTTTTTCTATTCAAAGCTGCTCTTTCTGGTCACTTAAGAGCGGCGGAATGCCTCTAAAGTTCAGAAGCGCAAGCCCTATACAGAAATGGCAAACGAGGGAAATCAAGTAAGCTAAATAAAGACGAAAAGAAAGAATAGAGGCTAACAAGAGAGAGAGAGAGAGAGAGAGAGAGAGAGCGGAAGCCACTAAAGGGAAGGGCGGTGTCAGCAGGACGCACAGTAGCCACGGTGGCGGCCTGCGCGTTGAAACACAGCAGCGCATCTCGTCCGCACTCACGCACGCACACACGACACACACACGCACACGCGCGCGGCCAGCTCGGCGCAGGCTTGAACGCGCGGCGGCACGATCCGCGGAGAGCCCGTAATAAATAGTCCCCTTCCCGGAGGACTTCCTCATTTGCCTCGAACGCCAAAGCATCGGTCGCACCAGCCGCGGCGGGCCTCACCAACAAAATTGACCTTCCTGTCCCTACGGGCACGCGGGTTCGCGCGCTCGCTCGCGCCGCTGTACACAGCAGCAGACAGGGCCAGAAAGCAGCAGCAGCATCCCGACGCTACACAGCGCTGCGAGGTCCCATCGCAAAATAAAATAAGCAAAGCGGAAAGAAAGAAGGAACATCATCTGGTCGAAAAGAAGGAAACGAAAGATGAAAAAAAAAGGGTCTATCAACGCGCGGCCGCTCATGAAGGGAACACGAGATGGCGAGGAAATAATAAAGCGGGCCTACGCTACAGTAGCTATAGCTCGCTCCACGGTGGCTCAAGCCAATCCCTACGCCCTCCCCCCCCCCCCCCTTGGTCCTACAGAAATGGCCAAAAAAAGAGCGGGCGTCGGGGAGAAGCACATAAAGAAACGAACGAGAGGCGGCGGCAGCGTGCAGCAGCAAAGACCGGGGGCGCGCGCGCGCGCGCGCATCATGAAGCAAAACTGACCCCGCAGCGCGGAGGCACCGCCAACCACGTGGTTGCGCGGCCAGCGCGCGTATCGAGTGATTGTAGGCGGCTGCCGCCGGGTAACCGCTACTTTTCTATTTCCTGCCCGTGTGCGCGCACGCACGCACGCACGCACGCAAGCAAGGCGTATATGTAGGAAAGGACGGAGGAGCTGTTTGGCGCTGTGGCTCAGGGGGTGTCTCAGAGGCAGCGTCAGCGCCACGCCGAAGTCCCTCCGCGGGGTCAGCCGGCCGAGCGGCGGGCCATCGGATAGAGCTGCCCGGCAGCTAGATCACGCGCGAACGTGGCCCTTGGGAGCCGAGCGCGCGCACGAACGGCCTAGCTGCCACCGCGCTGTCGTCGAATACACGCCGGGTGATGCTGTTGTTGGCTTGCGAATCACATCCCCGCAGCTGTGCGGGAAGCCACGGTGGCCCGAGAGAAGGAAGAAGAGGCGAGGCGTCAGGCAACCTAAAGAAGTTCATACTTTTGAGAGAGAGAGAGAGAGAGGTTGCTATATGCACACTGGCACCTTTGCTTCCCTCGAGCGCTTCGGGGGCACACGAAAAGCACGAGCTCTACGAAGGGCATGCTTGCTATACAAATGGACAGACACGCGCACGCGGCGTACAAAACCAAAAAGACGAGGCGCTGCGTATAGTAAATGGAGACGAGGTAGCGACGGGCAGGTCGCGGCTACCGTGACTCCCGAGCGTGGCGCATACCTGTACGTGCCCGCGTTGCGCACGGTTCCGTGCGAGCGCGTTCGTGCGCAGATGGCGCATGGGTGCGCGCCAGCGACCACGGAGGAGGACGAAGAAAATTTCTTGAAGGATCAATAAAGCCAGACAGGCGGCGCGCATAGGGGGCAGGGAAGGGGGGGGCGGCAGAATTGAGTCTCTCGGGCGGTTAATGACTCGTTAAATTATTATTAAACGGGAACGCCGGGCTACGCTTCCAGGGGGCCCGCAGAAGCAGCGGCAGGAGTGAGAAGGCAACGACGACGTGTTTACCATGCGAGCCCGCATGCTGCTGCGGGACGTGTTGCCCAGGCGATGCTGGCGTCACTCTTCACATCGCTCGCTATAACCCCCCCCCCCCTCCCCTGGTTTCTGGTTTTCCTTTTCTTCTTTTAATTTTCCCCCGTTAATTACGGTGCACATGACTTTATTTATAATGGGAGCGAGGTTTACTTCCAGAGGGGACCCGCTTGCGCCGTCTTGACTTCGTGCCGTTGCCATACGCACGTTTAACAGCGCGCTTATATTGCTTTTCAGGCGTCAACAGACGGGGCGAGACGCGTGTATACGTTAAAGCGGTAATGTACACTATATACCACGGCGTCCCGGCAGGCCGTGGTACCACTTGGTCGATAACAGGGCGTGCCGCGTTTTACGAGTCGCTGTATGTTCCCGTAGAGAACATAACAAGCTGTCGAGGGACCTTCGCGCAGTTTCCCCGAATTCAGATTGCAAGTAACTATAGAACGACAGTTTCTGAGTAAGCACGCTATCGGGCAGTGGGAGTACTCGCTATACGTCGAATGATATAATCACTAAATCTTGCGCCGTTAATTTAATATTTTGTTTTCTGTAGTTCCTTGCCGTGACCTCTATACATGATCCGGGACTCCTGGCCCATGCATATATAGAGGTCACGCGTCATGAACCTGATTAAAGTACACACCGCTGAATCTATAGACCCACCGCGGACCTTTTTTTTTTATAGGGTAAACACATCATGAATAATGCACAGGTATATAGGCTGCGTTTGATTAGCATTCCATTCGTGGACGTCACGTGAGCGAAACGGGACCTTTATTTTTTTTTTCTTTCAGGAATGAGTCCCCGTTTTGCGCAGGCGCAGAGACAGTGCACTGCTACAGCGCCACTGTCAACGAGGAATCCATAAGAAGGCGCGAGAAATGTCGGAGGCGTTACCCGTGCGGGTTAGACGGTGGTTACTTCCTCGGCGACCCAACCTTAATAAGCGTGCCTTGCTTAGGAGGACAAGGCCCTGCGGGCACACACGACGCGTGGAGTCACCTCTCTTATAGCATGTATATATATATATATATACGGGAGGCGGTCACCGCAGTCCCGCTGCATAGGCTGTCGTTTTTCCGCGCAATTTCCCGACTCGCCGCATGCAAAACCGCTCTCGATCCTAAGTACCTGCATGCATGAAACGCACAACCAAAGCAATCGCAAGTAAATAATGTCGCCGGGACCACCCATAGGAATTACGCGAGTCGAGGCATAGGCGCCGGTCGCGCTAAGCGATTGCAGTGTCCTCTGCGTCTCAGCTGCCCCGTCCGGCCAATATTCTTTTTTTTTGTTGTTGTTTTGCCGTTTGCTCGCCGACCCTCCGTAATGCCACCGCAAGCGTTCTTGCTAATGTCGGGGAGGTATCTACGAAGATTGGCGTCCGTGTAGAATGCTCCATTTCTTTTCTTTTTCTTTCCCTATTTTCTGGCGCACCGTTGGCCCTTCCGGAACCCTCCTCCGTGCATGCCGCCGCGACCTGGCGCGCGCCACGGTTGTGAAACACTGTACACGCACAGGCCAGCGTTCAGTTCCTCCTTGCGGGGACCGCGCGGTCGCGAGAGAGACAATTGATTTGCGATGTCGGACCGAGCATATTGCCACGCGTGCAAACGGGACCGCCGCAGAAATCGAAAGAGGATAGCGCCCGGAGCCGGAAACGAATGGCTGAGCCCCGGAAGAGCGAGTCGTGGCACGATCGCCGACTCGGCATTCAGGGCAATATCCCACCCACTGGTTCTCCGTAATGTTTCGATGGGGTTCGGCCGCTGCTGTGGCCAATGAAATCCCTTGACCGGCGTCCCTCGACGATGGGCGCGTTTGTGAACCGACTTCCGTCGCAACCGCACGGGCGATGGTGATGCTGCGCCGGCAGACACAGCGCGAAAGACACGAACAGAGGTCCGTGTGGACCTCCTAACGCTGGCACTTCAGGGAGAGCCTAACTTCGCTACTCCCAATTAAAGAATGTATAAATTGATTTTATTCGCGACTTTGGTAATTCGTGTTTTCTACTCGTCGTTGAATTCCGAAGTACTTAGGCGATAATA